>NC_133369.1:19314474-19572750 GCF_049309525.1 Garra rufa | reverse complement strand
ATTAAATGCGCACCCTCATGTTGTTTCAAACTCGTAAGACTTTTGTTCATCTTCGGAACACAAATGAAGATATTTTTGATGAAATCCAAGAGCTCTCTGACCCTCCATAAACAGTAAGGGTACTTTCACGTTCAAGGCCCAGAAAGTAGGGTGGGAATCTTTTGGTATCTCGTGATTCAGTTAAAATCGATTCTTGGGGGTCAATTCGATTAACAATAGATTCACGGTTTTTCAATTTTCATCGAACGCATCAGTATTTTAATACAAAAACTCACCAGTCTATAGCATGGATAGTCCTGACTCAAGAAATCAGTGTTTCCTATTAACTGTTAACGTTCTAATAAATCTAAAATATTTTACATTTCCTATTAGGGGTGTGTCCGAATCATACCGTGTTCATGAACATCCTTTCTGCAGAAAGGAAATGACATGCTTTCTCTTGCAATTATATCAGAATCACAATCAGAATCAGAAAGAGCTTTATTGCCAAGTATGCTTGCGCATACAAGAATTTTGTTTCAGTGTTATTAGCTTCCAGTACACTGAGACAACAATGCTCAAACAATAAAAATAAGAGAATAAGAAAAATACACATATGTAAGCATAAACAGACAAAAAAATAAAAGTAGAAAATAATAATAATAATTTGTAAAAAATAAATTGACAAATAAATAGGTGGTATGTACAGTTGTGCTATAGGTGATAGGATGGAATGCAGGGATGTGTTAGGGTGGAGGTGGTAGCAATAGATGTCAGATTATTCCAGATTATCGTTGGGTAATTACACTGTATATAAATTGCGGGCATCGGGGAGCCGTTATTAATGTGCAGAGTATTGAAACTGCTTTTGAATGTGTGCTTGCATTTTTACTTTCACTTTCGAGATTCGCGATTTTACGGAACGGAAGTAAGCCTACTTACCACATATTTTACAAGTTAGATGTTTGTCAATGGTCTTCAGGATCTGCAAATAATTTGTGATCGTCCTATCAGTCATCCATCCTTACTCTATTTATTTGGTTAGTGAAATATATATTATGTACTCTAATGTAACAGGCTAGTGCTAGCAGGTGGCTAAGCTTTAGTGGCTCTGTACAACGCGTTGTTCGTTTTCCGTGCCTTTCTGCCCTGTTAAAAAAACCAACCTACCTAACCAGCTTATGCTGTTTTTTTCAATATGGATTTACTATTTGGGCACATCCCTATTTCCCATGAAAACAAAAGATAAATAATTAATATAATATAGGGCAGCATGTATTTGTTTTTCCTCTTCCATTGCTTTTGCTGTTTTGTTCTGACAACATCACACTATTATTATTATTATTATATTAACTAGAAAATCGATTTTTGAAATTTGTGAATCGTTGCGAATCGCTGGAAGACTGAATCGCAGGAAGACTGAATCGCAATTCATATGTGAATCCATTTTTTTCTCCCATCTCTACCAGAAAGGTACCAAGATCATCGACAAAATAATTCATGTGACATCAGTGGTTCAACCGTAATTTTATGAAGCTACGAGAATACTTTTTACATCAGCAGCATGCTTTGTTTACGTGAGAGGAAAGTGTGCATGCATTGTTCTGAAGATGAACAAAAGACTTGTTTGAACTCGTTTGGAACAACAAGTGTGAGTAATTAATAACAGAATTTTAATTTTGGGTAAACCTAACCCTTTAATGTTTCAGAGCTGTCCCTTTAAGATGATTAGAAGTAGTCAGTTGACACACATGACCATTTATACGGCATTAACGTACATCTTAAATGTGTCTTCTCTGTCTGCACAAATTTTAAGGTAGAGTATCTGATTCCATGACAAATGAATGAGTAGTATTAAATTCTGAGCTATTTTGTTGAAATAAATAAAAAATAAAAAACTGAAAGCAGTCATTTCAAATGCTAACATGGCATTTTGGCATTATAACATTGTAATAAACAGAATTAAAAATGTTTAATCATTTTGAATTTGGCTAAAGATTGCATGCTTTTTTTGTTATTGAATTTTAAAATGTGGTTTGGTATTCACACTGAACATGTGTGACCCATTAAATATAACTAAAAAAAAAATAATAGTAATAGTATTGTCTTTTATTTAGTTAATTTTTAAAATATAATAATAAACAAATAATAAAGTACGATAATACTTACATTAAAAGTATTCAATAAAAATAGTTATTTTATAGTACACTGAGTATATTAGTACACCAATACAGTGTTAATATTTGCATTTTTCATTTTTTCATTTAATTTTTTTTTCAGCATTTTCAAACCTAAAATCAGCAAGCTTTTATTTTGGCATGCTGCCAGCAAATGCCCTGCTGGTTTTAGTGCTGCTGAGTGAAGTGTGTCAGTGAATGTTTTGCGTTTTGCTCTGAAACTGGTAGTGCATAACCTAGATTTATGCTTTCATTTTGAATGGAAATCTTATAGAGTATTATAGTTAGGTACTCAAATGAGCAGTCGGTGACTGATGTGATCTAGATATGAGAATAACAAAAATGAAACATTTCTATTATTGGTTGTAACCAGTATGATATCAGTATATTGTGAATCACTAGTTATTTCATTCAAATGGTTATTAAAAACTTAAGTGCAATGTTTGATTGACAGGTGAGCACATTTGGCACATATGCATGTGTTTCTGACCACCTCCGAATGTGGTTAAAAGTTGTAAAACTTTGTAGCATTTACGCTAATATTTAGCATTGTCCACCAGGTGTAAATGCCTAAAAGTTCTTCCTAGGAATTGTTTCTTGTTTTCCGTTTGGAAGAAAAAGACTGCAAAAGAGCAGTAGCACAGTTGGCAAGAGTGTATTTTCAAGAGCGAAAAATTCTTTTTGCAAATAAATAGATCTGTGTCGCGCTTCTGCTAGGAGACAGCCTAACTCACGCCAGGGTTCAATAATTAATTCCTGTGTTGAGAGTTTCAGAGACGTGCTGATTGGGCTGATTTTCTCTTCTTCTTTTCCTCTTTTTTTTCTCCTTCTCTGTTATGATACAAAGGAGGCCGTTTGAAGTAATTTGTCCCAGAGAGAGTGGCTTGGAATACCATACAAGCTTTGATTTAGCAAAGCAAATTTAATTTTGTTTGCTTTATGCAAACCAGCCAGGACCGAAGGGGCTTTCTCTGATTTGGCTTTGGGGTGGGGGATGTATCCGGTTCTAATGGGAGCGTGAGAGGAGCATGTACGCGAACGGATTCGGTATCTAATATAGCACGCGGTTCAAAAGTACAGCGCCCATCCCCCTCCTCCACGCCTTGAAATAATTGTCAGTGTTGTCTTATTTTTGTACGTTTCATACTAATAACGAAAGCAATTCCGGCTCCTTTTGTTTTGCTTTTGGAGAGCTACCTGATTTGAATGTTTCCTAATATGCTTAGCTAATCTTACAGTTGTGTGTCTAGCTGTGGTTATAGATCTATTGGGCACGGTTCACAAACCTTTACGACTGCTCTCTACATGCTATTGTGTTCTAGCCCATATAGCAAGGCTTTCTCTTCAGGGTCAAACCGTCTACTGTTTGCGAACTGTCTCGTTCAGCACGGTACAAGCAGTCACTCAGGTTGGATTCTCAGTAACAACCCTTAATAATGGCGGTTTTATAATGAAACGAACAAAAACCATCCCCAAGGTCACGGCCTTAAAAATATTGTATTTCCAGCACTCATTCCTACATACTTTGGCTGGAGCATATACTTAATAGCGTTTTAGTCTGCGGTTCGTACCTGAGCAGGAGGAAAAAATACGATGTAGAAAATGGGTGGTCCACTTTTGTTGAAAGAGCGTTCAAGAAATAATGAGTGAATAAAGCAAAAGCCCATTTTTCATCGTTTTATATATATAAAAATAGAGAGAAACCTCTCCTTGACTAGCCTCCTTTTGTTATACAAAACTTATCCAATATCTTTCAAGCTCTCTCCGCAGTTTAAAGGTCTTAATTGGATTCCATCAATATATTGCTTGACACGACCTCGGGTCTGCCACATTCCCTCTCTACTCTGCGGAGGGAAGCCGCCTCATTCATTCCGTCAGGCTTTGTAATGCCGTGAATATTCTTGGTTAAATTGACGGTTTTCAGAGCTATTATTTAAGCCTGATTGGACTGCAAAAGCATGTTTTAAATGAAGTGAATGTCAAGAATGAAAGAAAGAGAGAAAATAGCATGTTACCTCTACACACGGGTCCGTATAAAGTATCTCACTCTCTGTAGGCCGACTCGAGTGCAAAACTTTGTAAGTATATGTATGAAAGGTACAAATGACTGGGTTATTAAAATAGAATTAGGCTGCCAGGCTTTGAGTAACAGTCAGCCCTGTCGTTCTCTCACTCTCCTTTTTCTTTCTTTGTTCCGTGGCTATTGACAGCACGGAGAGGCGTTTGTATGCCAAGACAGCAATGACTGTGCCTGACCCTGACCCAGTAAAAGGAGCAGACTACTACATCCATGACAGGTACATCATGGCACAATGCACCTACAGTACACTCTACAGAGTATTGAACAATTAGACCTCCTATACAGCAGGTGGTATTGAAATCTCAGCAGGCTTTGGTAAAGATACCTTGTCGTATTGACCTGTACAGTTAATCGTATTTACTTGATGTTAACATACACTTTAGCCAGAGTGACATGCAGACTTCTATATGGCTGGAATGAAAATTAATCTAAACTTGATTTGGCCTTGGTTTATCTGCCCAGGTCTTTATTAGCACCCTGTTATGATACAGTTGTGTCTATAATGGTGATTTGACTCGTAAAAACTTGCAGTGTAAGAGTTTACTTTTCATTTGTCAGATTACTTAAGAAATGTTTACACCTGATCAAGCTTCACATTTAATGTGATTTTAATGATTTCAGTGGTCTACGGGCTGTCTAGTACTCTCTTTCTTCTTCTGGTTCAGAATGTTAACAGTTACTCACACATATGTGACCCTGGACTACAAAACCTGTCGTAAGGGTCCATTTTTTTAAATGTGAATTTATACATCATCTGAAAGCTGAGTGAATAAGCTTCTATTGATGTATGGTTTGTTAGGATAGGACAAAAAAATCTAAATATTGAGAAAATCACCTTTAAAATTGTCCAAATTAAGTTATTAGCCATGCATATATACTAATCAAAAATTAAGTTTTGATATATTTATGGTAGGAAATGTACAAAATCTCTTCATGGAACATGATCTTTACCTAATATCCTATTGATTTTTGGCATAAAAGAAAAATCTACAATTTTGACCCGTACTAATATATTTTTGGCTATTGCTACAAATATACCTGTGCTACTTAAGACTGGTTTTGTGGTCCAGAGTAACATATGTATTACAGGATAAATCTTAAAAATATTTATTAAATACACTTAGTATCCATACAAATAAAATAAACCTCTTTGTTATTTCCAAAATACCATTAGCGAAAATGTCTCTTTTTTTGTATATTTCTTCAATAAATAAATTATTAATATAAGATTTAGATTTTATAAATATATATGTATTATTTCATATTGAGTAATAAAATAATTTACATTATTTTACATAATTACAAATTATATTCTCAGCATAATTGCTTGGTTTGTCGTTCTTTTGCTTTATAGACAGAATAGCCGAAGTGCTTGCATAAACTCCTCAAGTTTTTGACTCAAAAATGTACATGATCAATGAGCAGGTTTGACTACTTTAGCAATTTCCATCAGTACAAATCTTAATGTTTAAGCATATGATGATGTTCTAGGGAATTGTGTGCTTCTAATTTTATAGCAACAGTTTGGACAGGACCCTTTTCTATTCTAGCTTGACAATGCCTCTGTGTATAAAGCAAGGCTCAAAAAGAAATGATTCAGTCAGTGTGAAAGAACTTGACTGGTCTGCAGAAAGCAAAGTCCTAATCCCAGTTGAACACCTCTGGTGTTACTTTAAATGTAGACCGTGAACCAAAAACTCATCACCAAACACCAATGACTTGTACTATGGCTACAGTCATTTTAGACAGTTCCAAAACTAGAAATACAATTATTCAAATTCATGAATTATGTTTCCATCTTTGTTGCCACTGTTTTGGAAGTGCCATTTTCTCTTCTAAAGAAGGGGGTGTCCCAATTTTTTTGTCCATACAGTGAATGTACAAGTCATTGGTGTTTGGTGATAAGTTTTTGGCTCAAGGTCTGCATTTAAAGTCACACCAGAGGTGTTCAGGTGGGATTAGGACTTGGCTTTATGCAGACCAGTCAAGTTCTTCCACACTGACTGAATCAATCATTTCTTTTTGAACCTTGCCTTATACAAAGAGGCATTGTCATGTTAGAATAAAAAAGTTTTTTTTCTATAAAATTAGAAGCACACAATACCCTAGAATATCATTATATGGTTAAACATTTAGATTTGTACTCATGGAAATTATTAAAGTAGTCAAACATGTTCATTAGAAGAGGGTGTCCCAATACTTTTTGCAATATAGTGTATTTTAGAATAATTAAACTCCTTAAACCTATTGCCACTAATTCTAAAACAATATAGACAAACCCAGTGACTGGGTTGTTTTGACCCAGTGGTTGGATTAAACCTACCTTCTGGGTAGTTTTATTTAACTATAACTCAACTATTGTTTAAAAATTATGTCAGAGACATAATTGCTAGAGACATCAGCAGTAATCAAAATGTGAACATTTCTTAAAGGATTAGTTTAGTGAAAAATGAAAATTAGCCCATTATTTACTCACCCTCCATGCATCCTAGGTGTATATGACTTCCTTCTTTCAGATGAATTCAATCGAAGTTATATTTAATATTATTCTGGCATTTCCAATCTTTAGAATTGCATAGATGGGCGTTTCTCTTTATCAGTCCAAAACAAGTCCAATAAAGTGCATCCATCCATAAGAAAAAGTGCCTCACACAGCTCCAGGGGGGTGAATAAAGGCCTCCTGTTGCAAATCGATGCATTTTTGTAAGAAAAATATCCATATTTAAAATGTAAGAATCACTTTAATCTAGCTTGCGCTGACTGGTCTTACATGGAAGCAGTTTTAGGCGGATGTCGGAGCTGTGTGAGGCACTTTCTATTATAGATGGATGCACTTTATTGGACTTGTTTTGGACTGATGAAGAGAAACACCCGCCCATGCAATTCTAAAGCGTCTAAATGGAAGTCGTATACACCTAGGATGCCTGGAGGGTGAGTAAATAATGAGCTCATTTTCATGTTTGGGTGAACTAACACAATAAACTTATAAGCTATTTAAAAGTATATATTATTTAATTATTATTTATTCGATTTATTAACAATTGTTGATTTATTGAACATTTTAATACATGTTAATTTCCAATTTATTTTGGATTCATTTTACCCAAGAAATATAGTCATTTTTAAGCAATAGTTGAGTTAAATATAACTACCCAGAAGGTTGGGTTAAGAATTTAACCCAAACACTGGGTTTGTCCATATTTGTCCCATTGGTTGCTGAGTGCATGTTTAAATAGGATTTCAAATTCTACATTTTCAACATGGACTCGTTTGAACCCTACTATATATTCGGATGCAAAAGTGGTCTTTATTCAAAAAGATTTTGACACTGTGTTTTCCTTTTTGCTACTTTTTTTGTACTTTTTTTGTACTTTTTTTTTACAAGGGCTTGTGAGCACATCCAAGCGCATTTACTCACTTTGATTTACTATAGTTAGAGAATAGCCGGAGCGCTCGCACAACGTAGGTTCCAAGGAAATCAAAATGAAGGGCGTTTTAAGCGCACGTTCCTCAAGGCATCACATAAACACTTTACAGCATTTTTACAGTGCTTTTACAATGTCACGCTGTCAAGACGCCGGGTTTTTGTCGCCGTGGATTTTCCTCCAGCATACAGTGAATGATTTTCTCTTTCCCTCACTCTCCCTCTCATCTTTTTTTCTACATACAGAATCATATTATAGAATCCCTAGTAATCACGGTGTGAGGCAGAAATGATAGATTAATCAGATTAGCATGATTCCGAACAAACAGCGGCTTTCCTGAAATGTATCGATGCTGTCTGATGTAGCAAAGGCCCGCTAATGCCTCGATCACATAGCTTTCCCATGCAGATTGCGCTAATTATATGGAGGTGATAATGTCATGGATACACGCTCGCAGTCTAGCGGCAGGATATAAGACGTTTTATCAGGCCCGTTCGGGATGGATGATGGAGGATTGGAAATTGCTAGCGCAATTAAATTGATGTAGAAATACGCGCCGGGTCATTTTCTGCCAAATTATCAAATACCTGTATAGCAAGGGTGTGAAATATTGGATTCTGTTTGGCTGATTTTAGTGTAGTAGTTAAGGATAAGTGGTCTTTGATTGGTTGAGAAGCGATAAAGGGCTAATTTTGCACTCAGCTGATAGCAATCTGGGTGATAAGATTAAGGGGGAACTTAAAATAGCCTGACAAAAAATATGCTAGTGGGTTAGCCGTGTTTATACATTTGGGCTGTTGCCTGGCTGAAGGACAGATGGCTCAGCTGCAAGGAGGGGCACGGCGACTGCGAGGCGTGACAATTTGTTAAAAAAGAAAAAAGAATGGCTGCATATCCCAGCATCCCTTGTGTGTACTTGTGTGTTTGTGACCTCAGAGGAGAGTGTGTTCCAAAGGCGTTGATGTGGAGGGGCGAACCCCTAGCTCCCATCTCCCTGCGACTATAAACACGTCAGCCGACACACGCCGCTGCAATCTGGAACCAGATTTACTGCCCAGGAAATATGGCAGCCTTTTTATTGGTCCAAATACTTGTCAGTCATAATTTATTGGCTGTTGCTAGGCCTGCTGTGATGTCAGTGAATCGTCCCTGCCAAGAACATGAGAAAAAGAGAGCGGGCGAGGGAGAGAGAATCTGTTTCATTCATGAAGGGCTTAGGGTTTTGTCAATGTCATAGTTCTTTTCTGATCACATGCGCGCACACGCTTGCACATGCTCGTCCACATCATTTCATTTCCTCAAATCTTTATTCCCTTCACTACAGTGGCATGTGGTCGGCATCTGAAATCATAAGGCCAAGTCTCCTTTCTGCATTCAGATTTTGTACTCCAGTTTAAATTCAAATTTTGTCTCCATTTTGGAAAAAAAGTTGCGTTTGTTGTTTGGGTATTATTATTAGGGCTGTGAAACGTAAAGCATTAAATAGCTCTAATTTTGATTTCTCCGAACAATTCCATTAGCAATTCTTTTAGCACTTTAACGACATGTTTTCATATGAACAAGTCAGTAACTGATTTAAGACTCACAGTTGGAATCTGTATGTGTTTGATTCACTTAAAAGAACTGACGTTTTTTGGGAATCAGACTACACTGGTCGTGCTGTATGCTTTTGATTGCATAAAAAGAATCAATTAGAGTCGTTCGTTTTGGAGGTCGAATTATACTCAGTGTTTTGTTTCACTAAAAATAATCCGTTCAGTAGAGTCTTTTATTAAGGACTTGAACTAAACTGCTTGCACTGGATGTATTTGATTCATTGGAGTCATTTGTTTAGGAGTCAGACTACAGTTGGTGCAGTGTTGTTGTTTATTTTATTCAATAACAAGAAGCAGTTAATACAGTTCATTCGTTTTATGTTGGAGTTACGCTGGTCATATTTTCTGTGTTGGAAGTGGAACAGACTTATATTTATCATTATGATAATTATTATTAAAAGTGACATTATTTTTAAATTATTAGTCATTTTACATTTAGAACAAAAAGAACGTGGTGAAGTCAGAGAGAGCAGTTGTTTACTTCATAAAAAAGTCTGTCCATTTGTAGGACCCTATGAAAATAGTTTTCCCCAAATTAAATTTTTCTTATTTTAATTTTTCTGGATTTCTTTTATTCCATTTTATTTGTTCTACACTTTTTAATTAATAGTTAGATAAAGAAATATTAATCAAAATGCATGTCTAATTAATTGAAATCATGAAACTTACACAATTTAACAGCATTTTTTTTTACTAAAATTTTATTTTTAAGGCCATATGAATACAATGATTTTTTTTTGTCAAATTCAGTTTTATTTTATTTATTTATTATTATTATTATTTTTTTTTTTTTTTTTTTTTTTTTTTTTTTTACCAAACTCTGTTTTCTGGGTTACATTTTAATGATTTAATTAAATCGTAATAATCAAAAGCATCTCTAAATAATTCATTTTCTTAAAAATAAATATTTTTGTTATCATATTTATTTATTTTTATTTATTTAGTTGTGTAATTAGATTTTTTTTTCGTAAATAAATTCTGGTAAATATTACTTAAAGTCCCCATGAAGTGAATATGTTAGCCTTAAGGTTATTTATAAACTAGTGTGTTTCAAAACAGTGACATAATTCGCATTTAGAAGATATACACATTCATAACTTACAGTTACGACTGTACGACCATGTAGAGACAGAAATTACATGCCTTCGTGTAAATAAGATAAATAACATAAGGCAGTTTAGTTTGTTTAATAAAAGAACAATGTATAGACCTGTTCTATAGGAAAGATAACCTTAAATGACTTCTATTGTGATCTGGCGCTATATCGAAAATAAAATGAACTTTGAATGGCGCAACCAAACTGGTACTTTTACATGATTGGCTGTTAGCGTTTCACCCCCTACGTTGCTAGGTTACCAGAGAGTGAGTGCCTTTGTTAATGCAACCAAACTTGCTTCGCAACCTCTGTTTTCTTCTGACGAAGAATAAAAAATATCGAATGTTTTATCGAACACATTTTTTATTGATATCGATCACGTGTCTATCGCGATACATAACGTTATCGTTTTATCGCCCAACTCTAGCGCTTTACTATGTGTAATGTGGCGAGGCGTCTGCCCGCCCCCCTAATTTTCATCACCACCCCGTCCCGTATTCGCCGCCCTTCTCCAGGCTCCCGACGGGAGTGGGTGTGTAGGGGAGAGGAGGGGCGTGTAATCGGCTCGGGCTGGCGGCGTGTGATGGGGACACCTGATGTAAATGAAGCCTCATCACCGCCGCTGTTTAAATCCCGAGCGCGCCTCTCCTCGGAAGACCGGTCTCTTTCCCCCGTGCATGCACGCTGGTGTCCTCGCGGGTCCAGGAGGGGGTGAAGAGGGAATCCCGCGCCACAAGAGTTTGGAGAGCCGCCGGACCCGCGGTCCGGTTGAGGCCGCCAGAAGCCGCCGCCCCAGCGCCGGACAGCTCGAGAGGGATGAGCCTGCCGGAGATGCCGCCGCCCTAGCACCCCGGCGCTAGTATGGAAAGCGCCCGCGGCCGCCGGACTCCGCCCCTCTCCTGGACCCTTCCCCTCTGAACACTACCGTTCCGTCACGCTGCCCCAGCACCCGAGGACACCAGACTCCCCTTTTATTTTGGACACTGTTTTACTTTATGGACTCACTTTCCCTTATTTTCTGTTTAATAAAAGCCTCTCCGAGGCCTGACGCCACACCCACTGTGTCTGTCGTTTGCCCCTCCCGCCACAGTATAGTGAACACAATTGCGCGTCTGTGCCATTCATTCGCACAGAGACATGCAGAACATGCGGAATTCATATTTAAATAGTCTTTTTACGGCTTAATATTCACAGATACTAGTCCATATTGCGTTTTAATATAACTGACCTACTTTTCATTTATTCATCCAAAATTCTGTTATATAGTAAATTCCATTTTTATGACTGGATTCCACAATTCTGTCTGCGTTTTCCACATCGCAGGGATCATAGGGCCCTACATTTGCTTTAGTTTGATGCGTTCAGATCAATCTGTGGACTGGTAGGAATTATCGTTTTGATGTGGTGATCAGCCATTCACAGTGACATGGAGACACTGCCTCCTCTAACATTTTTTTGCCTGAATTTAATTATTATTATTACTTTCTCCACACTGCCCCTCATACCTCCTCAGACAACATGACCCTAAAGCATTTCACATCAGACAGAGAGAGTCACCAAAATACAGTCACTTCTTCAGCCGAAGAAAAACAAAGAAGTGCACACAAGGCCCAGTTACAACTCTTTCCTGACCTAGAAACCAAAGAATGTAAAGCGAAAAGAACAGCACGTACAAACAAGCTTAATTTCATTTAATCTCTTTTGATAGAATAGGTGAAACCATGGCAATTATGGTGTCAGAAGTGTGCAGAAATTGGAGAAAAGAAAAGATCAAAGCAGCCTGTCCTTTCTTGAAAAGACAAAATGAATATCAAGGAGAATGTGAGAGCAGTGGGGTGGGATATTTAGAGAAAGAAAAAAAAAGCCAGATAAAAAATGAAGTGAAATGCCAATGACTCTTTTGAAAAATGATGCACGATTTATGAAGGACTATTAAAATGTTTATATTTACAGCATTTTGTTCTGTATCAAAATAATTAATTGCCACCGTTTGCAAATTAAACGTACATTACAGCGTAATTAAGAAAGCAAATGAGTCCAAGCTTCCCTAAAGCATCGAGAGAGTGAGAGCTTGAGAGCGAGAGAGATAGATAATGTACATTTTAAATGTGTGTTTGTGTTAAATAGTTGCAATACATTATCTTATTAGATGTATGTTATTGTTTTGAGGCTTCGGTTCAGTGTGTTGTTATGGATCATCTGGGTCAGGGAGGTATTAATGATACCACTTTGTATTTCGCACTATTTCTTTACCCTTGAATTGCATCAGATATTTCATGTGAAGTATTTCAGACGTTGACCCTGATCTTCTCTTGATCTATAGGTGCTTCCCGTTATAATACAAACAAGTCAATACGCAACACTTCAAACAGGCGTTGTATTTTCTTGGCACACTCACTCTCAGCCGCTGAAGCAATATGTGGAACGATGTCTATATCACAGCCAAACTGCGGCCCATAAAGTATCATTTTTTGTCATAACCTTCCCTCTTTAGAGAGAAAACAGATATAAAAGTATATAGTGTGTGCTTTACTGTCACCCCTTCACCTTGCCTGGCAGCTGCATGCGCTGCTGATGGATGCCCCGCGTCGCCTACCTTTTAATTGCTCGTAAATTTTTCATCCAGTAAAATGCTGCATTCTTGGAGCAAAGCAGCTCTAGGAGAAGCAAAGAATAAAAACCAGGATTGGTAAGCTTTTGTTACAGCAGTAAAGGACAGTCAGCTGACTCGCTTTACCTGTTCAAAGAACATTATAGGCATGTGCGTAAATGTGTTACATTACAAGACAAATACTGATTATGCATTAATTAAACGCCATTAGCAGCTGCTTCTGTTTAATGTAAATTTTTAGACATAAAATAAAGTAAGGATTATGTAGTAAATTAAAAAAAACTTCACCTTTGTCCAGGATTAATTTCCATTGCAAAATGTAGGAATGCACTAAAACCTATATATTTACTTTTTAAGTTAACATAATTTTAATATCATTTTCAGACATTTTTTTCCAGGATGAATTTAAAGACTTTTTTTTAACTGGTGTCTACAAAGGGGTTCTATCCATCAATAAAAATAAAATAAAAAATTGAAAAAAGGTATATTTCATAAAATGAAAAGTTGCCTTAAAATAAGCTATGTGATAAAATATACTTTGAAAATCACAACCAATAAATCAGAATCATAAAATCTGTCCAAGCCACTTATTAGCAGTTGCCTTTTTAAGACAAAAAAAAATAGAGATGTTCCGATACCATTTTTTCCTTCCCGATACCGATTCCGATACCTGGGCTCGGGGTATCGGCCGATACCGAGTACTAATCCGATACCTGGGTGTGTAATTGTATATACAGCTGTAGATAATACTAATAAATTATTTTATGGTGTGCTTCAGACTTATCCCTTAATAAAACAAACATACAGTGATATATACAGTGAACTAGAGTATTTGTATTATATGACATACATTTGACAGTAATATTTTTTTATATAGTTAGTATTACTAATCTGGTTTTCTGACGTACATCAGCCCTGTTTATAACAGAGAATTATGAGCAGAATTTGAAAGATTCTCACTAGATCTCGCAGCAGTAACAGTGTTGCAAAATCAACATTGGCTCCCGAATAAAGCTGTTCGGGGTTTGTGCAAGTTTGTTTGCGTTGCGGTCCAAGCTGATATACAGTCAGCGCTGAGCAGCTCGAACGTATCGTGTTAGTTTCACTTTCGTTTCGCGTGCCGTTTTATATTTCTTATCTGAGACAGAAATGGCAGTGCTTATGAGTTGAACAACGCGGTGGTCACGCCAGTGTGACCGCTCACGAAAATTAGTAACACTGGCAGAAAAAATGGTCACAGTCTGGAGCCCTTTAATATCACCGCAAGTGTCCCGCGCGCTTCAGTACAAGGAGTAAACAAATCCATGCGCCTGTACCATTCATTAACACAGAGCCACCCATAATTTATATCGGTTTTCGGCTTAATATTAGTCCATATCACGATTTGATTTAAGTGCTATGAACTACCTTTGATTAATGCATCAAACTTTGACAAATTCCGTGACGTTCAGCGTTAAACTTTGAATTCCATTTTGACTGGATTCCGCGATTCCGTCCGTGTTTTCCGCATCGTGGAAATCATGAAGCCCTACATATGAGACATGCCGCCGTTTTACTGGCTGGTTGGTCCAGTCTGAGATACTGCCAAACAGTGGACAAACTGCTAGCACGTTTGTATTTCTTCTTCGCTGCTATAAACAGTGGTTGCTTGTGGCAACACAGCACTACTCCCTGTGTTTGCATTCTGAGCCGCGAAGAAGAACTGGCTTTCGATTTGCTAGCGGGCATAACTTTTATCTTAAGAAAATGGTATCGGATCGGTACATGGGTTCAAGTACTCGCCGATTCCGATGCTAGATTTTTTTGTGGTATCGGCGGCATTTCCGATACTAGTATCGGAATCGGAACAACCCTAAAAAAAAAGCATCTAAAACAATCACAAGGGGGTATTACTGATGTATTTTATGGCATACATAAAATGTCCAAATATTTTGAGCTTGCGTTAAGCACACACTTAACCAAAAACATATTTACCACAGGATAGTGGAACTGGAAGCGATAAAATACTAACTTGTTTCTGGGTTTTGGCCTAGAAAAATACATCATCCCTGCAGCACTCTTTTCACCAGTCTACAAACTTTTATTCATAATGTTACTGTTGTGGGTGGTACTTTGTCTAATGGTTCACAAGGGTGTTTAATTTGTTGTTTCAGTGAGTTATAGTACACACTGTAAAATATTATTTTGCAGTTAATAGTTGTTTCAATTATTTATTTTAAGTTGACAAAACTTGCAGTTTCTGAATTTGTTCATTCAACTTAACACTTTAAGTTTACACTGTGTCAACTAGTTGACTGAACTAGAGTAATTGCCACCTCAACTTAAAAAAAAGTGTTAAATCTGTTCATTAACAATAAAGGCTGTCTGTTTAACACGTTAAATAATTAGTTATGAAAAATAAGGTGATTCAAATATTTTAACGCAGTTAACCCGCTGGCCCTGCCCCCCGACCTGTACGTCATTTTATATTTCATATAGTTGACTGTTGACAAATATGATGCAGGGCAACAACTCTATAAATGCAGTAATGCCCTAAAATTTAAGATATTGATGCAAAAAATATCATATCACATAGACATCAAGAGCAATATGACACGAGTGCTGATTTTGCAAGCTTAAATGTGATTTAATACAGAGGTTCAGTAAATAAGAAGTTGATTTTGTGTTATATTTTAAACATAATATTATGTTTTTGTTCAATTTTGCAGAGAACATATTACTTTTGAAGCCATAGCAGAATTGTTGCGTGTCTCTGAGCAACACAGTGCTGTTTAGTTTCTAAATGAATCCGCGTTTTGAACGAATCGTGTGAATCAATGATTCAAACCATTTACTTAATTCCTAAATTAATCAGCTGTTTGCATGAATCGAATGAATGAATGACTCATAAAGACATTTACTGCCACCTGCTTGCAGATTTAGTTTCTTATTTAAAGTATAATTTCATTAAAAAATTATAATAATAATAATAAAAACATTAAGGACATAGTTCACCCCCAAAAATTAAATTCTGTCTTCATTTTCATTACTCACCCTCATGTCGTTTCAAACCTTTTGTGGAACATAAAAGAACATATTTGAAGGCTGTTTTGGTTATCAGTGACTTTCATTGTATGAACAAAAAATACTGAGATGTTTCTCAAATTATCTACTTTTATGTTTCATAGTTTACGTTAGGCCTTTGCAGCCTAAATGTTTATGTGTAATAGGGCTGCAACGATTCGTCGACGTTGTCGACAAAAATCGATAATAGAAATAGTCGACAATGAATTTCATTGTCGATGTTGTCGCCAGACAACCGAGTGAGGCATCTTTCTGCCGAGAGTCGCACATACGCAGCTTCTATGCTGAGCGATAACATACAGAAATGGCGGCGTCCAACGCAGCAGCTGCGCATACCAAAACACGCCCGTTTCACACATACTCCGTCTGCAGTGCGTTTTTTTTTCCACACCCATGTTAACGGATTAGAACGTTCACAATGTACGGACTGCAAACGCGTTCTGTGTGAAAGCAAAACGAGTCTGTGCTGCTTCTGCACCGCATACGTAACGCACACGGACTGTAGACGCACTGCAGACTGAGTATGTATGAAACAGGCGTAAAGTTTGGGAGCATTTTAGCCTGCTACGGCGAATTAAAATATTACCTGCATGGTTTGTAAAGCAGTCCTTGCGCATCACGGCAGCACCTCTGTGATGCACGAACATTTAAAGAGAAAGCACGTCGGACAGTTGAATGAAACGTAGTTTGGCTGGCCTCGGTAAGATTTAAATAAAAGCCAATACGTTTTGTTTTGGATATACATTTTTGTTTACTGTTTTATTGCTGCTGATGGTTTACAGGAAGAAAATGTTTACTTGATTTTAATTTATTTTTTTCTTATAAAACAAATGTGCCTGTCCATTAAAAAAATTATAGAGTTTCTTAATTTATGCATTTATGTCTGTACTGACCGAGCACTGTGCCTAATTGGTTTTAGACAGGGCATTTTTATTTACTTTTAGTATGAATTGGCCTATCAGCAGCAAAATATGCATTTTTCATTGATGTACCCCCTTCTTTCTTGTGTTTACTATGATTTTCCACATAATTAAAGCAATCTCATGCTAAATTTGAGAAAAATTGAATAATTATCCGATTAGTCGACTAATCGTTTCAATAGTCGGTGACTAGTCGACTATTAAAATAGTCGTTAGTTGCAGCCCTAATGTGTAATACATTTTTATGCTGAATCAAATGAAGTATTTATTTCTAAAACTACTATTTGTACTACCTGCTACTTTCTCATTTAAAACAATAATAGCTTTAAATAATCTTTTGTGCGTGATTTCACAGCCAAATTTAGTTTGCGATTAATTTGAAGAATTAATCGAAACATCATATAATTAATTCGATTAAAAATTTTAATCGCCTGACAGCTGTAAAAACAATATCACATTCTTGTGAAACTTGTGAAGACTGTTGCAGACAGAGGACACTCGTCAGCCATCTTGTGTGCTTTTCCACAGTTTTAAAATGATTAACAGTCAACAAATTCAGTAAATATTTGTATTTATTTATTTAATATGTGTACAATTATGTATGTTAGAGACAGAACATAATCATAGACAACTATATAAATCTAGAACGATGGGAATTTAAAAAAATTAACTTATTAAAACATCTTGTCCACCTGATTCTTCAATTCGGAAGTAAGCCTATTGGCTAGACTTCCAGTTCATTAGCCACTATAGAGTATTAATTAAGATATTAGCCGAATATTTCACCTATCTGACTGAAATGATAAGGACAAACATGAATGTTGTCTTGCTCTGGAAATCCTCGTTCAGTTTGGCCAACCACAAACACCTTTTGTTTCTCAGTTTATTTAAACTCTTCTCCTTGATTTGTTATAACTTTTGGCAGTCTATAGTACTCCAAATGTTTTTCCTGGTCCGACCAATTAGTACAGCCAAAAACATGACAATAACTGATCATTTTCAACAGCAGTAATCAGCAAAATATGCGAGTTTTTTTCAGATAGGCAAATAACAAGAAGAAAAGGGTAAGACACACCAATCTTCAGTATCAAGCAGCAAAACGAGCTGGTTTATACAGCTAAAAATAGCTAGACGCAGATGCAACAAACCAGATTTAAACCCACATGAGCGCTATAGTGTGTTAGAACACACCACTATTCCATAATTCCAGCATATTCAGCACTTTAAGCTCAAACTAAATAGTGAACTAGTAATGTAAAGTAAATGAACTAGCCTTCATACTCTTCTAACTTCCTTTCATCATTGCTCTCTCTCTCTTGTTCTCTCTCCCCTGCAGCAAGCACGTTCCTTCTCATCAGTCAGGACTCCAGTGGAGATTCATGAGGGTATGAAAGTATAAATACTTCTTCACTGATCAGAGACCAGCTCGTCCTGCTCTTGAACACTTCCAGACTGGCCCTCACACGGCTACGACTGACTGTGAGTCAGAGGGTGCACACAACAACAGCACAGCATCACACACACACACACACACACACACACACACACACATGCTGACCAGCGGCCTGACAGAGAGTGAATGAGATGGGTTAGTGTAATCAACCCCAGTAATGTCACCCCCAATTACTCATTCTCCTAAAAGGCTATTAAAACATAATTGCCGAACGATTTACATCCCTGTTAATGCAGCCACGGATAATTTATTATTTTCCATAAGCCTTTCTTTTTTATGCAGACAAAAAGAGAGAGAGAGACCGTGCGAAGAAGAATAATATCCTGAGTCAGTGGGGAAAGGGATGTTGGTTGCAAGTAAAGTCATTTAAAACCCACCCAGATGCCTCCAGGATAGTTAATAATAAACAAAACACTAATATACTGTATGCTAGTGGCCCAACGAGAGACCAGTATATTTGTGTGGTCATAGGAGATTTAGTCCACAATAGACCTGCAGCTTGATTTATAAAACATACATATGAATGGATTTGATCAAAAATTCCACAGATTTCATCCTATGTCAAAAGTGAGGAAAAAATAAGGATTCCCAATATAATTTAATTATTATTAACTAGTCAACCTTTGAAGTGGATCAAAAGCTTTCATCAAATTTGTCCTAAAACCAAAAGTAATACCCATTCTTGTCTTAGGACAACTTCAATAAACTTTTTTTGATCCACTTCAAATGTATGTATACTTCAAATATACACACACACACAGTCAAACCAAAAAATATTTAAACACCAGATATAATTTTTTATATTTTTTACTAGTGTGTGCAGGACACTATAGATAATTTATGTGAGTGAGGATAGCAAAATAAAGTAAAGTGTGACATATTATACCCAACGATGAGTTCTTGTCATATTTTAATTATAAATTGTAATGCATTAAAGTTTTTTATTGTATTGATTTTTATTTTAATGTATTAATTTATTTATTTACTGTACGTTCACAACCAGTGTTCAAGCTTTTAAACAGTAAGATTTTTTTTGTTGTTAAATAAGTCTCTTTTACTCACCAAGCCTACATTTATTTGATCCAAAATACAGCAAAATCTGTAATATTGTGAAATATTTTTACTATTTAAAATAACTTATTTCTATTTGAATATATTTTAAAATGTAATTTATTCCTGTGATCAAAGCTAAATTTTCAGCATCATTACTCCAGTCTTCAGTGTCACGTGGTTCTTCAGAAATCATTGTAATATGCTGATTTGCTGTTTAAGAAACATTTATTATTAATATTATGATCAATATTTAAAACAGTTGAGTAAATGTTTTTAGGATTTTTTGATGAATAGAAAGATCCAAAGATCTGCATTTATCTAAAATAAATTTGTAAAAAAAATAAAAATAAAATAAAATACACTATACCATTCAAAAGCTTGGAGTCAGTATATATATATATATATATATATATATATATATATATATATATATATATATATATATATATATATACATTTTTTTAAGGAAAGAAATTATAGAAATTATTACTTTTATTTATGCTTTAAATTGATCAAAAGTGATGATAAAGACATGTATAATGTTACAAAAGATTTCTGTTTCAGATAAATGCTGTTCTTCTGCCCTTTCTGTTCATCAAAGAAACCTGAAAATTAAATTCTCAGCTGTTTTCAACATAATAAAAAAAATTATGTTTTTTGAGCAGCAAATCAGAATATTAGAATGATTTCTGAAGGATCATGTGACTGGAGTAATGTTGCTAAAAATTCAGCTTTGAAATCACAGGAATATATTACATTTTAAAATATATTCACATAGAAAACAGTTATTTTAAAAAGTAAAAATATTTCAACCTTTTACTGTTACTTTAGATCAAATAAATGCAGCTTGGTGAGCAGAAGAGACTTATTAAAAAAAATTTCTGTTCAAAAACTTTTGACTGGTAGTGTATAGACTCGTTTCAGAAATTGTTGTACGTTCACATGAATCCATCTATCCATTTTATTCTTCAACACGGAAGTAAGCCTATAGGCGAGAAGCCAGACCGGAAGCCAGACCCATAAAATTTACAAATAAGATTGATATCTTAAATGAGGCCCCAAATGTACATAAATGAGGTCCAAGTTATGGACCAGGTTTAATCTAGCTATCAAGTGTGTCCTTTTACCTTGTTTCTCACCCCCCCCCCCCCCTGCCTACAGGAATCAGGACCTTGTTTTTCCCCCAGTGTCCTCGTCTAATTGGTGCTAATAAAGATCAATTAGAGTAATTAAGTGCTTTGGTTGATTTAATCTTGGCTGGTGAATATATTAGCTTGGACCCGTTACACTCCTCCTTGCTGAAGTTGGAGAAGATGATCCCAGGGTCGTCCCACCGAGGGCCCCCAAACCATTCTTTGGTTCGAGGCACCAGGAAGGCCTCACCTGTGTAACTGTTTTGCATTTTTCAGGATGGAAGCACTGTCCATTAAAGCTGCTGCTTAATCTCCTTGACCATAGCTGGGAAAACCTATTTATACCTGCGTATTTCACCATATGCTCATGTTCGCTCGCACTCTGTCTCTCTTCCAAGGCCTGTGTTAGTGGAAAGCAATTGTGTGGAATGTGTAAGAATTAAGTGCCCCATCATTCAGACTAGACATGCAATTAGATGAGCTGCGGCAGTTTCCAACAGACAAGCACAGAGTCTTGTCACTATAACTCAGCCCTTCCCCCTCCCTTTCCTTTTTTTCCATAAAAAACACTCACGCATACTCACAAACACGTGCATATTTAGACAAGAAATTTTTCACATTTTTACTAGGTTAAAACTATGTTGAACTAGTTGTCTTGTTTGCCGTGTTGCATGTATTAATGTTTTTTGCTGAGTTAAGCATCACTGTTATAGTTGCTCATATTTACAGTTAGATTTTATTAAATTTTTTCTAAAATGATTGGCATATTACACCTTTTGTGCTTTAGTCTGAGGAGACACTTTTTTGAGGGGTTACTGGTGAAAGTCCTAGAACTTCTTTGTTTTACTGTAAGACATACACACAATTTTCATTTAGTAAAAGGATATAATAGGATTCAAATTATTATTATTATTATTTAATAATATAAATGTGTATACACCACTGTCTCTTATGCTCAACAAGGCTGTGTTCAAAACAACATTTTCATCATTTGATACAGTAAAAAAAAGACATAATATTGTTTTATATATAAAGCGGAAAACAAAACTTTTTCTATTTTAATATGTTTTAAAATGTAATTTATTTCTGTGCTATTAACAATGTTGAAAATACTTTTTTTTTACTATTAAATATTTGTACTTACACTTATAGTCATTTTTAATATTTTTTATAGAAGTCTGTTCTGCTCACCAATTCTGCATTTATTTAATCCAAAATACATCAAAAGCAGTAATATTGTGAAATATTTTTACTAAATAAAATAACTGTTTTCTATTTGAATATATTTTAAAATGTAATTTATCCCTGTGATCAAAGCCACATTTTAAGATTTTCAGCATCATTAATCCAGTCTTCAGTGTCACATGATCCTTCAGAAATCATTCTACTATGCTGATTTGCTGCTCAAGAAATATTTATTATTATTATCATCAATATTTAAAACAGTTAAGTACTTTTTTCAGGATTCTTTGATAAATAGAAAGATCCAAAGATCAGCATTTATCTGAAATAAAAAGCTTTTGTAACATTATAGACTATACCATTTAAAAGCTTGGAATTTTTTATATACTTTTTTTTTTACTTTTATTTAGCAAGGATGCTTTAAATTGATCAAAAGTGATGATAAAGGCTTTTATAATGTTCCAAAAGATTTCTATTTCAGATAAATGCTGTTCTTCTGAACTTCCTATTCATCAAAGAAACCTGAAAAAATTATATTTAGCCTATAGTTTTCAACATAATAATAATAATAATAATAATAATAATAATAATACAGAATATTAAAATGATTTCTGAAGGATCACAGCTTTGAAATCACGGGAATAAATTACATTTTTAAAATATATTTAAATAGAAAAAAAATATTTTAAATAGAAAAAATATTTCAGATGTTTTACTGTTTTGCTGTACAAATAAATGCAGGCTTGATGAGCAGAAGAGACTGCTTTAAAAAACATGAAAAATCTTTTTAAAAACTTTTGAATGGTAGTGTAATAGAAAGTAGAACTTTTTACTTTCTTACTAGAAAGCTCAAAAGAACAGTATGTATTAAAAAAGTCTATTTTGACCTTTTAAATGTCTTTACTGTCACTTTTGATCATTTATTGAATTTTTGCTGAATAAAAGTATTCATTTCTTTTAATTCATTTCTTTGGAGTCTTACACAAAACAATTGAATAGTAGTGTAGCACAGTCTTATTAAAAATATTAATCAAAATATAATAATAAATAATATCAAAAATATTTATATACAAACATTTTAGGCAGCAAAAAAAATGTTTTCAGCACTAAAAATAATAATAAAGCTTCTAGAGCAGCAAATATTTTGAAGGATCATGGAGCTCCAAATTCACCTTTGACATCAGGAATAAATAACATCTTAAAAAATATTCAAATAGAAAACTGTTCTTTTAAATTGAAGTAATATTTAACTGTATTTCACTGTAATATTACTGCTTTTACTGAATTTTTGATCAAGTAATTGCAGCCTTGATGAGCATAAGAGACATTTTTATACAACATAAAAAGATCAATATTCAAAATTTTGACAGGTAGTATTATTTATTGGAAAACTTTGCTTTTGTTTACACTTATATACTTTTAAATGATGAAATTGTTCAGTAGTTCTTGGCTAACAAAAAACATCTTTTGTAAATGTTGTACAAGCACCCCTAATGCCTGGGAAATGCCAAAATCTAGTTATGCCAATGTGTTCGCTGTAACAGAAACTATAGCTGTTGTGATTGAGTTGGCTGTGTGTCTGCTTTCCGTTTTTCTAATTTCTCTTCACACCCTTGCTATTATTTTTAGCATGTAGCTGCTAAACCATCCAGGGAATGACTATTGATACCAGGATATGTACTCAGCACAATTTCCACTAATTCTGATCAATGTCGTCGACTCGCCAAGTACAAAATGGTGAATTGCTGGCGTAGAGGGATAATTGCCTTTCATGCACCGAATTTGGCATGCACTTCTCCCACTAGACCCAGTTGAAACGGTGCCTCTACCCCCAAAACTGTCGTCCTTAATGAAATGGTAATTACTAACACAGCAGAACAGCTGAGAGGCTCCGCCAAGCCAACAAGGACAAATACAGGAAAAAGAATTAAGAGAGGTAGAGGGAAACGGAAGAAAAGAAAGAGCAAATAGGGAGAGGAATGAACTGGATTTCACTAAGCTCTCCGCTACGAAGCAGTAGGAGTTTGATAGCTTTGTCGTTTCAATCATTTGTCCACAAATTAGTGGCATTTCTGAAGATTGGCCACGTTTTGCTCCGTGAGAGCGGCTATGCCGGATGGTAATTGATTGCTCTCTAAGCGAACATGTCTTTAACCTTTCTGAGGTCGAGCCCAGTCGGATGCCATCAGTCCTGTCAGAGTTTTAGATGCCTGGAGCCATTTATCTTTGCGTGCTCCCTCGTTCGCTGCCCAATTTGTAGCCGGTGAGGCACTGTAGGTGGTTTAATTACGACCGGAATGGGAAAACAAAACAGGAATGGCACCTCACACAAAGGGCTCCACTGTGAGCAGAGTGTCCACGTGGGCCTTTGCCAGCAACCCAGCACCCTGAAACTGAGACACAGAGGGCTCTGGAACAGAGCCACAATGGAGGCTGAACCACAGCCAACATGAACCTGAGCCAACATGGAGACCGAAGAAACGCCCTTGTGTGCAGGAGTGTGTGTGTCTGGGACTGTATTGGTTGCATGTGAGTAAATGAATGAGAATATTGTGTATGCTTAGGGATCGTATGATAAAAGCATGATTTTATTGAATTAATTAATGCAATAGGTTTACTTTTGAGTTTGCATTTTGTATAGTGGAAGGATGCTTTAAAGGCAAAGCTTTGGAATGCTTTTCTGTTTGGAAGTTTCTCAGTGTTTGGAAGAGTTTGAATTGCTCCCACCTCCCATTATTATTATTATTTAAACAAAAACTTTAGAATATGAAGGATATTCAGTATGAAGCAGTGACCTCTATAGGGTTTAATGAGTCACGAATCCATGCAGGTGATACTGAACTTTTAATCATTTCTAATAAAAAACTAATATTATACTAATATTTTAATTATATATTTTATTATATATATTATATAAAACTTTTTTGAATAGTAAAATTTGTAATCTTTTTAAAAATATTTAATCTAGTTTTTTAAAGAAGTTCTGCTCACCAAGCCTGCATTTATTTGATCCAAAGTGCAGCAAAAAAAAGTACAAATTAAAAATATTTTTTTATCATTTAAAATAACTGTTTATTATTTGAATATATATTAAAATGTAATTTATTATTATATTTATTATATTTAGATTTTTTTAGCATAATTTCAGAAATCATTCTAATATTCTGATTTGCTGCTCAAAAACATTTATTATTATTATTATTATGTTGGAAACAGCTGAGTAGAATTTTTTTCAGGTTTTTTTGATGAATGAAAAGTTCAGAAGAACAGCATTTATCTGAAATAGAAATCACTTTTGATCAATTTAAAGCATCCTTGCAAAATAAAAGTCCAAGTTTTTGAATGGTATAGCGTATAATGTTACAAAAGCTTTTTATTTCAGATAAATGCTGATCTTTGGATTTTTCTGCTCATCAAAGAATCCTGAAAAAATAAAAAATGTTCTCTAACATCAGCAAATTAGAATGATTTCTTAAGGATCATATGACACTAAAGACTGGAGTAATGATGCTGAAAATTTTGCTTTGATCACAGGAATAAATTACATTTTAAAATATATTCCAATACAAAGTAGTTATTTTAAATATTAAAAATATTTTATTACTGCTTTTGTTGTATTTTGAAACAAACAAATGCATGGTCAGTAGAAGAAAATTACTGTTCAAAAACTTTTGACTCTCTCTATATATATCTATAGTCTCAAATGGTTGCCAAGGCTATTATGAAATATTATTACAATTTTAAAATATTTTGAAAATGTAATGTATTCCTGTGATGGCAAAGCCATCATTAACATGCTGATTTGGTGCTGAAGAACATTTTTTATAATTATCAATGTGGAAAACAGTTGTGCTACTTAATATTTTTGTGGAAACCATAATACTTTTTTCTTTGATGAATAGAAAGCTCAAACAAACAGCAGTATAAACAACGTAAAAGTCTTTACTGTCACTTTTGATACATTTAATGTGTCATTTCTGAATAAAGTAGTATTTTCATGCTATTAATAATCAATATCTGTGACCATAATTGCTGCCACTGTATCTGAACAACAACTATGACCATCCTAATGTGAAAAAAAATGACATGGCAGCACATTTTCACCAACAAGAAAACCATTTTATAACAGAAGACATATCCAACCATGGTCTACCTCCTTTCTTTGACCCGTCAATCTCCGTCCAAGACATCCCGCCATCATTTGCAGTCACGAGCCTGTTAGATAATCACCACCGCCAATCACAGCAATGGCCCAATCACAGCGGCCCTGCAGCAGGAGAGATGGCAGACATCCTCCGCTGGCTTCTGAAGAGTGGCAGTTTCACACACTGTCTGTCACCGAACTGCTCAGAGCTCTGATTGGATAATGAGAGGGTGTTAGGAGATCTACTGTGTCAGAGCGGTGCCACCAGACATTGGCAACTGTGCAGTATGTGTGTGTTTGTGTGTCTTGCTGGCACTGGAGATGTTAATGAGTCTTGTTTGCCAGTTTGTACACTTGATATGTCTTTCTAGGGTTCATATATTTTAGCCCTTGGGTGAAAATCTGTGATTTTCAAAGTGATACATGACTCCTCACTTACATTATCTGCTAATTATTTATATTCTTCAAATGTTTACAGTGCGTCTTATGGTGTGTGCGACCGCGTACGCTAATGCTCTGACTGTGTGCTCGCTGTGCGCTCGAAACAAGGAGGAATATTAGCTTTTTAGACTGGGAGCAACGCAAAAGTGTCTTTTTAAAATATGTCCATATAAATATTTCTGCCTGAATGAATAGCAAATTCAAACAAGCTGTCAGTCAATACAGGTGCGTGCACTGTTTTGAAACCAAACACTGCAAATGAACTTCAAATCAGAGCTGCTATATACAGTGAATGCTTTGTGTGTGTGTGTGTGTGTGTGTGTGTGTGTGTGTGTGTGTGTGTGTGTGTGTGTGAGGTTAAGTGCCTTCCTTTAATGTATTCTCAGACTTCCTCTCCTCACTCACAAGGCCATATATTCTCAGGTGGTGGTGTTGTGTATGCGTGAGCGAGAGAACCCTGACGGGCTTGTAAACTGGCCTGCGGCTGCTCTCCGGGTTGCTCTCGCGGGCAGATAAATTAATTAAAGAAATCCGTTTTTTTTTCTCACTTTCTCTCTCTGAGCCAATTACTTTGAGCCGGCGGATTGTGTGTGTTTTACTAGAGAGAGTCGAGCTAATTAAAGATATGGCGTGGGACAGAGAGAGCACTTCTGCCTCTCTAACCTGATCTTGTGGCTCTGAGTGGCACAGGATAGAGATAATGATGGAAAACAAACACAAATGCGCCTCCGCCATTAATGGTTAAATCATAAATGCTCGCTTTTAAAGAGCGGTGTAGGAGGGTGCTAGACTGAGAATGTGTGTGAGAGAGAAACTTGTTTCTGTATATGTCAGACTGAGCGTTTCTTTAGTGCAGTGTGGGAGTTTGTCTTGGATATGAGAGTGTTATTGTGACAGTTTATGGTAATTATCCATATGAAAGGACACCCATTGCTTTTGGACCAAATATTGTGTTCTGGGGCATATTGAGAGGTTAAATGTGAGCGTGGCAGCTTGACGCTGAACTCTGAACCTGATGAGTCTTTGGCTTTCGCTCTGTGTAATTAGGAGGTGCTGGATGAGCTGCACAGATTTACACAAAGGCAAATTGTATTACTCACTGGTTGCTCCTTTGAAGTTTTATTCTTCCCTAAAGCTGCATTTGTGCTTTACACTACCAGTCAAAAGTTTTTAAAGTACAGTAGAAAAAACTGTAAAATTCTGAAATATTTTTACTATTTAAAATAACTGTTTTCTATTTGAATATATTTTAAAATTCAATTTATTCCTGTGATCAAGACAGAATTTTTAACATCATTGCTCCAGTCACATGATCCTTCAGAAATCATTCTAATATTCTGAGTTGCGGCTCAGAAACATTTATTATTATTATGTTGAAAACAGCTGAGTAGAATTTTTTCAGGTTTCTTTAATGAATAAAAAGTTCAAAAGAACAGCGTTTACCTGAAATAAATCTTTATCATCACTTTTGATCAATTTAAAGCATCCTTGCTAAATACAAGTTTTAATTTCTATTATTTCTTTCCCCAAAAAATACTGACTCCAAGCTTTTGAATGGTATAGTGTATAATGTTACAAAAGCTTTTTTTTTTCAGATAAATGCTGATCTTTGAAATGTTCTTTACATCAAAAAATCCTGACAAAAATGTACTCAACTGTTTTAAATATTGGTAATAATAATATTAAAAATGTTTCTTGAACAGTAAATCAGCATATTAGAATGATTTCTGAATGATCATGTGACACTGAAGACTGGAGTAATGATGCTGAAAATCTAGCTTTGATCACAGGAATAAATTACATTTTAAAATGTATTAAAATAGGAAACCGTTTTTTAAACGTTGTACTGTTTTTGCTGTACTTTAGATCAAATAAATGCAGGCTTGGTGAGCAGAGGAGACTTCTTTAAAAACATTAAAAATCTTGACTAGTAGTGTATGTAAATAACTTAATTTTCAAACAACTTACATTGCAAAAATAATTATTACTCTGTATTTTGTCTTGTTTTTCTGCAGAAAAAAAAATCTTACTCTATTTTGTCTTGTTTTTTAGTAAAGTATCTAGATATATTTATATATTTAAAAAGGGAAAAACTTTATGGCTGCCATTGACTTGCATCGTATTAAAGTCAATGGTGACCATCAACATTTTTTTTTTTCAAAATATCTTCTTTTGTGTTTAGTAGAAGAAATAAACTTATACAGGGTTGAAACAAAGTGAGGGGTAAGTAAATCATGAAAGGATTTTCATTTTTGGGTAAACTATCCCTATAAGTCATTTTAAGATACATTTTAAGATACATATTAAAAAGGTCAACGGATGCAAAACTAACTTTTACATGTTGTTTGAACATTAATGTGTGTTGGCAGTTTGTGTACACAACCACCCTACAATGATAAAAATCCACCCAGAGGTATTTTTTGAAACCATTGTTAATGTACCAATGTGATTATTAGTAATTATAGATATTTGAACAAAATTGTAAAATGTTTCTGCATTTTTGCATGTTTGCATAAACACCAAAACATTAATGTACTGACAGCATCTAAAACTTTAAAATTTTATATGTGAACATTTTTCAAAAATTTTAATTGTACTAATTATTAAAAATAATATCTTTTCACTTTATTTTTCGGTATGTATGTAAGCTATTTCCTGTGAACGATTCTTCTGATTTTTTAGTTGCTATTGGTAAACATAAAAAAAAAACTAAAATAATAACAACATACAGTAAACTGAAAAACTGCTTTCGCAACAAAACCAGTATGTTTATGATAATAAATTAAAATTATATTATAGAAAACACCAGTTTGCAATATTAAGCAGCGTAACACTATTTTTGGATGGCTAAAATAGCTAGAACCAACTGACACTGGAAGCCTTATACAATCGAGTTTACTATATAATAGTAAAATGTATAAAATAAATGTGTAATTCATAAAGATGTTTGTTTTTCAAGCTGTTTATACATAAATATTTTTGCATACTGTCTATACATTCATATTGCGCGCTTCAACATATATCCCAATGTGAACATCACGTGCTACAAATGCTAATCAAGTGTATAGAACTGTATAATCAATGTGGTTCAGCAGATCATTTAGTCTTGAAAGAATTTAGTGAGAAATATTTGAATTCCAATAACTTTCAACTGCAGACTTTTGTATCTTGGCAGATCAGCTCACAGTTTTATAGATCTGTTTTGAAACTCCTGAGATTACTAGAGTTTTTTTCTTACAGGGGAACTTGCTACTTTAGCAAAGTCTCCATTTGATCTGCATTTAATCTCATCGAGAAACGACTGAAGTAACACAGATCTCATTTGTGATTTTTCTTTCTATTTGTGTGCACAGCTCTAGTCTTTTATGCTGTAAACAAGAGCGTGCTGGTCATTGTGTGTGTGTGTGTGTGTGTGTGTGTGTGTGCGTGTGTGGATATTCATAAGCGTTTTGTTGTTGTGGACGTTTTTGTTGCGTTTGCGTCGGTTGTGTGTGCATCAGTCTCTTGATTGACAGGCAGGCAGATAAACTGGGATGCATGTGTCTGTGTCTCAATGACACGCCGCTTTGCCCAGAGGGACGGGGGAAGTGGAGCGCTGCACTTCCTGCGGAGGGGCGGGGTCCTCTCTGCGGGGGTTTTTGAGCTGGCACACGCGCGGGCAGCCGCTTCGCCACCCCCACCCCCGCGGGGGAGAAAGGGCCCCTCTTCTCAACCTCCACTAATGTATAATTCATGCTAAGTAGCAATTTTGATGTTTTGCTGGAGGGATAAAGAAATCCAAGAAATTCATAAATAAAGTTGCCTTTTTTCCCCATCTCTAGTTAATTTATGTTATCACACAATTAGCTGACACAGAGCCTTGGATGTATGGCTCCCCTACAGTTGCGCCTGCACTTCTGAGAGAGACATGCTGAAAAATGACCCAATAAGATTGGTCAGGCTTTCCCCAACAGGAGAGGCTTGTCAGGTGTCACTTGTCTCATGTAATAGACCTCGATACCCTATGGGACAGCCAAAAGTCCTCTGATCCAATCACATCATCTTATTATCGCTGTAAGGATCTTCGCCAGAGTTTCTAATAGAGCAGAAACTGCACTGTGTTTCTTATCTACTCGGTAGCTTGTGGACTGTGCACAAAATAATGACTTCAGTGGCATGTTGTTTTGATGTTTAAAAAAGTTTCAAGATGTTTCATTTCATTGTATTTGCAGTAATAAATATACTGTATAATTGTGTATGTTCTATAATTTCTAATTACATTTTTTATATTTTTACCTGTTTTCCAATGTTTTGTTACTGATAACTGTATATTAAATAATACATACATTATATAAGTATATATACATATTTTGTTTATTTGCACTACTTTAAGTTTATTGTACATAAATAATTAACAATGAACCAAAAAAATCATGATTTCAGCTGCATGTTATGTGACATTTTTATGTTATGATGTTATATTTGGATTAATAATAATAATAATAATAATAGTACGTATTATTATTACTATTAATATTAGTAGTAGTAGTAGTAGTATTAATTGTTTAATTTAATAATTTATTTTTATTTATTTATTAACATATATATTTTTACAAAAAATTACATTTGGATTAATAATAATAATAATAGTTCTAATGATAATAGAGTATTATTACTATTAATATTAATATTATATTATCATTAATAATAGTTGTTTGTTTATTTATTAAAATTTTAACACATATTAGCATCTATTAATTAACACACACACACACACACACACACACACACATATATATATATATATATATATATATATATATATATATATATATATATATAATGTACATTTGGATTATTCATAATAATAAGTATTATTATTACTGTTATTATTATTATTAATTGTTGTTTATTTATTTATTAACATTATATTACATAATGTTATTAATATTACATAATATAATGTAATAATATTTTTTATACAAATCATAATATTATATTATGTTATGATTTGGATTAATAATAATAATAGTAGTAGTAGTAGTAGTAGTAGTATTAATTGTTTAATTTAATAATTTATTTTTATTTATTAACATATATATTTTTACAAAAAAATTACATTTAGATTAATAATAATAATAATAATAATTATTATTATTATTATTATTATTATTAATTAGCATATATTAATTCATTGTTGTTGTATTTTTTTAATTACATATATTTTAATTTTTTTTAATTTTAAGTATTATTATTATTATTATTACTGTTACTATTACTATTAATGTTATAGATAATATTAATAGTATAAATATTACAAATATATAATATAATACATAATATATATTAAAGTTGTTTTTTGTTACCACTCCAACTGCATGTTATGTGAACTTTTTTGTTGTTCCCAAAACATTTTTATATTTGGATTAATAATATTAGTAAAAATAATAACAATCGTAATACATTTATTTATTTTTATAATGTTGTTTTCAAACAATTTATTTTTTTAATGTTCAAATTTGTATTTTTTTTTTTTTTTGTTTAAAAGATTACATACAAGGAGAGAGAGAGGAAGAGAGAAAATCTTTTAATCTATGCAGTAAAAAGCTATTAAAAAGATAATTAATTAATATATGCAGTATATTAATATACATTTTAAAAAACATTGTTTAAATATCTTGCAAATTTACACTGGATAGTATTGTTTTTATGTGTGTGTTTATTGTATTTAGTGCTTCTTCATGCCGCTGTGACACAAAATGATGACTTCAATGGCATGTTATGTGACATTTTTTAAAAGCACCAAGACATATCTGTTTTTTATAATGTGATTGCTGAAACAAATTTAGTACAAGGGTTCTTGCTTTTCGTTAAGTGGTCGGACAACCGTTTTTGAACCGACTTCAACTGTGCAATCAAGAGCTGACTGAGAGTGAGCAGCGATATGGTGACGGTCCCTCTAATGGAGTCACTTTCAGCTCAATCCACTGATCTGAGTGCAGGTGTGAGGCAATAGAGCGCTCACTATATCACCAGCCATGCCAAAACTGTCATCTCCCCCCGCCAGCTTTTTCATTAAGGCCTTTTACTTCACGCAATATCATTTGCTTTGACATTTCGGCGGGATGTTTTTAGCACCACCTCTGTTTCCTCTGCGCTGTTTGAAAGCCAGTGGTCATTTGTCAAATGGACTGATTTGTTCTTCAGCCCGGCAAAGGGTCCCAGTGCTTTGCAGTGTGATTTAGCTTCGGCATTGTTAATGTTGCAACGTGTTATCAAAAATCTGAAGCGCCACAGATGGTTAGATTCAGCTTGCAAGGCGAATGTTTTGGTTGAATGTGTTTTCTTTGTTTAAAGGATGCCATTAAAGCATTAAACCAGCAAGAGAGAGCGCCAAAATTCAGTCTCTGTAGTGCCAACACCTTCAAGGTCCCAGTGTGTGTGTGTTTAATCAAGACCTTTTGTCTTAATTACTTAATCACACTAATTAGTCACAAAGGTGAAATAGAGCTATACTGTAACTGTACACTTACAAAAACAGACTGTACTGACAAGATGGTTTGTTTACATGTTCTTGGAAATCATGAACTCAATTGATATTCTAATATTATAGTTTTGATATTTGATATTCTGACTATATATCCAGCTCATAAAATATAAATATATTACTTAATATGCTAAGTATCTTTAAGTCTCAAGTCTCCTAAAATATTGGATAATTTGACCTTTTATAACAGGGTTTATAACAAAGTTAATTCAAGTTGTACAATGTCAAAAGTGGTGTGACTCCCCAAAAACTTCATAATGTTTATGTATTAATAATTCATAAATTCATAAAAATGTATTTTTGGTTACTTTTTGTCTTGAAAAATATATTTTAAAAGGTTTTAAAATTACATCTTGTAATGACAAGATGGAAATCATGTTCCTAGAAATTATGAACATATATTCAAACCATAAAATAAGATGAATATCCTACTTAATATGCTATTATTTAGCAAAACTTAAGTCGTAAGATCTAATTGTACTATTATATTTTTTTCTTTTATGGCAAAAATCGTTAGGATATTAAGTAAAGATAATGTTCCATGAAGATATTTTGTAAATTTCCTACTGTAAATAAATCAAAAATTAATTTTTGATTTTTGATCAATTTGTTTAACAGGATTTGTTTAAAGGTGATTTTCTCAATATTTAGATTTTTTTGCACCCTCAGATTCTAGATTTTCAAATAGTTGTATCTTGGCCAAATATTGTCCTATCCTTACAAACCATAAATAAATGGAAAGCTTATAAATTGACCCTTATGACTTATTATTATATTATTTTTGTGGTCACAACAACTTCAGCTCAAAATCTTTTTAAAGAAGTTTCTTATGCTCATCAAGGCTGTGTTTATTTGATCAAAAATACAGAAAAAAAATTATATTGTGTAAAATTATTATGATGTAAAACAATGTTTTTCTATATTAATATACATTCAATTTTAATTTATACCTGTAATTAAAGTTGAATTTTCAACATCATTACTGTTCAGTGTCACATGATCCTTCAAAAATCATTCTAATATTCTGGTTTATTATCAGTGTTGGAAACAGTTGTACTGCTTAATATTTTTTTGGAACCTGTGATACTTTTTTTCAGGATTCTTTGATCAATAAAAGGTAAAAAAAACACAGCATTTATTTGAAATAGAGGGATTTTTTAACAATAGACAGTAGTATTTAAAAGTTTGGAGTCAGTACATTTTTATTCTTTGTTTTTTTTATTAATTAATACTTCTATTCACCAAGGATTTGTTTAATTAATAAAACATGATAGCACAGATTTACATTGTAAGAAAATATTTATTTTAAATAAATGCTGATCTTTTTAACTTGTTATTCATCGGAGAATCCTGAAAAAAGAATCACAGGTTCCAAAAAAATATTTGGCAGCACAACTGCTGCCAACATTGATAATTCTAATAATAAATCAGCATATTAGAATGATTTCTGAAGGATCATGTGACACTTAGGACTGGAGTAACAGCTGATGAAAATTCAGCTTTGCATCACAGGAATAAATTATATTTTGAAGTATTTAAAAAAAAAAAAAACATTATTTTATATTGTAATAACATTTTGCAATATTACTATTTTTTTCTGTATTTTTGATCAAATAAATTCAGCTTTGCTGATCCCAAACTTTTGAGCATGGCATGACTCCTGTCCTTAAAAGGGATAGTAATGAATTAATTTATGTTTCTAAAATTACTTTTCATTACTTTTAATCTTAAAAAATATACTTTAAAACTTATTTGAAAATAGTTACTGAAATGTTGTAATGACAAGATAATGATACTGTTAACATTCATCATTTTTGTAAATCATAAACTCAATCAAATTATGTAAATTAAAATTAAGAAATCTATCAAATTGTTTTAGATTTTTTTATGTTGGTTTACTGTGTATGTATCCCATGATGAGGCTATTATACTGCTTAATATACTATTATTATAGCCCACACTTTAAAATCCAAATATGATAAATCATCAAATCCACAATAAACTTCATGAAAATGCAAAGAGAGCAATGTCTGAATATTAAGGGGGCTTTTTGATAACAAGAGCTGTAATGGTGTCTGTCGCCTCTGTATTACTCTGAAAAGGCAATTTGACTCCTCTCTCAACATTTAATCAAAGTTTCTCTCTCATAACTGTCTTTTTGGGGTGTCAGCATAAAAACCTGTTCTTTTAAATCTCTTTGACTTTGTTGCTGTGTTTGTCGTACTGTAGGTGGAAAGCGCAGCTAGCGTCAGCACTAGCGAGGTTCACGGAGGGTCTCCGTCACGGCCACTCGGTGCGCCCCGGTGGACAGATGTGGATGGGGAGAGGGGGACGGATGAGGAATGGTCTTGGCTTGTCACCAGGGCAATGTGTAAGGCTGGCCGGCCAGTCGGCTCGCAGCTTGCGCCTGCATTCCCCTTCGCTTAATTAGGGGTTGTTGGTACCACAGAAGGTGTCACCAACCTTTTCAGTCCAATAACAGATGGTGTTCTTTTTTTGAGGTCCTGCCAAAGCCCACTGTCCCGCTCCTGGGAAAATGACCTAACTCGCAGGCAGCTGCTTAGTGCGGCTTGAGTGCCTCTTAAAAGAGACTTCTATCAGGGAATTAGCGGGACATACCACTGCAGCCCGAGGGGTGTGAGTTTGAGATGCGTCCACCTTTAATCGCCCTCTCTAAGCCTTTCTGAGGACCGAGCTCGTCGTTCGCATTGAAATCCAAAGTGACACTATGGACGGGGTGGGAGGAGGGCCGACACACTGACCGTTTTACGTGGCTCGGAAAGGCTCGCCGCTCCCCCCTCCCAAAGCAGATGGTGTGTATAACAACACAGAATGTGGTCCAGGGGAGGTCAGGGAGGGACAAAAAGTGAAAGGGTCCCCAGACAGTTGGGGGAAGAAAAGGCCTGCGGAGTGCGAGGGAGGAGCCAGGGTGGAGAGAGAGAAGAAAGGGGGAGAGAAAGGAGAGAAGTTTTTCAAAGCACTGGTCAGTGAGAGGCTAAAAGAGGAGGCAGAGAGCGACGGGCCGCAGATGCGATACGTGGGAAGGCAGGGGGTCGGAGCTTTACAAGCTGCATGCTGGGTACACACAGCACTACTGCTGACAGTCACCAACTCACTTGGCTCCTCTCTCACTCTCTTTCCCCCTGTACACTCATATGATCAATAAGTCATGGCAACATATGTTTTCCATTACTTTACCTTATCACATTAATTTGACCAATTTCATCCTTTATTTCAACTGCATTTTTAAAATTGTACTGGATTTAACTCTAATTTCAAGTATGTAGGAAAAAATTCATATATAAAATGCATATATATATATATATATACAGTCAAGCCCGAAATTATTCATACCCCTGGCAAATTCTGACTTAGTTACTTTTATTCAACCAGCAAGTTTTTTTTTTGATTAGAAATGACACAGACGTCTCCCAGAAGATAATAAGAGGATGTACAAGAGGCATCTTTTATTTACATTTGAACAAAAAGTGGCGTGTCCAAAATTATTCATACCCTTCTCAGTAATCAATAGAAAAGCCTGTATCGGCTATTACAGCAATCAAACGCTTCCTATAATTGCTGATCAGCTTTTTGCATGTCTCCACAGGTATTTTTGCCCATTCATCTTTAGCGATGAGCTCCAACTCTTTCAGGTTGGAGGGTCTCCTTGCCATCACCCTGATCTTTAGGATTTAAGTCAGGACTCTGACTGGGCCACTGCAAAAGTTAATGTTTTTGCCTGCTAACCATTTCTTCAACACTTTTGCTGTGTGTTTTGGGTCGTTGTCGTGCTGAAATGTCCACTGGTGCCCAAGGCCAAGTTTCTCTGCAGACTGCCTGATGTTGTTGTTGAGAATTTTGATATATTGCTTCTTTGTTTACTGTGATTAGGTTCCCTGGTCCACCAGCTGAAAAACACCCCCAAAACATTAGGTTCCCACCACCATGTTTGACAGTGGGGATGGTGTTCTTAGGGTTGAAGGCCCTTTTTACGCCAGAAGTCTTCTTCTTTGTCTAGATGAGCATTTGCAAAGGCCAAGCGGGCTTTTGTGTGCCTTATCTGGAGAAGTGGTGTCCTCCTTGGTCTGCGTCCATGTAACCCAGCGGTGTGCAGTGTCCGTTGGACTGTGTGCCTTGAGATGTTGCCACCAGCAGAGCCCAGATTCATCAGGATGTCCTTGGTGGTGATCCTTAGATATGGTCTTATAGCCCTTTCCTGACTTGTGAGCAGCCACAATGCGCAGCCGCATGTCTTCAGTGAGCTCCCATGTCTTAGCCATGACTGTCCACAAACCAACAGCAGAGAGCTTCTGTTTTTCACCTGTTGAGTTAATTAAAACAGCTGTGAATGAATCAGGGTAATTAGGATGCTTTAGAACAGCTTGGACTATTTGGAATGGTATGGAACTTTGGATTTTCCCATAGACTGTAACAGTTTGCAAAGGGTATGAATAATTTTGGACAGGCCACTTTTTGTTCAAATGTAAATAAAAGCTGAGAAATATTTTTTTCCACAATGATGCCTCTTGTACATGGTCTTATTATCTTTTCTGAGAAGCCTGTGTCATTTCCGGTCAAAAAAAACTTGCTGGTTGAATATATATATTCAATAATACAATAACAATAACATACAATAACAATATATTTAATTCTTTAAATATCATGGTTATCATCAGTACCGGTATACTGCGACAGCCCTAATTTACACAATAACAATATTTTATTATTTAAATATCATGTAAAATGCGACACTGCTAATTAACACAATAACAATATTTCATAATTCAAATATAACGATTTTCGTCAATACCAGTATATCCCGACACCCCTAGTATGCATGTATTACATTTTTTCAAACTTTTTTTGTGGAGAGAGAGAGGAAGAGAACTTTGTGCATGATTCCTCCATCAGGACTTTTAATGTCTAAAATACATATTATTTTTCCTGTGTTGAGTGCTTGCAAGCAAAGTGTCCGAAGTCTGTTGGAAATACTTCACAAAACCATTTTCGTTTTATACAGATTCCACATAACAAAGCTTTTGCAAGCCACACGTTCAGTCTTTTAAGTTTTATTTTATCTGAACAGCTTGGTCTCCGGACTTTTTAAACGCACCATCAATAGTAAAAGAAAAGCCTCTCTTCTCCTAACAAGCATTTTTCTTTTGCTGTCTCTCCTTTCCCCTCTATCAATCAGAAGCCCCAGCACATTTACAGGCATGGAGAGATCTGTATTGATAGATGCAGACCATGGACTTTTAATAGCCCATGCTGGTGGCTCAGGTGATGGGTGTGAGATGTAGGGCAATACTTTTAATCACTGATGTGACAGAGGATCCTATCTGATGGTCATCCTTCTATCAAAAAGTGCTCTGACACTTACAATGCAGACCTTTTGAGTACCTTATAGCTGTGATATGATTGGTTGCTAACAAACCCCTCTGAGCCAATCTAAAGCTTGGATTGGTGAAAAGTGTAGGTCACTGTAACAGTTCTGTTGATGTAAGTTGACACGAATCTGGAATCCGTTCAGGAAGCTCCTACTCAAATCCACAACAAACATTCTCTTTTCACACTATGCCGCAAATGAGCCAATTCATTTCCAGCCGATAAGAGCTCACGAGAGGCCTGATTTCAGCTTAATCACTTCATATTCTTGGCGTACGTTTGTGGGTATGTTGTTCAAACGTTACCTCCCTGTGTTGTGTGAGAGCTCTTAGTCATTCTTCGAGAGATGTGTGTGTGTGTTAATGAGAGTGCACAGGGAGCCGGGCTGTTTAACAGGAGTCATGTCTTTGTGTTGGCCTGCGTGGAGCGCTTTAGTTAACAGTGAATAATGGTGCTTGATTACAGCCCATGAGACGGCACATTGCTTAAAATCAATTCTCAATGCAATTACCCACCGCAAACGCCTCCCCTCTCTGCCGGACAGAATAGGAAGTGATTGTGTCAAAGGACAACATCATCTCTGCAAATGACTTGTTGCCTCTTCATATAGGGCCATTAGATGTGGCAGAACATCAGTCAGGAGGCCTTTCAGCACACTCCTTCTCATATGTACATATGCACACCTTAGAGAGTACAGACATGCTTACATGTTGATCTATTTGTAGGCATATTGAGAGAGATGCGTATCGGCCTGTATACACACACAGGAAAAGCTATGGTCAAGTCCAATAACAAACACAAACACACAATTGAATTATTGATACCTGTTCAGCTTTGCTGTCTTCCTCAAACTCTCTGTTCTACCAGTTCTGATGTTTTATAGGTGTAGTTTTGGTTTGTTATGTGCAGTCCTGGTGTTTCAACAGCCTGGTTGGTGTACAGAAAAAATGTAGAAGAGTAGAAAACAGTAAAAGATAGTACACTATTTTGTGTTTTTCCAAGGGTTATATGAGAAACCAGGGCTAGAAGGGGTTGCATCTCATATAAGTATGTATTTTTGTTTCAGAAAAGGTTAAAAGGTTTTCAGCATTGACTTTGAGGCTCATAGCTGACAGAAAAACACTAAGGAGCATTTGCAGGTCAGTGTGTGTGTATTTTGTTCTTTTAGAGGTCTGTGTTTGACTGTTTTTGTGTCCAATTCATTAGTTATTTTATCAGGCTTTGAGTGATGGATGCGTCTCTATGGATACCGCTTGCAAACTGTGGTGATTTGTCTTTACTGCCTGTAACTCACTCGTTTGTAGGTTAAACACACATACACACACACACACACACACACACACACACACACACACACACACACACACACACACACACACACACCAGTAAGCACAGTCTAGCAGCTGTGCATTTGACCCTTTAATAAGCTCCACCTTAAAAGCTGTACTGACCAATGCTACCTTAGCAACTGTTGCTTTCTGCCATATTAGGATTGAACAATTTTGTGAAAGATACATACCTTGCGAACGTATTCATACCCCTCCATTTTTTTTCACGTTATGTTGCTGCTTTATGTTGAACTCTTTTAAATTAAAATTTTCCACATTAATCTACACTCCATACACCATAATGGCAAAGCAAAAAACTGTTTTTTAACATCTTTGCAAATGTATTACAAATTAAAAACCTTAATGATTCCATTGCATAAGTATTCATACCCCCATCTGGAACAGTTGAAATGTAGCTCAGGTGCATTCATATTGCTTGTAGATGTTACTTCACTTCAAGTGAACTTAACCTGTGGCAAATTCAATTGAATGGCTATGATTTGGAAAGGTACACACATCTTAATGTAAAATCTAACAGCTGAAAATGCATATCAGAGCAAAAATCCAAGACCTGAGGTAAAAAAAAACTGCCTGTAGAGCTCAGAGACAGAACTGCATCAAGCCATACATCTGGGGAAGATTTCAGAAAAAAATCTGCTGCATTGAAGGTTCACAAAAGCATGTAGTCTCCATTAACTATAATGGAAACAACCATAACTCTTCCTAGAGCTGGTCTCCTGGCCAAACTGAGCAATTGATGGAGAAGGACTTTGGTTAGAGAGGTGACCAAGAACCTGATGGTCAGTCTAGTTGAGCTCCATGATTATATATGCAGATGGAGAAACTTACAGAAACTGCAACACTCCACCGATCTGGGCTTTATGGTTTTGTGGCAAGACTCAATCCTTCTTTTCAGTGAAGACACATTCAGAACCTCAGACTGGGCAGAATGTTCACCTCCCCAACAGGAAAATGACCCTAATCACACAGCAAGAGTGGCTTATAGACAACTCTGTGAGTGTCCTTGAGTGGCCCAGCCAGAGCCTGGACTTGAACCCAATCAAACATTTCTGGAGAAACCTGAAAATGTCTGCCAGACCCCATCCAAGCTGACAGAGCTTGAGAGATGAAGAGATGAAGCAAAGAATGGCAGATAATTGCCAGATGTTGATGTGCAAATCTTGTTGCACCAAAACGACTTGAGGCTATAAAGGTGCTATAACTAAGTATTGAAATAAGGGTATGAATACTTATGCAATGTACTTATTTCAGTGTTTTATTTGTAATAAATTCATGAAGTTGTGACAATTCTGTTTTTGCTTTGTCATTATGGTGCAGTTTAACATAAAACATGAAAAAAATGAAGGGGTATGAATACTTTCGCAAGGCACTGTACGTCGAAGATAACTCCAACTCATTCTTATGGGACACTCTGTAAAACTCGGCTGGATAAGTAACAAAGTTTAATGAAGCATCAGTCAGTTCTTTATTATTACTTGCATTATTTTATGTATTATTATTCTGCTTTTCTCAAGCCTCCACAAAAGCTGTCGTGAGCTGAAGTCATGTGAGATTTTAGAATACCCATGTGGAACTTTGTCTCTCTGTATATCCTGATTCCCTTTCTCACTGTATAAAACCTCTGTATCTCTCTCTCGTTTTTGCACCCGATGTCTTTTTCCGCTCTCTCTCCTTTGCTGTGAAATGTCAAATGGAAATTCAGTTTTCTGTTTATTACCCAATAGATGGAGGCAACATCAGGATCACATGATATATAAAGTCACTGTTGCATAGAGAGAGATTGTGTGTATGAGTCTGTTTGTGTGCATGTGAATGTTTACGTGTATATATATTTTGGAGAGAAATGAGAATGGAAACCTGTAAACGGTTGGTGGTTCACAGAAAATAGAGGTCTGAAGACGAAAGGGAACGGACACACGCACATGCTGACCCCCCCCCCCCCCCTTTCCAGAGATTTACTGTCGCCTTTGTGACTGAGACCCAGTTCCCCTCACATAAATACAAAGACAAGGCCCAAAATGGGTTTTTTGAATGACTTACAGAGGGTTCAGAATACAGCAGAAGGTCCTACAAAATGGCATGGTGCACTCTCTGGAAGTCAGGCTTTAAAATATTCCTGTGGTTACCTTCAGAGGCTGTTTACATTAATTGTGCAAAATAATGTAAATTCATGATGTTCCAAACAAATATGACTGACTTTCTTCTATGGAACACAAAGGGTAAATTTAAAAAATATATATTTTGGCCACTCTTTTCAGTTAATTAATTCAAAAAATAAATTCAGTTAATTTTTTTCTTTTCCTCACACAAAACTATTGTGAGTAATTTAGCATATAGGTATTTATTTATTATTTTTTTAAGTTTATTTATGTATTTTTTTTTTAATTTAATAATTTTTATGTTGACTGTATTTTTTGTTTAAAAGCTTCAGTCCTCATTTGTTGCAACTTTACTAAAGAGTGACAAGCACATTATTTTAATTTCTCCTTTTGTCTTTATTATATTTATATCATATATATTTTGTGAAAGTTAATAAAAATTACAAAAGCACAGAACAAAATTAATAAAACTTTAAAATAGAAATAAACACAAATTATTATTAGATATTATAATAGTATATAAATTGATAACACAGCATACAGGTTTAGAACAACATGGGTATGAGAAAATTTTACTCTTTTTGGTTAATTTTCAAAACTATTCTGCATTTTTGCATCCGTAGCAAGCATTTTGATAGGAAAGGATGACGAATCGGGGAAAAAAAATAATGAAAAAGCACATACGAAAATTTCAGACCCAGTGTGCAATATCCTTAAAAAAAAAAAAAAAAAAACACAGGACAAAATTAATAAAAGTAAACTAAAATTAACAAGAAAAAAATGCCAATTCAAAATATTATTAAATGATAACAGGTTTGGAACAACATGGGTATGAGTACATTATGACAGAATATTTGTTTATGGATCAATGTCTTTAAAAACATTTTTACCTAATTCCACTCAGATAAATACATCATTACCAGATTTTAATGCAGTTTCAACCCCCTATTTCTTCTCCATCAGAACCGTTCCTATAAGACAAGGCTCTGAGCCAGTGTTCCAGCATCCTGCTGTGTTTACATGGGATCCTGGGTAGACTCCAAGGGTTCCCGGCCTGCAAGACTCAATAATGTGAAGCCTAAAGCGTGAGGCCCACACGGGCTAGTCTGTGACTGACAGCACCCGTATTTACACAGAAACACCGTCACCATCACATGAGCAGCATCGGCCAGACGGAGGGAGGGAATACCCATATGATCTCTGGTAAACCGAAAGGAGAATCCCCCCCCACTCACACACACGCACACAAACACACTCATACTCGTGACTCACACTCGCACACAAACACACTCATACTCATGACTCACACACACATCCGGGAAATCGCACTAGCCCAAAGTGGATTTGTAGAGGTGCATATTTTTGCATGTATTTGCATAGCTAATGAGTTCAGGGATGTTATTTGTGTTTTATTTATTTATTTGATATGAGTTGTACGTGTGATGGTGTCGGGGTGTTAGGGCCCTATGAAATCTATTTTATTTTTTTCCCAAGTTCTGTTTTACATTTTTCCAAATTCAGTTTTTTCTATTTTCATTTTTCTGGATTCTGTTTTTGTCCATTTAAATTTTTCTAGACTGTTTGAAAGGGAACCCTGGCTATTAAGACTTGTATGGCTTAATATAATGTAAATCATGTCTCTTACTAAAATATGTAGTAGAAAACCTGTGAAAGATTTACATTACTTTAAATTTGTTTTGTTTGTACGGTGAAAGTGTTTGGTAATGGTGACTCGTTAATCGGTCCCTATTGCAAACACTGGTTTATAGTGTATAAGAACCCGCTGCAAGTAACTGTACGAAGATTAGGGTTGATGTTAGGTAGTTTTAAAAATTTAGTTAGAGGGAATTGTTTTCCAATTTTATTCTCCTCAAATATTTTTTGGTAGATTTAATAGCCTTCTCTTTGATTTGAAAATGACTTCAAAAATTGAAGAATTTATTAATGCTCCGTCGGAAGACTTATTAAATAGTTTCACTAAGGACCAACTAATAGAACTGGCAGGTCACTATGAAATTAATTTGGTAAGTCAAGATAAACGTCTAAAGGATAACGTTAAGTTATTGGTAAAAACTGAATTAACTGAACGTGGAATTTTAGCGTCTCAGCTTTCAGACGATCTGTCTGATTCAGTTGATGCCACAGCAATGTCTCATTTAACATTTGAGCAACAAAAACAGTTGTTGTTAATTCAAAAGGAGATGAAAGAAAAAATGTTGGAAGTACAAAGTCGTGTTGAGATGTCTAAACTTCAAGTTCAACAACAACAACTAGATATGGAACGTTATCGTTTAGATTTGATTTATTATTTGTATCTGAAGGTGTCGAATATGGTATGGAACGGAATATGGCTTCGTATAATTCTGATCTAGTGGCTAATATGAGGTTGGTCCCTAAGTTTGATGAGAAAGATGTTGAGCGTTTCTTTTTGTTGTTTGAGCGCGTGGCAGAAGCACGAAATTGGCCTGATGCAGATCGCACGCTTATGTTGCAGTCTGTTTTTACAGGTAAAGCTCAAGAAGCGTATTCGTGTCTTAGTGTAGAAGATGCTAAGGATTATTTGACAGTTAAGAACGCTGTATTGAGGGCTTACGAGTTGGTCCCAGAGGCTTATAGACAAAAGTTTAGATCTTGGAAAAAAACGGAAAAACAAACACATGTTGAATTTGTGCACGACATCTCAGTTTATTTCAATCGTTGGTGTACAGCATCTGGCGTGAAAACGTTAGAAGATTTGAAAGAATTGATGTTGCTTGAACAGTTTAAAAACTCCGTTTCAGAACGTATAGCAACATATATTAGTGAACGTAAACCCGATATGGTCAGTGAGGCAGCCGTTATGGCTGACGAGTTTTTTCTGATCCATAAGACCTCTGTTAGTCATAAAAACACGGAAGGAAATTTTTCGAAACAATCGTGGTATGATCCTAGTAAGTCATCAAAATTTGTGCGTGCTTTACCTGAGAAACAGAGTTATGCCTCTGTTGGAGAAAAAGAAAGATCAAACATGTGTAATTATTGTCACATAATGGGCCATTGGAAGAATGAGTGTCCGTCTTTGAAAGTAAAAGACATTGCAAAAACGAAATCTAAGTCTTTACCTTCAGTTAAACCTGTAGCCTTCGTGGTGACTACCTCAGAAGTACATAATACACAACAGAGTTGTTCGTTAGCGGATTCAACTTTCTCCCCATTTGTTACTGACGGCTATGTGAGATTGGTTAATTCTACTGAGGCCGTATCGGTTAAAGTCCTCCGTGACACTGGATCAGCAGAAACTTTAGTTTTAGAGTCTGTTTTACCTTTTTCAAGTGACTCTTATACTGGAAACAATGTGTTGATTCGAGGTATTGGTTTGAATATATCTGTTCCCATACATAAAATTGTTTTGTATTCTGACTTGATCCAGGGGGAGGTGGAGGTTGCAGTGCGTTCCTGTTTGCCTGTTGAAGGAGTGCAGGTAATCCTGGGTAATGATTTGGCTGGTGAACGCGTTTGGCCAAGTGTTTCACCAAACCTGGTGGTAACACCATCTGTGACTTCTGAGACAGGTGTTGACAAATTTTTTTGTTCATCAAATGTGTTCCCGTCATGTGTGACAACACGTTCTATGTCAAAAGAGCAACCTGATCTTAGGCCTGAATTAGGAAGGGTGAATGCACCTCTAGAAGTTCCCTCCATCTTGTCTGTGTCACGAGATGATTTGATTAAAGAACAAAAATCTGACTCTACTCTCACCGAATTGTTTGATCGAGTTGTTCCCTACAATACAATTGTTGATCTTCCTTCGGGATATTATCTGGAGGAAGATGTGTTGTGTCGAAAGTGGGTACCACATGGAGAATTTGTAATTGGCGATCCTGTAGTGCAAATTGTAGTACCTCAGTCACTCCGCCACGTTGTTTTGAAAACAGCACATGATATGTCTGGACATTTGGGAGTGAAAAAAACATAAATTGCTGTTGAAAAACTTCTTTTGGCCAAAATTGAAGCATGATGTGTCTAAATACATCAAGTGTTGTCAAACGTGTCAGCTTACGGGTAAGCCAAACCAGTCTCTGAAACCAGCTCCTCTCTTTCCAATTCCTGCTATTAGCCAACCATTTGAACACCTTATAGTGGATTGTGTTGGACCATTACCAAAGTCAAAAGCGGGTAACGAATATTTGCTTACTGTGATGTGCCAAGTGACAAGGTATCCGGCTGTTTACCCGTTACGTTCTCTAACGGCAAAGTTAGTCTTAAAAGCATTGACTCAGTTTATCTCAATTTTTGGAATACCTCGAATTATTCAGTCTGATCAAGGCAGTAATTTTACTTCCAATTTGTTTAACCAGGTTCTGAAGCAGCTTCATATTCAACATAATCTTTCCAGTGCTTTTCGGCCTCAGAGTCAAGGTGCTCTGGAAAGATTTCACCAAACGTTAAAGTCTTTGTTAAGATCATATTGTGTTCAGATGGGTAAAGACTGGGAAACTGGGTTACCCTGGTTAATGATGTCGGCCCGTGAAGCCGCTCAGGAAAGTACTGGATTTAGTCCGAATGACCTTGTTTTTGGTCATGATGTGCGCGGTCCGTTATCTGTTTTATCTGCAGATTGGAAAAAAAATTAACCACCTTAAAATGTTCTGGCATATGTAAGTGATTTCCGTAGGCGGATTTTTGAAGCATGCCAGTTGGCAAAAGAATCTTTGAGCAAAGCACAAGATCGAATGAAACGACTTTTCGATCGTCGTACAGAGTTGCGTCCGTTTCAGTCGGGTGATCTGGTCCTTGCTTTGTTGCCTATTGTGGGTTCACCATTTCAGGCCAAATTTGCAGGTCCATATAGGGTTGCTCGTAAAATTTCTGATCTTAATTATTTAATAAACACACCAGATCAAAGGAAAAAAACTTGACTGTGTCATGTCAATTTGTTAAAACCTTTTTATAGTTCTGAATATTCTGTAGATTCTAACGAAAATAAAACAGACACGATTGATGCACCTAACCCTTGTGTTAAACCTGTTTTGCTTGCAGGTTCTTCCGATGTTGCTGACTCGGAGTGTCCAATCACTTCAGTCTTGATAGGTGGGGGTCAGGATGAAATTGATCCTGGAGATTCTGTTCTCCAGGGTCGGTTACGAAATTCAGAAGCATTGACCTCTTTGAATGATCGGTTTAGTCATTTAACAGAGGTGCAACGTATGGATTTGATTAATCTGATTTTTGAATACGTTACACTTTTTCCCGATACTCCATCTTGCACAAAACTGATTGAGCACGACATCGATGTGGGAGATTCAGCTCCTATTCGTCAGCGCTATTATAGAGTATCTGAGACAAAAAAAACAACAACTAGAGAAGGAAATTGATTATATGTTGGAAAATGGTATCATTGAACCTTCTTGTTCTAGTTGGGCATCTCCATCGTTGCTGGTGAATAAACCTGATGGTTCGTTCAGGTTCTGTACTGACTATAGAAAAGTAAATGCGGTGACAAAACCTGATTCGTTTCCATTACCTCGAATTGAAGATTGTATTGATCAAGTAGGAAACGCAAAATTTGTTAGTAAATTTGATTTACTAAAAGGTTATTGGCAAGTGCCTCTAACTGAAAGAGCTCAAGACATTTCAGCTTTCGTGGTGCCATCAGGGTTGTATTCGTACAAGGTTATGAGTTTTGGGTTGCGGAATGCACCAGCAACGTTTCAGCGTTTGATGAATCGTGTTATTTCTGGGTTGAGGGGATGTGCTGTATATTTGGACGATGTAATCGTCTACAGTCAGACTTGGGAGGAACACACAGGTCAAATTAGAGCATTATTTGATCAATTTTTGAAGGCTAATTTAACTGTTAATTTGTTAAAATGTGAGTTTGCGAAGGCCACAGTTGTTTATTTGGGGAAGGTGGTGGGGCAAGGCCAAGTGCGCCCTGTCCGGGCAAAAGTGGAAGCGATCGATAATTACCCTACTCCTACCACAAAGAAGGAACTTATGCGATTTCTTGGAATGGTAGGGTTTTATCGTTGTTTTTGTAGGAATTTTTCTACAGTGGTGGCCCCTCTGACAAATTTGTTACGCACAGGGAAAGATTTTTGCTGGACTTTGGGTTGTCAACAAGCATTTGAAAAAGTAAAAATGCTCCTTACAGAGGGTCCTGTTCTGAAAGCTCTGGGGTTTGATCAGCCATTTCGCTTGCAAGTGGATGCTAGCAATGTGGGTGCTGGGGCCGTTCTGTTACAAACTTCTGAAGAAGGCATTGATCACCCAGTTGGGTTCTTTTCTAGGAAGTTTAATTCTTATCAACTAAATTATTCAGTGATTGAAAAGGAGGCTCTTGCCCTGATTTGGGCTTTGCAACACTTTGAGGTGTATGTGGGATCGACGGTGGGACCTCTGCTGGTTTTTACTGATCACAACCCTTTAGTTTTCCTTCACTCCTTACAAAACCCAAACCAAAGGTTAATGCGGTGGTGCTTGTTTTTGCAGGGATACCTGTTGGAGATTCGCCACATTAAAGGTTCTGAGAACGTCACTGCGGATGCATTGTCTCATGTCTAAGTAGTTTAGGTGTGGTAAAGTTGTCTTATTTCTCACTCTTTCTTCTCTCTGTTCTTTTCTTAATTTTGCTTCCTAGGCGCCAAGGTTGCTGGAAGGAGCTGGAGTTGGAGGATAGTGGAGATCGGGGCAAATACCTTTTACTTGGATTGCTGGGATTTTCTGAAGTTTTGGCTTGTTTTAAAGACTTCGGTCTGTTCTTTTAGGAGGGGTGTGTGATGGGTCTCTGTTCTCCCTACTACGGCCGGCCAGTGGACGGGGCCAGGAGACTCATCAAGTGAACGATGTCCACCTGTTCTTCCTGCCATAAATGCTGGGGCTGTGTTGGCATGAGGAGAGCCTGCTCCCGACTTTTGTTTGTTAGTTTATTTTGGGATTTCATTATTAGTTAAACTTGGTTCGGTCGGACGTTTTGGCAACATGGTCCGACTGAAATAGTGTTTATGTTGATTTTGTGATTTATTTGTTTTTTTACTTATGTTAATAAATATTCTTCGTTGCAACTAAACCAACCCGACTTTGTCCTCCATTGATTTGTCACGGCTCTAAACCTGACGTGACAATAGACACCCAGAACATGCAGGATTCATATTTAAATAGTCTTTTTGCAGCTTAATATTGACAGACACTAGTCCATATCACATTTTGTTTTAAGTGTACTGACCTACTTTTGATTTATTCATCCCAAACTGGGCAAATACCGTGACATTCCACGTTATACGATAAATTCTATTTTTATGACTTGATTCCGCGATTCCATTTACGTTTTCCGTATCACAGAAATCATAAGGCCCTAGGGTGTGAAAAAAAGTGTAAAAAACCCAAATTCAGCCATTTTCAGTTTAAACTTTGCAATTCTTGTTTTCGCCCACAGAATAAAAAAGGTAATTGAGACTTTTTATCTCACAATTCTGACTTTTCTTTTCAGAATTATCTCACAATTCTAAGTTTATATCTAGCAATTCTGTGAAAAAAAATTGTGAGGAAAACAAGTCACAATTATCTTTCTATTTTTTATTCTGTGGCAGAAACGGACTCCTATACAAAAGTCTGTTATATGTCGTTCTAGAGATAAAGACGAGCAAGAAATGTAGCCCTGCGGAGAGTGACTGATGCGATAGAGGGAGAAAGGGAAAGCTGGGGTTTAGCCAGCACTACAGTCGTCCACACTACCGCTCCCCTGCTGCTCTACATATGTACACCCAGCAAGAGCCCTGCTGGCACACCCCACCGTCCCACCTCTACCGCCTCCTTTTTCGTCTGCCACTCACCGTATGACCATCTCGCCTTATACGTCCTCTTTCTCTACCTTGCCATCTCTTCCTCTCTCATGATATCTCTTTCATTTCTGCCTGAACTCCACACAGCTCTCATCATCTATCTCCTCCAATCTGTCCCGTCCCTAATCTCGCTCGTTCCCGCTGTAGTGCTATCCATCTCCCGCAATCTCTCTCGCGCTCCATGAACATGCCTGTGTTCTCATTTATAAACACCTTTGCTTTCATCTCTTTCAGACCCTGTGGCTACTGTTTTCTGTCGTTCTCTGAGTGCCTTTCGATGTAGCGCTCTGTGGTGACATAATATTGTATTGCTCATGTTGAGTGATAAACTCATATTCCATGTCACATTCCATGTCTGAAAATGAAAAACAGGCCTAGAAATAATTCAAAGAGTCATCGCATGTCAACAGTCTGCAATGGGGCCTTTTCAGACTCACAAGGTTTTAGCTTTGCAATCACAGGAATAAATTATACATAAATTGATACACTTTAAAATATATTCAAATAGCAATACGCTATTTTAAATTGTAACTACATTTCACAATATTACAATTTTCACTGTATTTTTGATCAAACAAATGCAGCTTTTGTGAGCTTGAGACTTGAGCTTGAGACTTCTTTCAAAAAAACAAAAAAATCTATTTATTTATTTATTTTAATATTTAATTTACATTGTCAGGGTTCATACAGATTTGGAATAAAAATTCTAGTTTTTAAAATGCATGCTCAAATTTGTAACAAACGCTGTAAATGCTAAAGGAAGTGAACAGCATTGCTGTATCAGGGGCTTCTCTCTTGGTTAGGTTAGAAAGGGTATTGATCCACCAGTGGTGTCCAGTGGTTTATTTACCCACAACAAATCGATGCTGTGCTCAGCTGTGGGATCCTCTGACCTGATCCTTCTTAGAACATGTTGTGTTACTCACGTATTACAAGCATCTTCAAGTGTTCTGCTCTGCAGATATATGAGGCATTCAAGTACCCTATTCTAGTAAATAATATATAATACTAAGTCGTTATATATAAAATATAATGCTTTCCTTCATTTAGAAGATGTTTTTATCCAAAGCGACTTACAGTGACTACATTCATGTCAGGAATAGTCCCTCTGGAGTAACCTGGGGTTAAGTACCATGCTCAGTGGCGCAATGGTGATAGAACATAGGCTGCTCTTTGCGGGAATCAAACCTGCGACTTTTTAGTTACTATTGCTTGTCATTAACCACTACACCACCCACAGGTTTATCCATCTGGAGGCAATGATTTTGCCAAGAAAGACATGTTCCTGGATCAACATGTTTTGTTGGTCCTGGAGCAACGTGTGTATTCAAACATAGTCCTAACCCTAACCCATACAGAATCATCAACTGGCATTAATAGAGGGATGATTAATTGATCTGCTTACATTTACATTTATGCATTCCATAGATGCTTCTATACAAAGTGAATTACAATTCATTCAAGGCATACATTTTATCATTTAATACATTTCCTGGGATTCGAACCCATGACCTTGACCTGAGTTTATTCATGTTCTCTAGAAAAAAATAAGTATGCCAATAAATATTTTGCTGAAAGTTGATCTTATTGTATTCTATTGCATTATCTAATAGTGTATATTGTTATTATGCTTGTAAACATGAGAACAAAGAATATTAATAAGATATTATTATTAATATTATTATTAAATTATCTTTCCATTTTTAAGTTTTGTGTGTGTCTTTATATGTATGTGTATTGTTGCTTTGACAGTATTGCATGTAAAACAATCAAAAAGTACTTTGTAGCTGAAAGATTAACCAGTAGAGTAGTAGTACGCAACGTCAAGGTCATGGGTTTGATTCCCAGGGAATGCATGTACTGATAGAATGTATACCTTGAATGCTGTGTAGGTCGCACTGGATAAAAGCTTCTGCCGAACACGTTTTAAATCCAGAGAAATGTATGAACTAATAAAATGTATACCTTAAATGCAATGTAAGTCAATTCAGATAAAAATGTCTGCCAAATGCATTAATTGTAAAAGTCAATGTAGATATAAACTGTCAAATTTAAACAGTAGAACATAGCCCTGTAGCAACTTCAAGGTCATGGGTTCAATTCCCAGGAAATGCATGTACTGGTAGAATGTATACCTTGAATGCAATGTAGATTGCATCTGCTGAATGCAAAAACTTAAATGTAAACTGAAAAATTTAAAAAACAAACAGTAGAACTATAGTAACAAAAAGGTCATGGGTTTTAAATCCAGAGGAATGTAGGAAATAAAAAAATGTATATCTTAAATGCAATGTAAGTCACTTTGGGTAAAACTGTCTGCCAAATGCGTACAAGTAATAGTTAATGTAAATATAAACTGTAAAATAGAAATTTAAACAGCAGAGCATAGCACTATAGCAACAAGGTCATGGGTTTGATTCCCAGGGAATGCATGTACTAATAGTATGTGTACCTTGAATGTAATGTAGGTTGCACTGGATAAATGCAAAAACTTAAATGTAAACTGCTGAATCCAAAAACTTAAATGTAAACTGAAAATTTTAAAAAACAAACGGTAGAACTATAGTAACAAAAAGGTAATGAGTTTGAATCCATAAATGTAAAGGTCAATGTAAATATAAACTGTAAAATTAAAATTCAAAGGGTCGAGCATAACTCTATAGCAACATCAAGGCCATGGGTTCGATTCCCAGAAAATTCATGTACTGATAGAATGTATAGCTTGAATGCAATGAAGATTGTATCGGATAAAAGTGTCTGCCGAATGCATAAATTTAAATGCAAACTGAAAAATTAAAAACACAAACAGTACGGCTATAGCAACATGAAGGTCATGGGTTTGAATCCAGAGAAATACATGAACTGATAAAATTAATGTAAATATAAATTGTAAAATCAAAATTCAAACAGTAGGTCATGGGTTTGATTCCCAGGCAATGCATGTACTGATACTGAAAGTATTCCTTGAATGTAATGTAAGTTGCTTTGGATAAAAGCATCTGCCAAATGCATAGATGTGAATGTTAAAGTAGAACTTAAACATTAGAGCATAGCCCTTTAACAACATCAAGATCATAGGTTCAAATCCCAAATAATCCACAAACTATTAAAATGTATACCTTGAATGAAATGTGAGTTGCTGTAGTCATTACGTATCATAGAAAAATTACAGACATGGCATTTTTGGTGTTTTTCTACAGGTGGGAGATAACAAGTGTACAATAACAGCCTTCGGGTGAGACCCTATAAAGTAGGCAGCACAAACAAGAAGAAATCTTCAAAAAAATCTCAAGGCTAAAGAGGCTTCAGGTTTGTTTTTCGAGAATGTCTGAGAGCTTGTTTGGGACCGGCAGAGTCACACAGACCTCCACCCTGCCGGTGTGTACTGCTAATAATTACGCTTTTCAGCACCTCTTCGTCTCTGCTCGCTTTGTTGTCTCCTCCTGCCTTGTAATCACTTTCTCACCGTGTGTGCGCCTCATAAGCACCGGCCACTCTCAGCGTGTGTCAGCACTATATGGTGCTCTGCGTGAGAGTGTGTGTGTCACAGTAGCCAGTGGCTGTAAGCTCAGCCGGCCTGCTGCTCACAGAGGGAGTTATATGTGTAATTACCGCGTGACCCCTGCTGACCCCGGCCGTCTCGTGTCAGCGGTGTGTGTCGGCCGTGCCGAGCCTGCTACCATCTTGTTAACCACAATGCCGAGGAGGGGACACTATTTAGGGGTGAGACATGGACACTCAGCAGAGCATTAGCACAGTTCACACCGCTTGTCCATCTGCCAACTATCTAAACACACAAATACACACATAAATAAATAGCTTATTTTCCTATGGTTCCTAGATTTTAAATGAAACTGTTTAAAATTGTTACTAAAAACCTCAAGCCTAATAACACTAAAATCATTCAAATATCTTTACATTTATTTTTAAGCATTAGTAAAACAGCAAAAATCTAACAAAAAGTATAGTTCCGCACTATGAAAACTTTTCTACACAAAAAGGTAAAACAAAAAGCCAACTTCTGCTTGTAACAGTTTTTAAATAGTCTTTCACCTTCAACATTCATTTCCTATCACACTTTTATTATATTTTATAATTGAGTGGAGTAGAATAGAGTGGCCAGGAAATGATGGGGGACAGGGGTCAGGAAATATTACAAGTTAGGCTTGATGTATCAGAGCATATGTGCCAAGTGCACTGTCTCCGGCTCTGATATATATGTCTTATATTTTCAGTCTTTGCACATCTTCCATATTGCACAGATAATTGAATTCATGATGTCATTGTTGACTGGTTTTGGAATTATGAATAGTAGTAACATCATTTGAAGAAACTTCCTGGTTTGTTCAAAAATATGGGGTTGAAAAGTTTTGTAATTCTTTTGAAAGAAGTCTGTTATGCTTACAAAGCCTGCATTTATTTTAAAGGATAGTTCACCCAAAAATGAAAATACTGTTATTGATTACTCACCCTCGTAAAACCCGTAAAACCTTCGTTCATCTTTGGAACACAAATTAAGATATTTTTGATGAAATCCGAGAACTTTTTGACCCTGCATAGACAACACCACAACTACCACGTTTAAGGCCCAGAAAGGTAGTAAGGACATAGTTATATTAGTCCATGTGACATCAGTGGTTCAACCTTAATGTTATGAAGCTATGAGAATATTTTTTGTGCGCGAAGAAAACAAAAATAATGAATTTATTCAACAATTTCTTCTTTTCCCTGTTAGTCTTCGTCGCGCGTACTACGCATGTGCTCCAACAATAGCTCTCAGATTTCATCAAAAGTATGCTACCTGGTCTCATGACAAAAACATACCTGGGGGGCACTTTTTCGTGAGACACGAAATACGTACCAATAAGTACATATCACTGCAGTTTCCAGAAGAAAAAAAAATGAACACTAGAGGTAGTAAAACTCTTGACACCTTTTATTCCTTTTCACACAAAGTATGATTTGAAGAATATTAGATTATGACTTAAAAACTATTTTAATATGCTAGGAAATTTGAAAACGGATGCTTTTGAATGTTAACTGATGCTTTTTGACATATCCAGCTTCATATCTATGGGTTTTCATAGACGGTAGGTTTGTTTGGTAGCTCACGCAGTACAGAGATGTACTTGAGAGATGAAGAGCTCCGGTTCAAATCTACACACAAGAAAGATTTAAATGGCGTCAACAAATGCGTTTTTATATCTGTTTTGCATTTGTCAACACTATCGGGTAGGTTTAGGGTTGGGTTTGGTGTACACTCTTAAAAATAAAGGTGCTTTAAAAGGTTCTTCAAGCAATGCCATAGAAGAACCATTTTTGATTCCACAAAGAACCATTCAGTCAAAGGTTCTTTAAAGAACCATCTCTTTCTTATTCATAATCTGAAGAACCTTCTTTTTCCACAAAGAACCTTTTGGGGTCTTCAGATGTTTAAGGTTCTTTATGGAGCCATTTAGACAAGAAAGGTTCTTCTATGGCATCTTGAAGCACCTTTATTTTTAAGAGTGTAGGGCATATTTCCAAAACGATAGAGCATTCATTTTTAGCAACAGTCCCTGGATATTTGAACTCTGAACCCCCCAATATGTACTTGAAGCAATGCAATAAGAGCAGCAATACGTATCTATATCAACGTGATAAATACATGCCAGGGTTTACGTATTGAATCTGTGTTTTAATGAAACGCGCAGTAAGGTAAGTAAAAACGGTGCTGCTAAAAAGTAGCCTTTATGAGACTGGGTTGAAAATATCTTAATTTGCGTTCCAAAGATGAACAAAGGTCTTACAGGTTCAAAAACAACTTTAGCATGAGTAACTAATGACAGACTTTTCATTTTTGGGTGAACTATCCCTTTAACAAATCATCTGAAATGCTGGTTTGGTGTTTAAAAAACATTTCTTAGAAATTATCACGTCTTGGTTCCTTTTTGTTGTATGTAAAGTTCAAAAGAACAGAATTTATTGGAATCCTTATTGAATAAAAATCAGTTTCTGTGCTTATTTAGCAACTCATGTTCATGTTGGATGGAAAAAAACTTACATATCTCTTACAGTAATGATAGCCACAGATTTTATTTTACTTACTTAAATCCAAAACCATCACTCCTAAAACCCCATATTTTTCCTGAGGGAATTCCCTGGGGACGCCAAGGCTTGAAAATGCTAATTCTCTTCCATGTTTCAGTCCTACAAACAGAACATCTCTATATATTGGCTAATTAAATGCAGATAGAGGCATTTAGCGGCGGTTTCTGATGAAAATATAACTTCAGAAGTTCAAAACTCCTCACGCAGCCTCCGACTTTAATAGCTGCGAGCAGCTCTGTGTATCAAAACACACCATCTCGTTCCTGCCAAAGCTATCAATGGTCCTGTCTGTCTTGCTGCGTTTCAGCCCATTGTGTTGTGAATTTGTAATTCTAGGCAATGGTGAATTGCAGTGATTATGTAGCCGTAATTTAACCAGGATGATGTGTTTAATTGAATTGTTGCTCCCTGATGTTTCTCTCTAGTGAGGATGCTGTTCTGTTGACAGATGTGTTTTGTCTGTGAATGCTTGTTGTTGTTTTCTTCTTTTCAGCCCTTGCTGCGTGCGTCTGTTTGCGTGCAACTACACTTTCTTCCAGAGTTTGTGACCTTGGATGTTTTCTTTAAATGTTAATGTCTAGACTTCTGATATATTTCTCCGTAGCGAGCATCTGAGGACATTTTGCACTCGAGTACACCGCGTTGCCTTCATACCATTTTCTTTGGGTTGACGGCTATTTCTTCTGCAAAGTGCAGTGCTGAGAACCTATTTCACCGCAGTCGCCACCCTCCCCCACATCATCTTCTCTCCATGTAAACACACACTCACTTTCCTCTTCCTCTCCCTCCACGCTTTCCCTTTCAGTCTCTAGACTCGTCTTCGCCAGCCCCATCTCTGATATCCACTTTTCTCCACCTTCTCTCTCTTGCCATCTCCTTCTTTTTCTCCCGCTCATTTCCCTCCATCTCTGTGGAGGGGCAATTACCCCAGCGTCTCTAAACGCCGGCGATCTGAGCATCCTTGCGCTATGCATTGTCTGCAGCAATTTACCAGCCGCATCTCCAGATGAATGCCTCCATTCACAATTACACCCCCTCCATTAGCTGCTGTCGCTGCTATGTTTGGAGGGGGGGTTTGTTGTCTTGTTTTTTTTTTCCTTCACGTCTGTTCAAAAAAAAGCAATTAAATGTGGACAAAGCAAGTGAGGATGGAATTGTGCCCTCCTTTCCTCCGACGAATCAAGAAACGAAGTTTTTAGGCCTCATTTTGCAGTCTCTCCTCTCCTTTGCTTGTCTTGGTCTTCTTTTCAGGGTTGGAGCTTTTTGCAGATTGTTCTGTATTTTCATGTTATGTCTCTTTTCAGAAGGCGGTTGGCTCTCTCTCTCAGGGTCACGAGAAACCATTTCCCGCCATAACTGACTGGCCTGTGACGTAAGAGGGTTAGCACAGACAACATCCCAGCAGCCCCAAAGTAACACTGAAGGTACAGTACGACAGCCTGGGTTGCACTGAGTGATTTAGTATTCCAATAAATCATTGCAACAATCTAATTTCCTATAGATTTCAATTTCCCCTGAACAGATCGGCATTGATCGATTTCAGGTATAGAAACATGTCAGGCCTCTCTCAGGACTCTGTGGTGAAGGATTGTCACAGGAATGGTAGCTGCTTGTTTTTACTGTAGATTTGGACATTAGGACTCTCATCTTTGCAAAAATAGACTAAAACTGGATTCTTTCTTTTTGGGTAATAAATACAGCAAGTATTGGACTTTACTGGCCTGCAGCAGCAGCTTAAATGATATGTGTTCAATAATGATAGCAATAACTAAAATACACAATACCACTCCTTGTAGTTTCATGTAAAGTAATTGCTTACAGTTTGTGTAGTATTTTTTTTTAATGTTTTTAGTGCTTATACACTACCGCTAAAATGTTTGGGGTCGGTAACATTTTTTTAAAAGAAATTAATAGTTTTATTCAGCAAGGATGTGTTACATTGATCAGAAGTAAAGCCTAAAGATTCTCTTTCTGATAAATGCTGTTCTTTTGAACTTTCTCTTCATCAAAAAATAATGAAAAAATGTATCATGGCTTCCTCAAAAATATTAAGCAGCACAACAGATTTCAACATTGATAATAATAAGAAATGTTAAAAATATTAGATTTTTTTCTGAATGATCATGACACTGAAGACTTTTTTTTTTTAATATATTAAAATATTATATATGTATATTTGTAGCAGTAGCCAAAAATACATTGTATGGGTCAAAATGATATTAAGTAAAGATCATGTTCCATGAAGATATTTAGTCAATTTCCTACCCTAAATATGTGACCCCGGACCACAAAACCAGTCTTAAGTAGCATGGGTGTATTTGTAGTAATAGCCAACAATACATTGTATGGGTCAAAATGATAGATTTTTCTTTTATGCCAAAAATCAATAGGATATTAAATAAATATCATGTTCCATGAAGATATTTTGTAAATTTCCTACTGTAAATATATCAAAACTTAATAATATGCATTGCTAAGAACTTCATTTGGACAACTTTAAAAGTGATTGTCAATAGTTGTATCTCGGCCAAATATCGTCCTGTCCTAACAAACCATACACCAATGGAAAGCATATTTAATCAGCTTTTAGATGATGTATAAATCTCAATTTCGAAAAATTAACACTTATGACTGGTTTTGTGGTCCATGGTCACATATATCAAAACTTAATTTTTGATTAGTAATATGCATTGCAAAGACTTTAATTTGGACAACTTTAAAGGTGATTTTTTCAATATTTCCTTTTTTTTTTTTGCCCTCTCAGATTCCACATTTTCACTTGTGTCTCGGCCAAATACTGTCCTGTCCTAACAAACCATACGTCAATGGAAAGCTTATTTATGAGCTTTTAAATGAACATTAGCTTTCAGACGATGTATAAATCTCAATTTCAAAAAATTGACCCTTATGACTGGTTTTGTGATCAAATAAATGCAGCCTTGGTAAGCATAAGAAACATTTTTCAGAAACATTTGAAATCACACAAGTCCCTAACCTTTTTCTTATCTTTATTTATGTAACTTGTATTGACAGGACACGAGATGTGACAGAAAACCATAAGGAGAAAAACAAGAAATGGGATGAGATAATTACCCCAGGTGGATTCGAACTCTGGTCATCTTGCAAATATGCAAGACCACACAACATATTGGAGCATGTGGAGCCATGTCTCTGAATTTGTTATTGATTGTTTTCTTCAGTATAACTGGCATGCAAGATTTATGTTGATTGGCATTGCATTATGAGGATCAAGGAAATCCCATGATGGTTCAAAGTTCAGTAATATTGGCAACATCTTTATCAATATATAAATCAGCGAAAACCATGTACAGCTCCCTGTAATTTATGGCGTCTGGATAACTTTAGACATACTCCATCTCAGGCGCTTTCGGAGATGTTTTCTCCTCTGTGAAGTAAAGGTACATATCGGTTTATGTTGTGGAAGGCTGTATATCAGGTTTTGAATGTGTTGGGAGGCTGTTCGCCGTCTCTCCTCTGGTTCTTCCCCCAGAGGCAGGAGCCTTATGGATCGCAGGAACGAGGAGGAGAAATAAATTGGAGAGTAGGATAAATCGATGCTTGACGGAGAGGCAAATAGACCTTCCAACCTCAGTCCAAACGCAGAGCTTTGGTTATTTTCCTTAGGGCTGTATTGGATTGGTTGACGGCGGCTGAGGAGAGGGCTCAGACAAGGCTTGGCCTACAAATGATGTCCTTTGTTTCATCCATTAATGTGTAAAGAACCTTTACCATTTTGGGGTGGACATTGGTCCTTTCTTGGGAAAAAGGGTGTCTGGAGTTTCAAACAGCAATGTCAAATAGGGCATATTTCACTATACAGTTTGTTATAAATTCTTTAATCACGTTGTATTCGAATACTTTCAAATTTAGTCCTCAGTGATCAACAGAAATGCATTCAAACCATGACTTGAACCCTATATATAGGGCTGACGCTCAAAACACTATGGTAAACATCAAGCAACAGAGTTCAAGATCAACTGGTGCAAACACACATTTTAAGATCCTTCAAGCTGCAAAGCAAACTTGTCTAAAAGGTCAAACTTGACTAAGCAACTATATGCATCTGTGGATGTGTTTGCTTGTGCGTGTGTGAGTTGCAAGTCTGAGTTTATAATATGCATAATTTGTTGATGTAATCTGTTTACTATACAGTCAAACTAAAATTTATTCAGACACCTTCAATTTCTCACATTATCACAGTTTATTCACTATAGTTAAAAAAAGGTAATAAAATATGACAAGAACTCAAGAGTTAAACTGTGTCAGAACAAATTCATCGTGATAATGTTAGATAACTTTGATAAAAAGATATGTAATGGATTACAATCAACCAAAAATGTTGACAGCTGTTAGTATGACGATATTTACACTGCAACTATCAATACTTTGTTGACCAATTACCAAGCAATGCTTAATTTTGTATAGTCTGTAGTGTAAAAAGGTCGCATTAGCAATTAAAGAAAAAACACTTAAGCAAAACATAGTCGGGTCAAAGTGTCTAAATAATTTTTGGTCCCAAATTTGATCAGTTTTACTGGTAGTCCACTATATGAAGAATTCTTGGGTATAATATGTCACAGTTTACTTTATTTTGCTACCCTCACTTTCATAAATGAACTACAGTGTCCTGTACCCACTAATAAAATATCAAAAATTAAATCTGGTGTCTGCATAATTTTTTGTTTGACAGTATAAAGCAGTCGTATCTCTTCACAAGACTTAGATTAAGCTACTTCACATGGATTAATTTGACAATGTCTTTATGACCTTTTCTGATTTTCTAAGTTTAGGTTACCTGGACTTTTAGGAGGGACAGAAACCTCCCAGGATTCATTAAAATATCTTAATTTCTATTTTAAAGATTACTGTCAGGAATGCGTGGCGGAGACAAAAAGTATTCTCGTAGCTTCAAAAAATTGATCCACTGAAGTCACATGGATTATTTTAACGATGTCCTTACTAACTTTCTGGGCCTTGAATGTAGTTGCATTGCTGTCTATGCTGGATCAGAAAGCTTTCAGATTTCATCAAAAAATTAATTTGTGTGCCGAAGATGAATGAAGGACTTACAGGTTTGGAATGACATAAGGGTGAGTCATTAATGACAGAATTTCATTTTTGGGTAAACTATCTAAGTCTGTTTTACATGAACACCAGAAAATAACATCTTACTGTGCCTGTCACTAAACTAACATCTTTTTTTTTCCCTTTGTGTGTTACTGTTTAAAGCATTCCAGACCATGACGAATATTTTATGGTCTTAGGCAGGCTGGTAACCCATGCTTACATATGCAATCCACGCTACATTTAGGATCATATGGCGATTTACACCGAAACTGTTCCCAGACGTAATTTCCAAGAGAACTTTCATCTGTAATCTTTGTCCAAACTTGCAGTGTTGTTCCACTGCGGGGTTCTGCTGCAATATTGATGTTTCAATTAGAACAGCGTTACATACCGCCGCAGCCTCGTAACACGGTGCGTCTCCGACCATCTGCTGCACTTCCACATATGAAGAACGAGACACATGGGGCTAATCGAGCTGCACATGAGCGATGGGACCCGGAGCTCATTTACGTCTCTATACAGATCGAGAGGAATCTGTAGGCACGGGATCTCAGGTAAGCAACATGCCTAAAATGCCTTACGTTATGTGTTTGAGCACATTACAACTGTCAACAAGTTTGCCTCAAATTTTGTAAAGTTAACAAGATGCATCTATAGAACAGACATATAGGCCACTGTTTGTGAGGTAACTTGTTGCATCTTAGACGTTTTTAGGTTTATCTGATTTCGCTGTTATTTATCCCAGTAGTACCAGTGATATATATATTATATTGACTCCTATCGGTCTGGATGCGTTAAGTTTGCTTACATGTTACTAGTGTTATTATAGTGTTTTCATGACACGTCATCAATTGGCCATATTGGCGGCACTGAATGTAAACAATGCTACTGAACCAAACAGAACTCACAAATTTTGCTGATTATTGCTGCTGAAAATGCTGTACTAATCGGTCATACCAGGAAAAGTATTTGGAGTACTATAGACTGCCAAAAGTTCTAACAAATAGGAGAAGAGTGCAAAAAAACTGAGGAACAAAAGGCGTTTGTGGTTGGTCAAACTGAACCAGGATTTCCAGAGCAAGAATCTTGACAACAATCGTGTTTGTTTTTATCATTTCCAATCAGGTAGGTGAAATATTAGGCTAATATCTTAATTAATACTGCTCATATGTATCTTTACCACTTATTAACTTTAGTTTGTCAAACTGTTGTGCCCTTCTCTATATGATTTACCAGCTTCCACAAGTTTTTTTTTCCTGTGGTTTAGACAGCATAAATTAGCAGAACAACATATTCAGTAGTACATTAACTGCAATCAATGCTGTTGTTTACATCTGAGTATCTCCAATATGGCCGTGCATCCAAGTAAATGACCAAACCGTGACTTAAGTGCAAGCCCTAATTTTTACTGGTAACTTGGAAAGACACATAGCTGGTTAATGCAATTGTTTTGTCTCATATGAGTGAATACCAAGTGCTGTTCATTTCTGTGTAGTAAATTTTAAATAATAAACATTTTCCTTAGTAAAACATCATGAGTGTTTAAAACGAGTTAAATTCATTAAATCAGAATTTAATGTATTAAAATAATCCAAGCTGATATTTTGCAATCCTTAACATTTGGTTTCGTCCACAACCTGTTGTTCATTTGAAAACATGTTGAAGCGATTAAAGGTTTAGATGCTTGATTCAAATAAATGCAGGCAGTCGGTCTGTTATTTGGCAGTGATGTTTATTCTGACGTAAGCGTAAATAAAGCACAGTGGATGATTTTTTTTCTATCTCTTAGGTTGTGCCATTTGATCCTGGCTCTTCTGTGGAAAAAAAAAATCCCACATTTTCCAGCTGATCTTGTTCAAGTGGAATGATTCAGAGTCTCTGAAGATGTTCGAGTCACTTTTGTTGCGTGGATGGATCGCATAACAGGTCTCCACTTTGCCTCACAGGGGTGGTCTCTTGCGCCCCCACAATGGACGCAGACAATCGGTAGGCAATTGTAGCGAGGGACAGATTTAACGATGTCTTTGTGTGGATTAATTGCATGGGATTACTAGATTCTCGGTGCAAGACCTGTTCAACAAGAGCTGTATAAGGATACTCCCCCACTGACAGAGATGGTTCTCCTCATCCACCATTCAACAATCCTACAGTTTTTTTTTTTTTTAGAATTAATAGCTAATTCACATTTTTCTGAAATACTGTAAAGTTGAACCCTGACAGCTATATTGTAAATAAATAATCTAAATAAAAAGGTAGGTAGGCCTAGTTTTCAGAGCGCAGTCTGGCAATGATCCGCAAGGAAAATAGTTAACCATAATACTTAATACGTAAACAAAACACTTTTGTTTGTTTGTTTGTTTGTTTTTTGCAACATGAATATTTTTTGGTGCATTACCACCGGACTTGCCGCTCTACAAGCGCGTGACTGGCGTGTTGTTGCTATGGTTACCTAGTTTAGCGAATGCGATTTATTAGCATCTGTTTGGCAACAAAGTACACGCTCAGACTAACTTGTAACTTGTATGGTATGTCTAAAACCCTTATTGAAAACTAACGTTATATAAGCTTCCTGTATGAAACAATGTGTTTTTACTAAGACCACTTGACACCCCCTCCCCCCAAGTTCTGATCTGCTTTTATGCCAAGATATTTTGTTAATCTTTTTTTCTGCGTCTCAGGTGATCAGACCGTCATTGATTAGCGTAACTATGAGAAGAGTTTGATTATTGTGTGATTTAAAGCATGTCTTTGTAAAATGTAATTAATTATTTTCAATCAGTATTTGAACATGACCGGGATCTTGTGTGAAAATCCACAGAGGGAAATATGTTGATGTATGGGGAGACAGTTACCTAATTAGACCATAAAAAATGGAATCTTTACAGCATGCGGGTCATATAATTACTGTTAATTTAACGCTCAGATTCTCTGTCATTAATTTTTATTCCCTTAAATGTAGTTTGGCAGCGGCTCCCGGAGCTCAGAAATAGATTTCACTGTATTTGAGAGCGCGCTAGCCCTTCCAAATGAATTACCATAGACCCCACAGTCCAAATAACAAGACTCGCATCATTTATGCGTTGTTAAGCCATGTAATTGAACGATCCATAGTTTGCATATTATACCATTAAAGTAATGTGCTTTGGTTTTCTCCCAACACGACTATTTAAGCTTCTGTGGCGTTGTGGTAATTCTCTGAATTACAACCTTAATTGCCATAAATGTTCTTTTGATTTGGGTGATTTCACTGTTACGCCACAATGATGTTCATTATTACGCGGATGAATTTCCGGAACGTGTCTTTGAAGTTCTCTTTTTTTCGTTTTTGGAACGCCCTTTAACCCTCAATTAGGCTGTCTGTATAGAGTTTTATCCGTCTTTTACCTGCTTTCCTTAGTTAAATGATTATTGGATGCCTCGGGATTGTTTTTGGAAACTTTTTTAATCGTAAAACTAACTTCAGAAGGCTTATAGACCCGTCCCATCTGGAAACAAATAAACAACCATTTCAAACAAAACGAATGTTTGTAGGCTATGCCTATAATAGTCACAAAATAGGCCTTTTACTTTTACTTTTCATAAACCCTTTCTATAGCAGTTAAAATACTTTAATTCGTTATAATAGTTTGAGATAATGCGTTGAATGTTATTAAAGGCCTATATTATGGACTTTATTGGTTTGTCTGCTTTGTTTATTAAGTAGGCTATTGTTCATTGACGCGTAATTGGACAGTGCTGTACGCCCTGCTTCAAAGTTCATTAGTTGTGCAAATTACACTTTATTTACTGCTTTTAAACAGTTCCTTAAAATCAGCTGATCTCTCTTTCTCTCTCTCTCTCTCTCTCTCTCTCTCTGTCTTTCTTGTTTCTTTTTGTCTTTTGTTTATTACCCATTCTGATTTACGTCGGGCCTTCCAGAGGAGGCGATACTGGTGACGTATGAGGCGTTGTTTAATTTACTGCTCTCTATAGCAACCAGCAGCGCTGCTGAAAAAATGTCCCCCTCCTCGGACAATGTCGTGTGCTTTTCTTTACAGAGGCTCACAGAGAAGCCAGCTGGTCAGCTTTAGACACCTGCGGTCCCAAACGGCCCACTGTTTTCCCTCTGAAATATTCCTTTGACTTGTGCACCGTGCAAACCCAGAGGAAAAATATATACTTTTAAAGATTTAAGACAAGTGTAATTAGGTGTTTAAAATGCCAATTAGATGTTTGGAGTAATAGTTGTATTTATAGTTATATTTATAATTAAATGAGATAAAGTAAAACAAACATATATTGCAGTTACCGCCGAATAAATGGCATGTTTCAGAAAGCACGACTGTGCAAGACAGGTGCTACTGTCTGTGAACTAGAATTTGTTTTTAAACCAAATCGGCTTTACTCTGTTTATCTGGGATCAGATAAGGTGAACGCAGTCTATACCTAAAAAACGTTGATATTATGAGATTATGTTGATATTAAAAAATGTAGGCTGTTTTAATTTATTTTACTTATTTATTAACTTTTCACTCACTTTGCGTCCTACACTTGTTCTTTACAGAGATGGTAAAGTACAATTTATATATACAACCAACATAATTTCTGCTTTTTATTTCTGAATTTAAAAATCACAACTTCTTTTGTAGTATTACCTACTTCAAAACTCATATAGGCCTATTTAAAATATGTAAGAGAAACGAATGTTAACATGTTAAATTAATTATCTGCTTTAAAATAAATATCATTTTTGTTTCTGATTTTTTTTTTCGTTTTACTTTTGTGAATTTACTAAATTTTTAATAATACAGCATCATCATCAAAGTTATTGCCTGTGATAGCCAGCAAACTTAGCTATTCATTAAAGCCCAAGTTTGTTTGTTTGTTTGTTTGTTTGTTTGTAGCAGTTCTTCAAAATCAAACACCTGAATGAGAGAAACGATATTTTAAACGAATTAGTTAATACTTTTTAAACGTTGTCTGCTAAATGTTTAATTCTTTAATACTCTAAAAATTCTCCGTAAAGTCTGAATACCTTTTATAAAAGGTCAGCAAACATGACGTTAGAAAGATTATAGCTTCCCTTATCTTACAAATGAAACCCCGAACCTGTAATCAATAAATATATGAAATGACATCACATAAAATAGTTTTCATTTATTGCATAAATTCTGTTGAATAAGACACATACATACGTACATATACATAAAATCGCCAATTCCATAACAGGCAAGTTTGGTAAGAATTTCTCTCCAAGTTATAAAAATCATAACCTTTGATGTTCTTCGCTCCGGTCTTGGTGGCCCGTCGGTCCCTCACATTTTAGAGGTGCTGCAGGACACGGAGTTCTTTTGAGGGAAAGAGGCAGTGTTTGTTAAGACTCTCGCGCATCCAATGAGCTGAAGGCTGCCTCCAAAAAAACGCGTCCATCATGGCTTTCCAGCCAATGCGCGTCGTCGAGGGGCGGAGCTCAGGTGCGCGCCGCTGCGTCCACTTGGCAAAGAGCCTGGGAGACGCCTGTGGCAAAAGAGTAACTGTCAAATGCAAGGTTCCTTTAATAGGAGCGATCAGTCCGGCTCCGAGAGTCATGGCGACTACAGCATCCAATCATTACAATATCCTCACCTCCAGTCCATCTATTGTACACTCGGAGCCTGGGAGCATGCAGCAAGCCACGGCTTACAGGGACGCGCAAACCCTGTTGCAGAGTGACTACTCACTGCAGAGCAACAGTCACCCGCTCAGCCACGCGCACCAGTGGATAACAGCCCTGTCACACGGAGAAGGAGGTCCGTGGTCGTCCAGTCCCCTCGGCGAGCAGGACATCAAGCCAGCGGTGCAGAGCCCTCGGGACGAGATGCACAATTCCAGCAATTTGCAGCATCAGTCGCGGCCACCCCATCTGGTACATCAGGCGCACGGGAACCATCACGATTCAAGGGCATGGAGAACGACGACGGCGGCTCACATCCCCAGCATGGCCACGTCGAACGGACAGAGCCTCATATACTCGCAGCCCGGGTTCAGCGTGAACGGTCTCATCCCGGGCAGCGGCCAGGGCATCCACCACCACAGCATGCGCGACGCGCACGAAGACCACCACAGCCCGCATCTCAGCGACCACGGCCATCCACCGTCCCAGCACCAGCACCAGCCGCACCAGAGCCACCACGACCACTCGGACGAGGACACGCCGACCTCGGACGACTTGGAGCAGTTTGCCAAACAGTTCAAGCAGCGGAGGATCAAGCTGGGCTTCACGCAGGCGGACGTCGGACTAGCTTTGGGAACGCTCTATGGAAATGTGTTTTCGCAGACCACGATATGCAGGTTTGAGGCCCTGCAACTTAGCTTCAAAAACATGTGCAAGCTCAAGCCTTTGTTGAACAAGTGGTTGGAGGAGGCAGACTCCACATCTGGCAGCCCCACGAGCTTGGACAAGATAGCTGCGCAGGGGAGGAAACGGAAAAAGAGGACTTCCATCGAGGTAAGCGTCAAAGGGGCTTTGGAGAGCCATTTCCTTAAGTGCCCAAAGCCAGCCGCGTCGGAAATTACTTCGCTGGCGGACAGTCTGCAGTTGGAGAAAGAGGTAGTGAGGGTTTGGTTTTGTAACAGAAGACAGAAAGAGAAACGGATGACTCCTCCCGGCGGACCTCTGCCGGGTACCGAGGACGTATACGGAGACACGCCGCCGCATCACGGGGTTCAGACGCCAGTTCAGTGAGAAAAGACACAAACAACACAAAAACAAGGACATATCTTTATCATACTGACTGCCTCAGTCTTCATTTATGATTACGTTCACATTGGAGCTATCCAAAGTGAAAGCAGCTGCGGTTTAGACTACTACTGAGGCGGGAGAGCAGATCATATCCCTCTTCAATGTTACTCAAAATTCGTACCGCTGCAACAGAGGGGACCGTGCGTTCCCCGCGCGAGCAAAGAGAACGGTTGTTCTGTGAATACCCAGCACTGTGAAAAGACGCAGTTTTAAGGTGTAACCCTACTATTTATCACACACTTTGAGACGAGCGAAATGTCCCTCAAACGCGAGCATGGGTGTCCCATAGCCAGTTGTTTACATCTAGGCGCATTCACTGCTTTTTCTTTTTGCGGGATTAGCCTAAAAGTGACTAGTGCTGCAGCATTTGACAAAAACACGCCATTTTTACTTTTGTTGTGGGCGACTGAGGGTGAACATCGATTCGATTGAAAAAACATCAGTGTGACATGCATCCACCCACAGTATTCAACCATTTTCTTGGGATCAAATGGCCTTTCAACATTATTATTATTATTATTATTATTATTATTATTATTATTTTAGATACAGCTTGGTTATGTACCAGTTCTCCTACTCGTGGAGACACTGGTGTGAGGTGCAAGGTCACACTAAACAGATGTTGTAGTCTTGGCGCCAAGAAATTAGTCTCACACAATTGATTCTGGTCTCTTTCTCCGTTTTATCAATACGGATGGGGCTAAATTGAAAAGAAACAAAAAGAAACTTCCAGCATCGAGCTGCAGACAGGTCACCCGAAGGGCTAGCGATAGAAACCTGGCATTTCCTTCGATCTAGTCATATTTCCATAAAATACAATTGTTTCACAGGACTCCACACAGTGCTGTAAATATTGTATAATTTTTAAAGGATATAGCTACGTTATTCTCTCACTTGAGCACTTTTTCGTATTATTTTGAATTTGGAAAAGATTTTAGAGGGGTTTGTTTATTTTATTTTGGTCTTATTTGTTTAACATTAGAGTCTTGGTATATTTTGCCTTTATATTTATAGTCATTTAGCCGAATATTGCTTGCTATCTCTTGCGGAAGTCAGTTGCTTTTTAACCCACATTCAGCTGCTTTTTTATAAATTATGAGCTGACTTTACTATATGTTTATGTATAGTAAACAATGTTCAGTCTTCAACAATGTTAGCACTATTTTCTACCCAACGAATTCAATATTATATATCTCAAACATTTGAATGTCTTTTTTAATTATTTTGAAATAGAGATTATTTACACAGTACCGTGGAGAATGGGAAAAGCAAGTAATGTGACCTGCAATATTTTCATTTGAAGTCATACGATTTTTCATTGTTTCATATGACAGTGTTTATTTTCCATCATTTATCAAGCATATCAATTTATAACACGAGCACTATTATTATTATTATTATTATTGTAAAATATTCTCCACGTTTACCCAACATCAGAGCTATACAGTAAAAAGGATACTTGGACTTTGGATTTAATTGTTTTTGTTCTATTTGTTTTTTGTGCTTTATAATTATTCATTGTGTTGGTTCCGGTTCGCATTTATAGGGACACGATGCAGTGATGATTTACTGAAAATGTAAACACTGGAAGATTGGAAAAATGGGAAGATTTCTCCCAGGGGCTTGCTATACGTCACTATGTGTAAATACAATACAACAATCAGAAATATTATTATTATTATTTTCTTATTGTATTATTTTGCTTATATTTTAATTCATATTTTGGTGTAAATCTATTCCACAGAAATTCCAGGGACATCTGTTATTATTATCGTTCTACATTTTGTTTTTCAAAAGAAACATTTACATAGATTAATTGATCAAACTGTCATGTAATTTTACAAATACTGTGGGAGCTATTTATTTGTCGTTTTATTTACTCTGTCAGAAAGACTCCATCAAACGTTGAACTGGATGATTTTGTGGGTATAATAAAATGCGCAGAGGTTGTGATAGAAATTTGATTTTGTAGTATATGCTGTTTTATTTTTAAACCGAAGTTGTCGTCGGGTGTAAAAAAAAAATGCGTATAAAGCTTGTATTTACTGACCTCTAGTTCAAGTTTTAAACGAAATTTTAAAACGTGAAACCGAATTGACAAAACTGCACTACGTTCAAATGGTTTGATATATCAGCGCGAGCTCAAATGAAACTGAGAGCGTGAAATTTGTAAGCCACAACAAATGCAAACAAGAAGTTCTGTTTATTTTCCTAAAATAGGAAAATAAAAAATATAAATAGGATATTGAGCACTGACACTGAGATTCCTGATGCTTTCCTGTCTTTTTGCGTTCAACACAGCGCGCTGTTTTTTTTTTTTTTTTTTTTTTTGTGTGTGTGTGGAAAAGACAGTAGTTCGGCCAGTGTTAAGAACATCTAAACTCGATTTAAATTTCATAGATTTAGTAAAAAACAGTTAAAGAAAAAGTAGGCTACTATTATTTAAGGTGTCGCTTAGTTTGTGGCATCAAAATATGGGCCTCAACATAGGCCTTCTTTTATGGCATTAATTTATTTCGCGTGTTTTTATTTTTGCTATTCTTGTTTGCAGTTTGAAATAATTTTAATTATAATGTAGCTTAATTCGGACAAAAATAAACCATAAAATGTATTTTAATGTCGTCTTCGTAATAGCTTTAGTAATTTCGTCAAGATTAATGATAGTGAACTGAATTTATTTTTTGGAGTTGCTCTTACATGTTTTTCGCGATGCTTGCTTTGAAGGTTTGCAATTAGTGAATCGTCTAAATCCCAGTCCCTTAACCATTCATAGATTATAGATAAATTATAGATACAACCTGACTAGTTCACAAAGTTTCATAGTGATACAATATTTGTGAAAACAAGACGTTTTAAGACAAGAATTGAGTGTACTAATACCGTGGTTGTGTAAAACGGCCATCCTTATCCTCTAGTGCCATCTAGTGAGGTTTTATTCTAGGACACCTAAAGTAACATTGATTAAATGTAACAACAGCAGCACATGGCGATTTGTAGCCCAGCATTCCGGGGTTTTCTTCGGTGCTCTCTGACTTAAATCTACTGCCATGTTTTTTTGCACAGTTTGTTGCTCCTGGTTTCCCTCCAAAAACATACTTTGGCTGAAAATACGAAAAGCGTTTGAGAATTTTTCATAACTTTTACTTATGTTTTTCCTGAGGTGTTAGATAAACAATATAGACACGAACATTGGCGATTGTATTTCGAATGTATTTTAAATGTCCACAAGTTTGTCGTTTATCTTTCAATCCCCCACCCCAAACAAAAACTGTTTAGGCTACATATTGTAGAAGGCCTACTATTAAAACAATTATTTATTGTACATATCGTATTTTAATTATCTTGTTTATATACGTATTTAAAGAATTAACACTTATAAATGAATATGAATATAGTTAAGACCCTTTAAAATTTGATTAGGCTTAGAAAAGTCTGGGGGTAAACTTTTTATATTAGCAAATTATTTTTATGGTGTTAATGTTTCGAAAACAATACACTCAAGGTTAAATCCGAATGATGCATATAATGCATTACATTTTTAAACATTAAACATTTTTATCAGGAAACATGCATATGCAAAGCGTTAATAAGAATCCTCAAACTACAAAAGCTATATGAAACAGAGAAAAGGTCAAATGCATATTAATGCTAAAACCATTGTAGCAGGAGTGCAGTGGCACTTCTAAATTACAGGGTCCACAAGCAGAGGCAGACAGTGTTATTATGCTTTGTACTGTTGATCTATTTACAGGGGTGTAATGACAGTTTTCTGCGTGTACTGACTAGCAATAGTTGTATAGAAATCAAGAAATCGTTTCATCTAATTAACTGCATCCCTCCAGGTCCTCAGGGCACATTAGAGCTCCTCAGTCCATCATTAAAGTAGACATAAACAATTCATTACATCACTGTTAGTCCAATGAGACCGTCACTGCCAGATGCAATATTAATACACTGGTAAACTCGAACAGGACATTTTTGACTTTCAGCTCGACCGAATTATTAAATCATGTGTGGAGAAAATTTCAAACAATCACAAAAAAAGACAAATCCACAAAATATTAAGCCTCACTTTATTATTGAACCAAGACCTCGACTGTTACTCTCAGATCTGACATGATGCTAAAAGCCTCCTGCTTCCAAACGGCACATATTTAATACAATGTCCAAAATGACAACAAGAAATTGACTGTAGCTACTGTACAATTGAACATAAATACAATCTATTTAACGTTAGGTTGCTTGTAGTTTACTTTAGAGTTTGATTACAGGGTGTGCTCCTAGTAAAGTACAGGTAAGTCAAATTGAAAACAAGTTTTTAAAAAATATGGCACTTAATAAACACTTACCAAAAGCACTAAACATTTAATCCTTAATCGTTGAGTTGACTTGAATAGTTGTACAGCTTGAAAGAAAATACAGTACATTTCCATCTGTGTTTTTCAAAACAAAAGTGTATTCAAAACAACGCAAAACCCTTTGGTTTTTGGCGAATCACGATTTAGCATAGCACAATATAAACGACCAGCAAAGAAACAAAGCACTTCTCTCTTTAAAACTAAGGCACAAGGATATGTCATCTAGCGGTTAGCATGCGCCTGTGTGTAAAAGGAAACGTCAAGTTTTGCTATAAAGAAAAGCTTATATTTTGGTATTTGCCCTATCGTGTACATACATGTGCATAACTCAAGGATTGACTCAAGATATGGGCAAAGTTTCACACAAACAAGGTATTGCCACAAAAGATTTCTGTGCCCACGATTCAAGTCAATGTGGCCCTGAATTTATAATCAATCAATCAATAAATAATCATAGTACACTATTTCGCAATATTTAACATCGATTTGACAGCATTTAACAAAGCAAATAAAACATTCGAGTAAGTGCGTTTAAAACAAAACCATTCGGCTGTAGTACAGCAGACTACAAACCTCTCTCTGAAGACAAAAATAAAACCCTGAGATTAAGATCAAAAAACCGAGGTCTGATGAAATGTGTGAGATTCAATACATAGTGAGACCATTCAAGCTGAGAGCGAGTCAAACATCTATAATGTCTTCGAACCGGCAGTTCACAGCTCCGTGCAGTTCAAGGCAGCGAGTTCACAGCACCATGCGCTACCCTTCTCCCCGGGGTCTTAAAGACCATCCCGTGAAGCTGCTCCTGCTCAGGATGATCCAAGTTTTACTGAGTGAAACTCTTCTTGATGGACACGTTCGGGAAAAGGCCACTGAGCTCCTGGACGAAGCGAGAGTCGATCTGCGAGCAGAAGGACACGTCCAACAGCTTTAGCTGAGGGCAGGACTGCAGTAATTTCCGCAGAGAGGCAGAGCTCACCATCCGTGTGCCTGAAAAACAATGAAGAAAAGAGTTAAAGAGAGAGTTCATCTTAAAACAAACATTCTGTTATCATTTATTAGATTTTGATTTGGAAGAAAATATTACTTATTTCAGCAAGGATACATGAAATTGATTAAAAGCGACACTACAGTTCAACAAATGCTGTTTTTGTGAGACTTCCAATTCATAAAAGTAATTATTATATAATATATTATTATAAACTCATTTACATAATAATAACAATGTTTTTAATATTTATTTTTATAGAATTATATATTAATATAGCTTCAAATCAGCATATTAGAATGATTTCTAAAGAATCATTTAACACTGTGAACACTGCAGTAATGGGTACTGAAAATTCAACTTTGTCATCACAGGAATAAATCACATTTTACCATAGTACATTTTTTAAAAATGATCATATTTATATTTACAATTTGACTGTTTTTACTGTATTCTTGATCAGATAAATGCAGCCTTGGTGAGTATAAGAGCCTTACTTAAAAATACACTATCAAGTCAAAAGTTTATGAACAGTAAGATTTGTAATGTTTTTTTTTTTTTTTAAAGAAGTCTCTTCTGCTCACCAAGCCTGTATTTATTTGATCCAAAATACAGCAAAATCAGTAATATTGTGAAATATTTTTACTATTTAAAATAACTGCTTTCTATTTGAATATATTTTAAAATGTAATTTATTCCTGTGATCAAAGCTACATTTTCAGCATCCTTACTCCAGTCTTCAGTGTCACATGATCCTTCAGAAATCATTTGAATCTGCCGATTTACTGTTCAAGAAACATTTTTATTATTATTATCAATATTTAAAACAGTTGAGTATTTTTCAGGATCCTTTGAAGAATAGAAAGATCCAAAGATCAGCATTTATCTGAAATAAAAAGCTTTTGTAGCATAGTGCGTTATACCATTTAAAAGCTTGAAGTCAGTATAATTTTTTTGTGAAAGAAATTATAGAAATTAATACTTTTATTTAGCAAGGATGCTTTAAATCGATCAAAAATTATGATAAAGACATTTATAATGTTACAAAATTTCTATGTCAGGTAAATGCTGTTCTTTTGAACTTTCTATTTATCAAAGAAACCTGACAAAAATATACTCAACTTTTTTTACATAATAATAAATGTGTGACTGGAGATAAAAATAAGTCAATACAAATTTTCATAAATATTTCAAAATTGCACTGTTTTTGCTGTACGTTGGATCAAATACATGCAGGAATGGTAAGCAGAAGAGACTTCTTTAAAAAACTTGACTGGTAGTGTACTTACCAAAACCAAACTTATGAATGATCATGTATATTCAAGAATGTTTTTATCCATATAACTAACACTGGACCGAATTAACTTTCATTCTACCACAGGCAAAAAACACTGAAATATTTTCACAGAAATAATAAGTGCAGGTTGAAATCTTAAATCTTAGAACACTTAATAAAAAACACTTGTCTCACCCAGTATATCAAGGTGCTTCAGAGCGCTGCAGTTAGCGGCCAGCTCCTCCACGTCCGAGTCACACACGGTGCGGTTGGCGGTGAGGAAGAGCTTGCGTAGGCGGGGCAAACTGCGGGCCAAGTGCTGGAAGCAGCCAGAGCTGCTCTGAAGCGTGGAGCACCAACCCAGTTCCAGCTCTTCCAGGAGCCTGCAGCCCGTAACCAGCTCTGCCAGACCGCGCTCGCTTAGGTTCCTGCAGCGCCACAGGTCGAGGGAGCGTAGAGAACGGCAGCGTGCGCTCAGCATGCTCGCCACCACATCGTAGTCCTCAATCTGTGATGAAATCACCACTTAGCTAAGGTAAAGCACTCGTTGATAGCTGACTGTCTCTAAGCGATTCTATGAGCGTATGAAATGTAACATAGGTTGAATACAAATTTGCATACTTCATAACAAATACAAAAAGTACAGATTATTGTGATAAGCTAGGTCACTTTGTGACATGGAGATGAATGTCAATGAGAAGTGTTAAAGGGATAGTTCACCCAAAATTGAAAATTCTGTCATTAATTACTCACCCTTATGTTGTTACAAACCTGTAAGACCCAGAAAGGTAGTAAGGACATTGATAAAATAGTCCATGTGACATCAGTGGTTCAACCATAATGACAATTATGCAAAGCGTGTGTATTGTGTTTAGAAATACAGTGCAGTGCATCTAGGTTCTATGGCAGAACGCCGGCTCCAGCGTCAGCAGCACCACATGCATTCAACCACATGCAACATATTCTCACAGCTGTATAACCACGGATGTCACATGGACCATCTACTGCTCCTTTCTGGGCCATAAAAGGTCAGAAAGCTCTCGGATTTTGTCAAAATTAATTTGTGTTCTGAAGATGAACAAAGGTTTTACAGGTTTGGAATGACATGAGATGAGTAATTAATGAAAGACTTTTTTATTTTGGGTGAAATATTCCTTTACGAAAGCCAGTAATGTGATGTTCTTCACTCTTAAAAAAGTTATGTATATTACTTTTAACATCCATAGAAAATTTTCATTATACAAAAGGTTCTTTATAATGGAAAAAGTTCTTTAGATTTTTAAAAAATGTTTGTCACACTACGAAAACAATATTCATTTAAAAACTTAACTGAAAGGTTCTTTGGAGAACCACAAATGGTTCTTTTATTGCATTTTTGTGAAAACCCCTTTTGACAATCGCATAAAATTGCACTTGGATGAAATTAATCTTGTGGGCAATAAAATTGCAATATACATAAATGAATGACTTCTTTAAAATATACCCCTTTTTACTGTATTTTTATTATTTTGGGGGGTACAATAAACCTCATCTTGCATACTGTGTAGTCTGAACACTATGAAAAAATTTGATTCTTATAATAAGATTTCAAGATTTTTTTTATGTTTTTGAATGAACGTGTAACATTATGAGATTGGAATATTACTATTTTGAGAATGCAGTCGAATTGTGACGTTGCAGTTATATAATTATGAGAACAAATTCGTAATATTCATCTTACTTTTCTTGCAAGATTACCAGTTCATTAGCTACTATAGGTAAAAAATTAGAAAAACAAAATGCACTAAATGGAAAAGCTATTTATGCAATAAACCAGTGTGTTTATGATTATAATAAATTAACATTTCTAACAATATAAAGCAGCATAACAGACTGTTAAACATGGAAGGACTTCAAGGGATAGTTCACCAAAATTGAAAATTCCGTCATTAATTACTCACCCTCATTTTGTTCCAACCCCATAAGATTTTGTTCATCTTTGGTACACAAATGAAGATATTTTTGATGAAATTAGAGAGCGTTCTGACCCTGCATAGACAGCAATGTAATTGAAATGTTCCCAGGCCAAGAAACGTAGTAAGGACATCGGTAATGATTTAATCATAATTTTACAAAGCTACGATAATACTTTTTGTGCACAAAGAAAACAAATATAACTTTATTTAACAATTCTTCTTCTTCAAATCATGTATTCCACCATTATACGTTCCACTGACGTAGAACACGCCTTGTTTACATGTGGAGCGAAGCATGCTACTCTTGATAAAAGCAGAAATAAATCATTTGGAGGAGAAAAATTGTTGAATAAACGAGTATTCTCTGTAAAATTGAGGTTGAATCACTGATGTCACACGGACTGTTTTACTGATGTCCTTACTATGTTTCTGGGCCTGGGAACATTTCAGTTGCACTGCTGTCTATGCAGTATTAGAAAGCTCTCTGATTTCATCAAAAATATCTTTAACTTGTGTTCTGAAGATGATCAAAGGTTTTACAGGTTTGGAACGACATGAGGGTGAGTAATTAATGACAGTAACTCCATTTTTGGGTGAACTATCCCTTTAAATTGAAAAATATGGTAGACAGAAGGGAAACTTCATTCTTGTAATGGTATGACTTATTTTCAAAATCCCCTGTTAATGTTGCACTAAAATACCACTGTAGTTTGCAAAATGGGATTCAGAAACATAAACCAACTAAATATTAGTTAAAAACAGTCCAGTAGACTTACCATGACACAGCTTCCTAGGTTAAGGTGCCTGAGCTCTGGGCAGAATGTAAGGATGCTCAATATGGCTGATTGCTGCATGTCGAAAGAAATGAAACTGATGATTAGCACACAACAACACTGAGAGAATAACATAACCTTCTATTCAGATGCCAGTGGAGTCAAAAGGAGACAAAGGCATGCACATTTGATATCACAAATCAAAGATGACAACATATTTAACTCCGCTATTCAATATTCCTCTAAATAGATGTGTCAAAATAAAACTATTATATGAGCTCACGGTCTGGCACACATGCCTGACACTCACATCAGAGATAGAGTCATATGATGTTTCACAAAAACTGGGTTTGTTTTGATTTAAAAAGCTGAAGTGCCATGAGAGCACCACTAAGAGAAAGCAGCCATTGTTTTCACTACTGTGTTGGTTTCAAAAATAGTCACATGAAATGAAACTCAGCCATCTGAAGATTGACAGTTCTCTTTAAGTTAGTTTTGTGTATATTTCCATTGTTATTTACAGCGTTAGGTTCTCTAGAAGACTTTTATTTACAGCGCTGGTGACAGAGAGCGGTGTCTGCTGCCTGTGTGTTCGTGTGCATGTTTACGTGCAGTCGCCATCACTACAGAAAAGCTACAGAAACATTATACCTGTTGGAAGAGGCACCGATACAACTACAAATGCTGATTCACACTTAACCACACACAGAGAGACAGGACGACCTTAGATTAGTGGCACGCTTGGGCCTGTACCAGCGTGTAGAACTGATTTAAAGGTGGTAATGCCAGTATGCTAGACTTACAAGGCCTGATGTTATATAATTAGAAGGACAGGTAACTACAACAGCTTAAAATAGGCTGGCATAAGCATGTTTTCTTCTTCAACTCCCTAGATAACTTGCTTTTTTAATGATGTTGTATAAACAATAAACAAAGGTGATGCATGATGAAGCACAAAACTTTTGGGGGAACACAAAATTTCATGCATGAGTAATTTCAGCAATTTCAGCTTTGATGTTAAAAACTTTCATTATCACCAGCCAAATCTTTGGCTTTAATCAGGGATACAGTCATAAGGGTGTAATGCAGGAAATACAATGAACATCACAATTCAGATATTACATAATTAATGAAGTATACAATGAGGGACAAAAACACAATGCTCATCTGATCTGTATAGAACTGAGAAGGGGGACAGTGGAGGAAAATAAACTGTTGTGATTGGCTGTTCCTTACAATGGCCCCTCCCACAACTGAAAATATCTTGGCTGACTAGCTTTTAGCTGGTAAAATTGGCAAGTCAACAAGTTAATCTTTTACCACATTTGTACCACACTGTTTTAAAAAAAGATTAACTTTTTTGAATCTTGAACTGACTTGCCTTTTTACTATTGTCTTCTGTAGAACTGCTTATTGACCTTTGTCTGGGTAGTACCATGTTTTTTTTCAATGGAAAGGAAAACAGGCTGAGGGACAGATCTACAGTGTGTTCAATGGCGGTACAGTTGTTCGACAACAGGTTGTTTAGCTGATGCCTTTCCGAAAAAAACCTAAGTAAACAGCACAAAACAGTTTTGAAAGTCACAAGTTGTGAAATGATCTAGGAGTTTATATATGTAAGCCTTATATAGATTATATAAAGTTGAAGTCAAAAGTTTGCATACACACTGCAGAATCTGCAAAATGTTATTTTACCAAAATAAGAGGGATCATACAAAATGCATGTTATTTTTTTATTTAGTACTGACCTGAATAAGAGATTTCACATAAAATACATTTACACATACACAAGAGAAAGAACGTTAAATTTATAAAAATGACCCTGCTCAAAAGTTTACACACACTTGATTCTTAACCCCTTAACTGTCACTCCCGTTTTTAAAAAGAAATGTGAAAATAAAGAATTCAAACTTAAATTTTTATCATTCATGAACAAAAACATTTAGTAACATGATTTTGATTTACAATTTCCATTTTAATGCAATGTCTGATTTTAAAATGGTTTTCAAAGAATGAATTTTGAAATTTTAAGTTTTCAACTGACATATCATTTTTTTTATTTCTAAAGCGTGATAGGGAAAAAGGCAACAAGGAAGTCTGTCTGTGACAAAGGTCAGAACTCCTGTTATGAAGTAGATTTTCAACTATATGACATATAGTTTAACACATTTTTTTTTGTGATAGTTGTTCATGAGTCCTATGTTTGTTCTGAACAGTTAAACTGCCGACTGTTATTCAGAAAAATGCTTCAGGTCGCACAAATTCTTTGGTTTTTAAGCATTTTGTGTATTTGAACCCTTTCCAACAATGACTTTATGATTTTGAGATCCATCTTTTCACACACAGGACAACTGAGGGACTCATATGCAACTATTACAAAAAGGTTTGAATGCTCACTGATGCTCCAGAAGGTAACACAAATCATTGAGAGCCAGGGGTGTAAACTTTTGAAGAGAATGAAGGTGTGTACATTTTTCTTATTCTGCCGAAACATCACATTTTTTTTTCATTTAGTACTGCCCTTCAGAAGCTACAGAAGATTCTTACGTGTTTCCCAGAAGACAAAATAAGTCAAATTTACCCTGATCTTCATATTCAAAAACTTTTCACCCCACATCTCTAAATGCATTGTTTCCATATGTAGCACACGAGTCCCTCAGTTGCCCTCAGTGTGAAAAGACAGATCTCAAAATCATACAGTTATTGCTGGAATGGGTTCAAATACACAAAATGCTGAAAAACCAAAGAATTCTGGTAAAATAATGAACATTTTGCAGATTCTTTGTAGTGTATGTAAACTTTTGACTTCAACTGTATGTAAACCTACCAACTTCCAGATAAGCTTTAAAAAGCTTTAACCACATGACATTGGTTAATGGAGACAATCATTTCCCAAGAGTTTTTATCGACATTTATAAAATATTGCAAAGGTTTTGTGCAAATTTGTAATGGAAACGCAGCTTGAGGTCTATTGCTGAATTGGACTTGTTTCATAATCGATTAACTTTATATGCTTATTAAAATAAAATAAAATGAACACCGAACTGATTTCAGCTGTTTTTTATATGCTATTGTTATATGTTACATTTTTTTAATATTTGAATTTGAAAATGTGAAAATTCAAATCAAATTAAATTACAAATGAAAAATACATAAAATTCACCGTTTCGTTTTGATCAAGTACCAATAATTAAGTGCACCCCAGATGCTTTTAATCAAGAAAATCAGGCATTTTCTCAGTCTTGTTCTCACCTCAACTTTGGTGCGGTACAGCACGAGCCTGCGTAGTTTAGTGAGTTTGGCGATGTGATTGAAGGCCTGAGGTTGCAGACGGTCACAGGAAGCCAAATTAAGCTCCTGGAGGCACGGACATGTCTGGGTGATCACTTCTAAACATGCTTCAGTCAGGAAATGACAGCACGACAGCTCCAAACAAACCAGACTCACCCCACAGGCCTTCATAAAGCTTGAGGAAAAAAGACAGAGATGGAGCAACTATTTGGCAGATCAAAATACTTTTAAATATACTTTAAAAGGCTCTCGCCGCTACCTGCAGAAACCAGCGGCCGTCACGGCTCCACGGTTGCCCGTCCAGGACATGTTTAGTCTCTGCAGGAGGGTGCAGCGGCTCTGCAGGTGGCTCAGAGAGGCATCTGTGAGCCGGGCCCAGTACGGCTGGAGGCTGAGCTGGATGTACTGCAAAGGGTCACAGCAGTGCTTGTGGAAGAGCTTGCAGCTCTGAGCCAATCGGCACAGGTCCGGAACCGGCAGGTGACTCACGATCAGCTGGATTAGCTACAGTGACACAAACAAACAGTGACCCTCAGACCAAAACACAGCATGGTAAGTATTCTTCTTGTGTATCAAAACAGTTTCTTGTGAAGACAGAGATACTAAGATGATTATGTTTTTGCTACGTGCACTGTTAGGAAAAGTGAACAATAGTATGAGTGTGAAGCTGGATATCAGTTAGCAGATAATGGCCAGATTATGTTTCGTGTTCGCTGTAACGAGACTGTGAGGTTGGCAGTGGTTTGGACAGGAGTTCTGAGCTTTGTGGAGGTAATAAGGGATTACGAATAGGAAAGGTATTTTTAAATTACAATAAAATAGTCTCTAATTATCTGAAAATGACCTACTGCAACCACACAAGTCAGAGCTTGAGGAACCAGACCACATCTCAACTATTTCTTTTCAATATCTGTCTGGTACATAGAAGATTTCAACACTCTGTGGTCCAACTTCTGTTGTTATCCACAATCTTGGTCGACATACTATTTATTAAACACACTGATGGCACAAACTACATGTTCCTAAACATTCCAAAACTAACAGACATTGTGGGTAATTACGGTGAGACTTTCCAATGCTAACCTCATAAGGGAGCCTATCAAAGTAGCCATTTCCCAGGTTGTGTCTGTTTTCTCCACCCGACCTGCAGCAGAGGCCTCCCGCTTCACTGATCTCCTCTTCACTGTCACTCAGATCACTGATGTCGATGACAGGGATCTTATAGAGGGCCAGAATGGGTCTCTCCCGAACGCCTCGCAGGATCACAGCATCCAGCTCAGTGTAGTATTCCAAAAGAGAGCTGTTCACCTCCAGACGCAGCAGGTTGGTGGCAAAACTGATCTGCCGGATGCTGGGAGAGAACTGCCGAGCTTGAGGGGTCAGAGCTTTGTTGGGCTTGCCGGCCCACAGAACCTCCCACCTGCAAAAAAAACAACAACAACACGACCTTACTTGAAACGTAAACAATGACATGACAATGACTCTTTAAAACAATCTATGATATTGTTACTCAATTATGACTCTTACTAAATATTGCAATACATCTCAAAATCCAAAATTTGGTCACAAATGTGACCCTGGATTAGCCTAGAATCTAGACGCGCCCCTAGCGGCAGCAAATTACATTTGCTTCCAAGGTCAGTCTAGTTACTCTCAATTCACTTAAAATTCCGAAAAATCCAAGATGTACCGGGCCAATCACGAGTCGGTGGGCGGGCTTAACATGATGACGACTGACCTGCGACCATAAGTTCCGTCAGACATGAATTCCTGGTTCCGTGAATTAAGCGTGGAAAACTGAACAGTATTTATATAATTTTTTACTTTTGATACACAGCCACGTCCATGTGTCCTGAGCAGGAGCTCGTTACATCTGAACGCGCTGTGGTGTAGAATACGCAAACACCGGAAGCGATCTGTGGCGTGTATACGACACTCATTGTTTAACAGCACAAGAGATTGTGGATATAGCGGCTATTCAAAATGGTAATTACTTGCGCTTGTCCTGGTTGTTCAAACCCATTTAAAGCTAAAAGATTACGTTTGCTTGCGCAAACTCATCCTGGACTTTTTCACCGATTTCCCCTTCCGGTGTTTGCGTATACTACACCAGAGCGCGTCCACATGTGACGAGTCGAATCATAGATATGCTAAACTCGTGCTCATGACGGATGGACGTGGCTGTGTATCAAAGGTAAAAAGAAAATGATATAAATACTGTTCATTTTCTTGCAAAACCCGATCGTTTCGTGTCTTAGGACATCAATGTATCGTCACGAGCCGCAGGGTGTAATTTGGATTTGTCTGTGCATGTTTACTTTTAAAGGTTTAGTGCCCATCTATGTCTATTATTTGGCTGACAGACTGCACAGTGCACTGATTTTTGTTAAAAATCTTCGTCGCTCTGACTACGTCACCCGACCGACTACGTCTCTGATTGGTTGTAGCGCTATCCTATTGCGTGGAGAGGAGTTTGAAAGACAACCGTTTATCCCACCCCTCCGGTTGAGCCCTGTCTATGGAGAGTGCCCAGACCCTACATTTATGTGGGTCTGGCTTGCCAGGCTAACCCTGGATGACAAAACCAGTGAAAATGCAGGTAACTGGACTACCGATTTGGTTAAAATGGTTTACTAAACTGGTTTATTTAAAATAGATTAAAAAAAAGCTTGGTTAACAAAATAACCATGTATTTAACGTAAATATAAAATGAGTACATTCCATTGGTGACATCATATTTTATATATTATAATCTTATTGTGTCCTTCTTACAATGTAATTATTAACTTTTATTAACTTATTTTATTAACTTTAGGGTTTGGTTTAGTAATAGTTGCAATAAAATACATGTAACTTGTAACTAGTACACATAAAAATAATAAATATATATAAATAATATATATATATATATATATATTTTTACATACACTGCCGTTCAAAAGTTTGGGATCATTAATATTTTTTAAAGTATTCTCTTATGCTCATCAAGGCTGAATTTACTTTTAAAAATACAGAAGAAAATGTAATATTGTGAAATATTATTACAGTTTCAGAATATGGTGTCATATTTTAATATACTTTAAAATATAATTTATTCCTGTGATGCAAAGCAGTTTTTTAGCATCATTACTCCAGTCTTCAGTGTCACATGATCCTTCAGAAATCATTCTAATATGCGGATTTATTACATTTAGTATCAATGTTGGAAACAGTTGTGCTGCTTAATATTTTTTGGAACCTGTGATTCTTTTTTCAGGATTCTCTGATGAATAAAATATTAGAAACAACAGCATTTATTTAAAATAGAAATCTTTTAAAACAACATAAATCTTTGCTATCATATTTTTTTCTCAATTTTACACATCCTTGGTAAATAAAATTATTAATATCTTAAAAAAATGAATAAAAATGTACTGATAAATGCTGTTCTTTTTAACTTTTTGTTTTTAAAAGAATTCAGAAAAAAGTATCACAGGTTCTAACAAAATGTTAAGCAGCACAACTGTTTTCACCATTATGAATGATTTCTGAATGATCATGTGACACTTAAGACTGGAAGCTTTGCTGAATATTAAAAGTTTTTACAGTTATTACAGTTTTTTTCTGGATTTTTAATCAAATCAATCCAGCCTTGATGAGCAGAAGAAACTTCTTTCAAAAAAACGTTAAACATCTTATTTATCCCAATCCCAGAATGAAGGGATTTCATTAAAATAAGCAAAAACACATGGACATTTTTAAGAGTGAAATATATCTGGACAAGCTTTACTGAAGTGGAGATAGGCATTAATATTTGTTAACTTATGACTACTAATGACTAATAAGTAGCCTAATAAATAATAATAATAATAAATAAACATAAAAGATTAATTCTCTATCTAGCTTATAGTAATTGGCAGAGCAACGTGGGGCTAAATGCCACAGACCACATTTTGTGGGATTCAAACCTACAACCTTTTGATTACAAATCCAGAACATTCTCTCACACATATTACCTCACATCAGCTGGAGGATTCTGGGAGAAAGGGTTGAGCGAGCATGCTAGGATCTTGACAATGGCCCCGGGGTGGTAGGTCTCCAGCACCTCCACAGCTGTGGGATAGACAGGCTCCTCGAAGGCCAGTTCCAGGTAGTCCAGGCTGTGGAAATTAGGAGGCGTACGTCGGAACGGTGGAGCGGCGCTGATGCATTGCTCCCACCAGCTTCCGTAAGTGCGGAACACAGCCGTCTGGGTGAAGTCTCCTGAGCTGGGATAGACGTTAGGCACTCCCGCCAGGTTCCACATGGTGTAGGACATGCTGTTCTCACTGCCGTAGTGAGAGCTGAAGTCCAGGACCTCTTTGCCATATTGCTCGACCTCAACGGTGACAGGAAGGGCCGAACGCTGACCCAGCTCCACTGCCCGCCGGCTACCCAACGCCTCGCTCCGCGTCCCGCTCCTGGAGCGCCGCCGTAGACAGATATAGTAAAACATGCTCAGAAGGGTTAGCATAGGAAACATGGAGCAGCAGGACTGGGTTTGAGTCAGGAAGCACAGCCCTTTTCTCTTCCCTGCGCTGTAGCGCGATAGGCTCTACACAGTACAGGCTATAGGCCAAGCTGCATGCATGACCTGTTGGTTATAGAGAGAGACAAACACACACACACACAAACAAAATCACACGAGATTGTGAGAACCCCGAATTATGAGGGAAGATCAGTCATTTTATGGGCTTCACTCATGAAACAAGTTAACTTTAATTGTGTATATTATTCAAAAAACATTCAGTGACAGTTTACACAAGAATGTATTTGTGAACAATATACACAGAGAATATTATTTATGTGTATTTATATATACATAATAAATATACACAGTACACACATATATTATGTGCACAAAAACTTTTATTTTGGATGTGATTAATCATGATTATTCTTAAGTGAAAATATAAAAAAGCACATAAAAATACTAAAAATTAAACTAAGATTGAAGTGATAACTAAAAATATAAAAACAAAAGCTAATTCAAAATATAAAAAACTATAATTGAACACTTACACCTGTACGTCCATTTGTAAATTTATTTCTGTAAATGTTGTTTGGCTTGTTTTTACAAAATGAGTTTTCTGAAAAATTATTTTCTGTTGCGGTTTAATTTGCATGTTGCCAAGAATTTTCATTTCAACTTTCATTTAATCCAAATGAACAGGGATACAGCATGTCCTAATGTGTAACATATATATCATAAACGGTATTGTATAAATTTCCTGAACAATATAATTCCTGGCATGAACCACAAAGTCTAACAAAGGAAACTTCCTGTCAAATGTCTTTATTTTAAAAGAGATTCATATGAAATAATGACTTCTTTATTATTTTTTTTTTTTTCAGTTAAGACTTTCACAATATCTTCTAGTGGTTTTAGATACAACAACAAACTAACATGCTGATTACTGCCAAAATAGTGAATAAAAACCAGTGAAAGCCATTCAATATGACAATATGACAAACTACCAAACATAGCATGTTAAAGAGACAGTTTAGCCAAAAACATATATTTAGTCTACGTTACATGTTGTTTCAAACCTGTATGACTTTTTTCTAATAAACACAAAAGGAGAAAATGACAGAATTTTCGTTTTTGGGGTCAACTATCTCTTTAGTGTTAGCTTGAAAGCTGTTTCTGATATCTACTAGCTCTAGCAACACCATATCGAATGATTTCAGCCATACGTGGCTTTTTATGTGATCGAAACGTTTACAATGTAACCAGAAAAGAGGAACTGTTAGCGAGCTGAGCTATAGTTCATTAAGCTGGGTTATGAATGGGCTAAATAAGACCGCAGCCTGTCATGCCACACCGCACTGACGGACTTATAAACAATGACAACTTACGGACGTTGTAATGGTGTGTTGGAGTGATGTGCTGAGTGTGTTCTGTGTTCTCGATCCATCTCTCACTTCTGCTGTCATTGCTCGCACATTCTTCACTGTTCACGCGGAATATAAACATCCGCTTCACCTCGGCACAATGCATTGTGGGAAGTGGAGTTCTACCGCACGTCATCCCGCATTGTTGATGTAACGAAACTCGTTTCAAAGCACAAAAAGGCTAATTTGTTTTATCTTCTAAAGAACGACCGTTATTACCGACAAATTATAGGTTGTTTAGACACGATTTTAACATGTAGAGACCAAATAGGTTTCGTAAATAAAAAAAAAAGTTTATTTAGAGAAAATGACATTAGCCTACTATGCAGAATTGTTAGCTAAACAACGAACTGCAACAAAGCATGTGGTGTTATAACTTATATCCAGAATGTTTTCTCTGTTGACACCTCCAGAAAAATAAGCCTATTGAATTTAAAAATATGTTAAAAGTTTAGATATAAAGTTAGTAGGCTATCCACCTTTTTCTTTAACAGGAAAGTACATTAAGCCTATGGATGAGACTTCGGGTTCAAAAGGAGAAGAATAACAACGTGCAGTAAACGGTAAAACTGTTTGCATTACAATTAATATAATACATTAAAATAATATGGTAAGGCACATCAATTTGCGATATCAAGCAGCAAAATGAGCTATTTTGTACAACTAAAAGTAGCTGGATGCGGATGAGACCACAAGCCAAACGCATACAATTTACAAATGGCTGCCACTCTGAAAGAAAGAAAGAAAGAAAGAAAGAAAGAGGTGGATATTAAATATGGTTGGACATTGTTTAATAGATATTTTACACCAATTTGTGGTATAGCTTTTTATAGTAATTTCTTATTAAATTTTAGGAAGACATATATTATAAACAAGATGCAGAGAACATTACAGTGATTTCTGAGAAAGCGCAAGACGGTAAATGGAAAATATTCAGTTGTATATGCAGCAGTATATTTTGATAATTAGGCTATTAATCTCAGTTGAAATTATTCAGTTTTATTTCTGTTTATTATTGAAAGTTATTATTTAAAAAAACAAGCTTGAGTTTTGCAATTTCCTTTTTTTGTAATAAATGCTATTCTTTGTTTCTAATTCTCTCATTACTATTCTATGGTGTGACACAAAATCATTTAGTGTGGCATTTGAATAATGATTACTGTAAAAAGTTATGGAAACCCTAATTAGTTGAGCTGACCATCAGTATAAAAAATATTGGTTTGATTAGTTTGGCTTGTCAAAATTAACTTAAAATATTACCAAAAAATTGTGATGACACGTACATTTACATTTATGCATTTAGCAGATACTGTTATCCAAAGCGGCTTGCAATGTTTTGTGTTAACCAAAAAAACACAAATTATTATGCCTAGTCATGCCTGCACATAAATTATTCACAGACTAATGACCAGAAAGGAGAATAAGAAATGGCACTTATAGTTTATTATTATTCACCTCATTCAGCAGAAAATTACAGTCTTTGCAATATATATCTGTGTAAAATTGAACTATATATATATATATATATATATATATACAATATATATACAAAGGTCTAAAATAATTTTTAGTCACTTGTAATTTCACAATAATTTCTCACTTTTCCTCTCACTCTGTAGCTCACTCTTTTTTATGTAAAAGGCATTGAGAAGCACCAATCCTTTGTAGTCTGGAAGAAAGACATTGTTTTGATGTTCTGAATAATACATTTGTCTGTTAGAATTGACTGAGAATGTGGCGATTGTGACATTTATTTCATCGTAAATGGCCACATTCCCTCATGACCTGTCCTACTGGCCTCTCTGGTGGATGGAAGGCGCCGCACAGGCTCGGCTCCAAAGAATACGTGCCGCTGGCTGTCCATCATGGACAAGTGGTGGGCTCACAGAGGGAAACAGATGCATATGACCACGTCTTGGCTGGCATTTGCATCGATGAATGACTTGTCCAGTCAGTTTGTCTCATGGGTGAATTGAAGCCCCATTGTCACCACAAAGAGCACTGAGTCTCTATGGAAGCGTCACTAGGCAATCACAGGCCAAACTCTCATTAGGAGTGGAGCTGAACGCTGGATAAAGAAGACAATTGATTTTGAATAACAGGTTTTTCTTCAATTGCCGCTTTATTTCGCTCTAAAAAGACATTTTTTGTGCATTATGAATGACTGATTTTCATAATTGCCATATCAGATTTTGAGGTCTGCCTAAATTTATGACTTTAATGAAAAATCTTTCAAAACCTTATCAGTCTCTCTGGCAAATGCACATGACATTTTAATGCAAGACACTATAGGCAAAGACAAAGTTTTTTTTAATGCACTGGTTAATTTTGAGATTTTAGACATTTTATAATGTGTTGTTTTAGACTAGTGGAAAGAAAACCTCAAAATTCTTTTATTCAGTTTTTTTTTTTTTTTTTTGATAATTAAAAAGTTCAGAAAAACAGCATTTATCTGATATAGATTTTTTTCTAACATTATAAATGTCTTTATCATCACTTTTGATCAATTTAAAGCATCCTTGCTAAATAGAAGTATTAATTTCTATAATTTCTTGAAAATCTAGATCACTGGAATAAATTTCATTTTAAAATATATTTAAATAGCAGTTATTTTAAATAGTAAAAATAGTTTCAAAATTTTACTGTTTGTGTTGTACTTTGGATCAAATAAATTCAGGCTTGCATAATAAATGATTATTTTCTGTTATTATATGTAGCAACCATACTTATCAACAATATTTATTTTATTTATTTTTTATGCAACTTTATTAAAACAGCATATATGGAAAAACTGTATGTATATATGTATATATATATATGTGTGTGTGTGTGTGTGTGTGTGTGTGTGTGTGTGTGTGTGTGTGTGTGTGTTTTGTAATAAATACATGCTATTTATATTTACTTATATAATAAAATGTATTGACAAATTTTAGGATGGATATTTATGCCTTTATATGATACATGTTAATATATTAAATTATTCTAATTTCTAAAAGGTTTCATATATGTTTAGTTTCATATGACAATGTTTCATATGACAATATTTCATTTGAAAATTGAATACAGATGTTATGTTTATATATTACATTTGCATATGGGAATGAACCAAGAATTTGAAATCTGGCTTTATCCAAATTTCTTTTCTGGAAATGTATGCAAATTAGCATGTTTATTTAGATACTGCATAATTCTAATATTTAAACATAACATTACAAACCTGTAATGCAAAAAAAGTTTAAATTCTTAATCAATCAAATGATGATATCTATTTTTTTTGGATTATTTTTGGTCCAAATGCACAAAGCAGTTAGCAGAGTAGGCTGATGGTTTGATGAGAGGAGAAGTTGGATGCATTTGCCTTTGATGGGAAAAAGATGCTTGAAAAGCAATGATTTGGAGGAAACCGAGAAACAGTGGATCATTTAGTAAGAAAAAGGGGGGGAAAGGAGGACTGTGGAAGGATTGACAGGAAGAACGGTCTGAACGACAAAGAGAAGGTTGACGGTGTTGAGTTTGTTAGCCTCCAGCGTGGACAGCTCCCTTGACTGACAGTGTGATCAGCTGTCAGCTCCTGCAGGCATCACCGACAGGCCTCCTGTCTTCTGTCAGGCCTCGGTTCCAGCCTGCTGTTCCATACCCACGTGCAAACACACACACACACACACACACACACACACACACACACACACACACACCAAAGCCCTATTCTCCCTCCGACCCAGCTGTCAAAAAGAGCACAGCTAAATAATGAATCTGGCCATATTCCTTGAAGGAAAGGCAGCAGGGAGGGGAAACGCAGAGAGAGAGAAAGGAGTCTGAGGATCCTCGAGGGAAAACCAAAAACAAACCTCAGTCCATTTAATCCCTCTCTTCACAGCCACAGAGGAACAAGACAACAGCATCAACAAAAATTCGGCTATCCTTCCATCAGCTGTCATAAATAAGACTTGCTATGACATTATCCCTTCTCTGTCGATCAAAGACCACTTGGCCGGTGCTTACCAGACACAAACAGGGGAAGAAAGAGGAAAACAAACCAAGCTCCTTTGTGGATCCCTCAGAGATACAATGCTGTTTGAACATTAGGTGTCCAATTTCAACGGTAATGCACTTTTGCAATATTAAGTAATTTTTTATAATGAATAACTAATTTTTACAGCCTTTAAAGGCTGTTGGCTATTCAAATAAATTAAACTGAGGGCCGGATTATCGAACTGAAAATTTGAAGGGGGCCAAGGAGGTGGGGGCCATCCTGATCTCTTTAATTAGAAATTAAATTGAAATGCATATTTAGCAGTAAAATAAACTAGTATTACCACCACAAATATCTATAAAATGTTAACATTAGTGCTGTCTATCAATCAATAAAAAAAATCTAAATTTTCTGTAATTAATCATGATTAATCGCACATTTATATATTTATATTGTCATAATTTCACATTGAACCTCCAAATTAATGTAGAAACAACATAAAGACAGTATATTTTAAATGTGCTTAATGGCATATTTTTACTAATACTAATACTGGTGTCTCTATTAAATGCATTTTATTAATTATAGACATTCAACATCACAGTATAACTGAAAGCCATTATTTTTAACATTTAATAGGCTCTGAAAAAAACAACTGATCTGATTTTTTCCCAACTCTTTACAGCCATTTAAGACTTTATAACTCATTTAAGACTATGTTTACAAGGTAACTTGCCAAAACCACATTTGCATTTGCATCTGCATTTGTCATTTTGTGTGTGTGTGTGTGTGTGTGTGTGTGTGTGTGTGTGTGTGTGTGTGTGTGTGTGTGTGTGTGTGTGTGTACCTGGCATTCATCACGTTGTGGGGACCAAATGTCCCCACAAGGATAGGAATACCAGTAGATTTTGACCTTGTGGGGACATTTCTCAGGTCCCCATGAGGAAACAGGCTTATAAATCATGCACAATGAGTTTTTTTGATGAAGTAAAAGTATGCACAATCTCCTGTGAGGGCTAGGTTTAGGTGTAGGGTATGTGTAGGGCGATAGAAAGTACGGTTTTTACAGTATAAAAACCATTACGCCTATGGAATGTCCCCATAAAACATGTAAACCCAACGTGTGTGTGTGTGTGTGTGTGTGTGTGTGTGTGTGCACCTGGTATTCATCACGTTGTGGGGACCAAATGTCCCCACAAGGATAGGAATACCAGTAGATTTTGACCTTGTGGGGACATTTCTCAGGTCCCCATGAGGAAACAGGCTTATAAATCATGCACAATGAGTTTTTTTGATGAAGTAAAAGTGTGCACAATCTCCTGTGAGGGCTAGGTTTAGGTGTAGGGTAGGTGTAGGGCGATAGAAAGTATGGTTTGTACAGTATGAAAACCATTACGCCTATGGAATGTCCCCATAAAACATGTAAACCCAACATGTGTGTGTGTGTGTGTGTGTGTGTGTGTGTGTGTGTTTGTTTGTTGAAGCGCTACTGGCACTCTGTCTATACCAGCCCAGTGTATGCATACAGCCGAACACACAGCCTTTTTAACTTTAGATGATTATCCTTTTCGTCCAGTTTTTTGCACAATTTCTTGCCACTTTATACTCGGTTTATCTACAGTTGTAGATATCTCATAACTCCCTTATACAAGGGCTTGTCAGCACTGCCGTCTATTGATATTGCAGTCTCCGGTAGATTGTTCTTGCGTCTCTTTCTTTTCTTTTTCGGCTGGCCAGTGTTGCCACCTTGTGGACAAACTAATTAATGCAATAACAATTCAAGTCATGTGCGACCTGCGCGTACTTCTCCCTCGGGCCGGATTGGGCCCGCGGGCCAGCAATTGAATAGCCCTGCTTTAGGGTCTTCAATAAATGTCTGCAACATACTTTTGTTAAAATTCCTCAATGGTAGTCTGTCCCGTTGTGCTCCGAGCATCCTGTGTTCGAATCTCAACTCAAGGACCTTTCCCGATCCCACCCCCTATCTCTCTCCCACTTTGTTTCCTGTCAATTCTGATCTGTTCTATCAAAATAAAGGCAAAAATGCCAAAAAAAAAACCTTACAATAAAAAAAAAAAAAAAAAAAATTAATGGTACTGTAAAACGACACCCTTTTACCTCGTCAAAAACAGCTCTGCTCACAGTGATCCATTTTGGTGCATGTCTCTTTAAATGATAATGAGCTACTGTTCACCCCACCCCTCTCTTCCTTTTTTTGTGTATTCGATGGCATGTTTGATATTGGGAGAAAATGAAGACTCTTATGTTTACTTTTACATCCAACTACAAAACACCTGCATTGCTAAGACATTGTTGCTACAGCTGCACGAGTGTGAAAAGGGTGGACAGCATACAACTGACTAAGGGTGGGAATATGCTAATACAGGACAGTCCGTCAGCAGTCCAAACGGCTTGATAATTGAGACTGTTTATGTTTTTGTGGATTAAACAAAAGAGTGAATGGATTTTTATCATTGTAGGGTGGTTAAGTCAACACACTGCTAAGATACATTCATATGCAGAAAGAAAGAAAGAAAGAATGAAAGACGTCTGACTGTATTATCCTTCTTACTACATGACAAAATACACATGAAATTCAGTTTTTGATGAGATTTGTGTAAGCTTGCTGTTGAAACACTACTTCCAGACAACGCCATTACTGACCAATCAGAATTAAGTATCCCAGACAGCCGGTTAATAACTCTAGATATTTTTCTATAACAGACCTGTTTGCTGAACACCATTGACTTTATACAAGGGTAAAATATAAATCGCTCGTAGCATTTCCAAAGGAGGACAAGCTATTTAATGTTGTCGCAGCCTAGGCTTTGGATTTTCTCTTCTCATTCTCTCATTCCCTTTAAAGACCCATTCACTTAACAACAGCAACGATTTTCAGGATTGAAGCAATCAAAATTGAAACCCGCTAAAACATTCCCGTTTCCACTCAAGCCATCCTGATAATGTAACATTCAAACACTTCAAGTCTTAAAACATGCTTGGTGTTTAACCTGAACTGAACTGGTTGGATTACTAAAGGTCGCAAAGGTTTCAGTCAATGCTGATCCATTATCATTTTTTGAAACGTTTTTACTTAAGATGCAAAAGACAACACCGACTTATGCATCCCACTCTGATTCATCCCCTCAAGTTTGTGTTTAGTAATGATGGCTGATTATTTCCATACACACTTGTGTTTGCTCACACACACAGACACACACCCACACCCTGGCCTGTTGGCTCCAGGTGAGAGCATTACAATTCACATAGATTAGAATACATTTGCCACCTTGCCAGGTGTTCTCAAACGCAGGCCTATCACCATGGCAAATCGCTCGGCAGCCGCGCAACTGAATGACACTTCACATTCAAATCAAAAGCAGTTACTCCAGCTCTCTTTGGCATGATAGTCTTTTGAACAGGAGCAAGAGTAGGGGGAGGAACCTGTGGCTATAACAACATTATCTGAATTAGAATGGCTTTGATCGTTAACAATGGACGGCAAAACACTTGAAATAAAGAGCTTTTGTAAATCTAGTGCCTCAAAACTGGGTACGACTCAACGTGGCCCAATGGCTTTCCTTTGAGTTAAACTAACATGTACCGCTCACACGTGTGTGAATGCGAACATTTTAACTTCAGAACGTGAGAGCACACATGAATTATTCATTTTTAACACTTTCTGTTTTTGATCCCTCTCATCCAAAATGCTACACACCTGTTTTGTTTTGGCTCCTTTAAAATCCCCAGTGACATTCAAAAGGCATATTCGTCGCTTTTTCATGAAGATCATACCTGCCTCTAATTGTAACTGTAAACACGGCTCATAATTATTCACATTTAATATCCATTTTCAGCTTATCGAAATGATATTTGATTACCCCCACATATCTTGCAATTGACTTCATTTAGAAAGGTCGACTATTTGCACCGACCAGGGAGTGATTTAAATGTTTCACGATGATTACCAAAGTTATTCGCCTTTTGTCTAAATGACAGAATCTGCAAATATAATTGGCACGGGTGGAAATGCGGCGAGATAGTGGTGTTGGCTGTCATCACGTTCTCCTATTGTTACAGCGCTGTGTCCTCCAGCTGAACTTCACTACGCTGAGTTTAATTGGTTTCAGGAACTCTGCTTTGAGGAAGTCATAACCTTGATCTTCCCCCGGATAAGAGATTCCTTTTTTCGCCATCAAATGCATGCAAATTTCAGGCTCGGCCTGGGAGAATTGTAAACAGACAAACATTGTTTTATTCCATTGTGATTCTGATTAGAGAGAAATAATTAATCACAGTGTTTTAGTGGCCCTGAGACAAGAGGTGCACTGATCTAGTGGCATAGACTGACATAAGCTACTGGAGCTAGAAGAAAATCTCTGATGAGAAATGGCCACTGATGTCTCTGAACTTCATATACTATATATACTGTCAGAGTTCTTCAATTAATCTCTTTTGAAGTGAAAAGAAAGATGCATTAAGGCATTTTAACTTGAAATTGCTTCTGGCCAAAATACAAATCTATAATAATGCTTTCTCCAGTGGAAAAAAAGTGCACAATATTATGGATAGAGGACTCATTTGAAGTCCTTTTCACTTCACTTTAGAAGATGTTAATCAATGGATTGGAATCATGTGGATTACTTGTGGATTATTGGAATGGTTTTATCAAATGTTTGGACTCTTATTTTGATGGCACCCATTCACTGCAGAGGTTCCATTGGTGAGCAAATTATGTAATGCTAAATTTCTCCAAATCTGTTCTGACAAAAAAAAAAAAAATTGGATGGTAAATTTTCAAAATGTTCAGCAAATTTAGATTTTTGGGTGAATTACTCCTTTAAATACTTTTAGCTTTGTGTCACTTTTTCAGTCAAGAGAGGTTTCATTTTAGACAATTTCTAACTGTTTTATAATGTTATAATATACTGACAACCACCATAAAAGCACAGGTGGTAAAGAGATGAATCAAAGTTCATCACATATAGATTTTCAAAAAGCTGCTGTGACCCTTACCATAAAACCAGTCATAAGGGTTTATTCATATGTCATCTGAAAGCCGAATAAATAAGCTCTCCATTAATGCATATTAATGCATTTGTTAGGATAGGACAATATTTGGCCCGAGATAGAAATATTTGAAAATCTGGTTCTGAGGGTGCAAAAAAATCTAAATATTAAGAAAATCGCCTTTAAAGGTGTCCAAATTATGTTCTTAGCAATTCATATTACTAATAAAAAAAATAGGTTTTAATATATTTTTAGTAGAAAATTTACAAAATATCTTCATGGAACATGATCTTTACTTAATATCCTAATGATTTTTGGCATAAAAGAAGAAACAATAATTTAGACCCATACAATGTTCTTTTGGCTATTGCTAGAAATATACCCATGCTACTTAAAGGAGTAGTTCACTTTCAGAACAAAAATTTACAGATAATGTACTCACCCCCTTATCATCGACGATGTTCATGTCTTTCTTTCTTCAGTCGTAAGAAAACTATGTTTTTTGAGTAAAATATTTCAGGATTTCTCTCTATATAGTAGACTTCTATGGTGCCCCCGAGTTTGAACTAGGGCTTTGCAATATATCGAACGATATTGTGATGCGCGTTTAGTCAATGAAGCCGGTGCTTTGATTAGTAGTAAATCTCCATCACGTGCGTTCCGCTGGAGCGGCAATTGATACACAGAGACGTAAATCTCTGACAAGCTACGCCATATCGAGCTAAATATCGAATGCGATATTAAGCTCGATATGGCGTAGCTTGTCAGAGATTCATTGTCCATTATATGGAGACAAGTCCATTATATGGAGACAAATCCTGAAATGTTTTCCTCAAAAAACATAATTTCTTTAAGACTGAAGAAAGAAAGACATGAACGTCTTGGATGACAAGGGGTAAGTACATTATGTGTAAATTTTTGTTCTGAAATCGAACTACTCCTTTAAGATGGTTTTGTGGTCCAGGGTCACACATATAGAAGGTGCGCAGAGTTTCACACAAATACAAAACACCATCATGGCAACACGCCACACTAATATAATACAATAAACATTATTGTACAACAATTTATTTTTACCGGATATAGTAAGGTAACTTACTGTTAACCAAATAAACGTCTTTTAATGTTCAAATTATGATTTTCTTTTACATTGTAGGCTCTTTACAGTCCTGACCAAATATTTATAACCACCTACTAACATATCACTACCTATCTTAAGGTTAGGACTGCATTTTAGATTTTATTTTAAGGATGCATTGTCAAAAATAAACAAGGATTTAAAAAAGTGTTTTCTATAAGGCAAAGAGCATGTGAATAAATGGTGGACCGAGACACTGAATAGCTATTTCATTCTGCAGTCTTGGCACGCAAAACCTTTTCTGAGAGCACTTATCTCACTATTCCTCAAAGGTACAGAGATCAAATCCCTGCGTCCTTCACACCTGCTTCGCTCTTCTTCAGTCAATACAAGCTAGAACTCACTCTTGAGAAAAGCTTTAAAAGTTACAATTTTCAAAAAGAACAAACCAGGAGACAGACAAATATACAAGCGGTAGAAGTAATGGACACATGTGAAACATGTACTCCTCTCCCATTTTCTCAGAGAGAAAAATCTTTAATCAACAAAAAAAAGAAAGAAAGAAAAAAAGGGAAAAAAGAAAGAATGAAAAATGTAAATAATTGCAATAAATGATCCATTTTTCTTTTATGCCAAAAATCATTAGGATATTTAGTAAAGATCATGTTACATGAGGATATTTTGTAAATTTCCTACCAGAAATATAAATAGCGTAATTTTTGATCAGTAATAAACATTGCTAAGAACTTCATTTTGACAACTTTAAAGGCGATTTTTTTTTCAATATTGAGATTTTTTTCACCTACAGATTGCAGATTTCAAATAGTTGTACCAAATATTGACCTATCCTAACAAACAAACGTATTTACTCAGCTTTCAGATAATGTATAAATCTCAATTAAAAAAAATAAAAATTACCCTTATGACTGGTTTTGTGGTACAGAGTCACAAATTATATTTTTGTAACACGTGCAGCTTAAAAATGAAAGCTAACAACTATAGTGAAAGGTCAAGGGTTTTGTAGTATATAATAATGATTTAGAAGAATCTTAAATGCTGACTTCAAAGCTTAATCTTTCAAATAAGTATAACACTATTTTACTCCATCACACTTGCAAAAGATATGAATTAATGTTCCTGCTTTAAACACTAGTTTGGGGTCGAAAAGCTAAATTTATTTGATCAAAAATACATTTAAAACACCAATATTGTTAAATATTTTTTTACAATTTAAAATGTTTTATTTTCTTATATTTAGAAATGTTATTTATATGTAATATATTAGCAACCATTACTCCAGTCTTCAGTGTCACATGGTTATTCAGATATCATTCTAATATGCTTTGATTCTTTAAAAAAATTTATTATTTAATTATGTTGAAAACAGTTGTGCTGCTTAATATTTTTGTGTTAAATGTGATCCCGTTGATGAATAAAACGGTTATAATAGTATCTTTTTACATTAATTTTTTATTAATTTATTTTACTGACTCTGGTAGTGTGTCATCAAGAACATTGCACAAGAAAATATTGTTTGAGAGACGTGTAAAAATCAACAAATTCTAGGTAAATATACAAGTCGATATATTTTAATTAATTAACACTGACCAAGTTATTACTTCTATGAAAACTGTATTGCTGTTGAATGAACACTCCAGGTGTTATATACTATTAAAATAATTACTATCAGCCCCTTGCAGCGTCGCATCCCAAACACTCAAGGTATTTATAATTAATTTTAGACATTATTGTTATTTATTCATACTATTTAGTCTGGATCATAAATGTACATCATACAAATCGCATCTTTTTAATTGACTGTTCTTACAACGCTATAAAATCCCAGTTCATCCATTGCACGACCCTTTCTGTTTCCACCCCACTGCTGCCAAGCATCTCCCTCTGCGAGCGTGACACACTCCCGTGGAATGTATTCAAATATTTTGACATTTTGCCTTTCCTTACTTCCAGAGCAGAAATGATTTGTGACAGATGGAGAAGGGCTCTGTCTGATGAGCTCCCTCCAACACCACGGGCACCTCTCTCCTCCTCGGTGTGCTCTCTCCGTTCGTTCCTTCTCGCTCTCTCTCTCCTGTCATGTGTGGTGGCCTGTCTCTTTCCACAGCTGCCCCAGGTGCATCCTCCCTCAGTGATAAACACACAAAAGGGAGACTCCATCAAAAAGTTGAGACAAGAACATGTTGCCGTTACCTCGAGCCGTTCTGGTCTGATGGTCCGAGAACACTTACACAGCCAGTGCCAATGGCTTGTGACGGAGGCAGCCTGAACACAAAGCTAAAAGATGTAAAGTTCGACAGCGGTTTCCACAGCAGAGTTACCTGTCTTACTAAGTGTCCCATTACTATCATAAAGAAAACTGATCAAAAAGACAAAATGACGGCACGACGGCATGTCTACATGACAGCTGGCGCTGTTTTGCGCCTAATTTAGTCATGTTATTTAGATGTGTTTTTCCACTAGTAAAAATGAAGCATGGAGGAACACCTTTAATTGTCACAGTCACTGGGCTCCTTGTCTGTACTAATGCAGAGGCTGCGAGAGACGCAGGACATGCGATGTTGACACCAGAGCAGGAGTTTGAATAATGCCTCTCATTAGCCACTGAAGCGGTTCTTCTGCCTGTGTCTGTCCCCGGTCATTTTGCGCCAGCGTGATAAAAAAACAAGCCCATCGCGTCTGAAAGCTGTCATCAATCAAAGATGGATGCAGTTTACTGCTATGAAAAGGCATGAATCTCTGTGTTATTTTCTTAGGCACAAACATCACAACTACTGTGTGCCAAAACCTACGGAGTTGCCTATGAAGACAGCATTTTAAGACATCAAGGGTGCCGCCTAAGATGACTTGTTTTGGCAAAATTATATTATTCACAAAGAAAAATGCGGAGGAGTTAGAAGAAATGTTGATTATAAAAAAAATATATCATTATTTTATTAACTCTTTCCCTGCCAAACACCAAATTTTCCTGGTTTTCAATGTTGTAAGCTAGGGGGGCGCTACCTTGCTAACAATTTTTGGTTCCCAGAACGTTCTGGGAACGTTAGCTTTTGGCTCCCAGAACTTTCCCTATTGGTTAGCAGGAAAGTTTTCTTCACGTAAATAGAACATTCTCTTTAGGTTAGGGGAATGTTCCAAGAACGTTCCCGCACTGTTTTGAGAATGTTCTCGGAACGTTTCCAGTAGGTTCCCAGAACGTTCCCCTAACCTAAAGGGAATGTTCTATTTACGTAAAGAAAACTTTCCTGGCTAACCAATAGGGAATCTCTCTTTATGTTGAAGACAGGAGAAAACGCGTGCTGGGGAAGCTCGTGCAGATCAGAGGCGCGCAGTAAAGAAATAAACCCAGTGTTTATATGATTTTCAGACTCTTAACTTTGTCTTATTTTTAGCTATTAAATTAAAATTATATTATCATTATAATGCGATTTGACCACTTTGGTGTCTACACTTTATTAAAAGCTTATTTCGGACATAAAATTCAGCAAAAATAGTTTGTTTATGATTAAATATATATATATATATATATATATATATATATATATATATATATATATATATTAGGGGTGTGACGAGACACTTATCTCACGAGACGAGACGAGACGAGATTTTGGGTTCACGAGAACGAGACGAGATTTTTTAACTTTTTTAAAATAAATCCTCAATGATGAAATATATAGGGGACAATAGTATTTTATTCAACAAAAAACACAAAATGCAAAAAAAATAAAAAATAAATGTAGGTGCATTTTGATATGAACTTGTACTTTATGAAATTAAACTTATATTTTAATGAATTATATGCAGTAATAAAAATGCTGCATGATTCTGGGTAAACTGAAAAACAACTGTCTTTTATAAACTGGAGATCACGATTCTGAAGAAAAAAAGGATTAGAAAATTAAACAAAATTACATAATTTACTAGTGGTTCTGAAATAATGTTCATTGCTTAAGTCTGGAAAAAAAAAAAAAATGAAGGAGCCCGTGTCTCAATTAATAAAGACTTTCACTATTGGAATCTCTTGAATGTTTAATTCAATGAAAAATACTTTTTTTAAACGTGCAGTTGTCGCCCTCTCCTGGTGAAGAGAATAAACGTTGCTCTACATACGTGTTATACTTTCGTTTTTGATCGCTACTGTAGACAATAAGTGTTTATATCCAAACTATAAGCTTTTATCCCAGTACTTATGTTATTTAAATGTCTGTAAGAAAGACATGATGATGATTATGTGGTTAAAAAGACTGTTTGTGTTGCTTTCTGAAACCATAGCAGTAAGAATGCAGATTTGAATGTCTTCAATAACTTTCACATCGGCGTCAGTGGAGCGTGAAACAGTTGTAATAGACAATGCTGAATCGTTGTCATTCATGAATAAGATCGCATGGGTGTTTGAATAGAGATCATGATATTTATATAACTATTAGTCATGCAGCCCTAATGTAAACACTGCAAAATGTTTTGCCATGATATCGCCACGTTCTCGCGAGACCAGTCAGATCTCGCGGGACACATCGGAGTGTCACACCCCTAATATATATATATATATATATATATATATATATATATATATATATATATATATATATATACACATTTCAGCATTAGAATAATCAGAATCATCTGCAAAGTTTTAATTAGTTTACATGATTATGACTACTAAAAATAACCTGCAGGGAACGTTCTGGGAACGTTCTCTGTAGGTTATGAAAATTAAACCTAAAAATAACCTGCAGGGAAGGTTCTCTGTAGGTTATAAACATAAAACCTAAAAATAACCTGCAGGGAACGTTCTGGGAACGTTCTTTTTATGTTATAAAATTAAACCTAAAAATAACCTGTAGGGAACATTCTGGGAACATTTTCTGTAGGTTATAAAAATTAAACCTGAAAATAACCTGCAGGGAACATTCTGGGAACGTTCTCTGTAGGTTAAAAAATTAAATCTAAATATAACCTGCAGGGAACGTTCTCTGTTATAAAAATAAAACCTAAAAATAACCTGCAGGGAACGTTCTCTGTTATAAAAATAAAACCTAAAAATAACCTGCAGGGAACGTGCTGGGAAGGTTCTTTATAGGTTATTTAAAAGAGAACCTATAGGGAACATTCCTAGAACGTTCTCATTTGGTTCCCAAAAAATAACCAAATGGGAACCATATGGGAACGTTAGGGGAACGTTTTGTGTTTGCTGGGATATTACACATCTCCTAAATAATCTCCCGATCAAAAACACAGGTGAGGAAGATGCATAAAGGAGCAATGTCATATGTAACTAGATGCATTTGAAAAATTATGCGGTCATCAAATATAAACAGCATATAAATGAAAACTGCCTAATGTTGCCAAATGAAATGTCGATCCAGGAAGTAAAGCTCTGAAGCTTTGGGAGTGTTGATGAAAGCAATCTACCACATCTATGCTTTGATCATCATAGGCTACTAAATATGATCCAGATGTAGTCTCTGATAAAAACTGTTTGCTTAAAATGACACTTGACACTTAAAATGAAACTTAACTATTCAAGTGTTAAAAAGAATGCTTGAGAATAAAATTGTAACTTTTTTAGTTTAAAAGTAGAGGCTGTGTTCTTTATTTTGATGTATTGCACATTCAGATATTCATACAACAAAATATTCTGGGGGATATGACATTTTTTTGAAGATGAACAAAAATGCTGGCGGTGAATGGCAACTTTTTTTCAAAAATGCTGGTGGGGAAAGAGTTAAATAAGTATCAAACAAATATTTTTAGGTAATTCAGATAATTAATTTACTCAATATTTATGTGCGCTATGTATTTTACAGCCTATTAGAGCATTGTGCCTTTAGTTTAGCAACACGATAGAGCAACAATCTAATCAAAATGCTAATGCAAAAATCTAATCAATTGCGAATCAAGTTACATTGTGTGTTGAGTTGAGAGTTTATAATCACTTGAGATTTTTAAATGTTTTTGAAAGAACCCAGCTAACAAATATATGTTCCAAGAATGTTTTGTTAGCATTCTAGTCAAATTATAAAAAATATATATTTCTGGACATTCTCAAAACCTCAAGTTTTAAAAATGTTTTTTTTTTTTTTCTTATTTATACGAATAGTAAGGAAACTTTCCATTACTTTTGAATGTCCTCTGAACATTCAAAACATGCTCAGAGACAACATCCAAATAAAACGTTTCAAAAAAGGTACATGAGAACATTATTAAAGGCCTGATAATTTTGAACAAATATTTTCTATTTCAGCATATTTCTAAAATGAAAGAATTCCTAATTTTTTAGCAGGCTACAGTGTTACATGATCCATCAGAAATCTTTCTGATATTTGGTGCTCAAGTACTATTTTCTTTTTATTATTAATGTTGAAAATGCTTAATGTTTTCAGAATACATTTTTTCCAGGATTCGTTGGTGAATAGTTAGTTCAAAACAATGGCAATTACTTGAAATGGAAATATTTTGTAGCATCCTTGCTCAATAAAAGTATTAACATAAAAAAATGAATCCCAAACTTTTTGAACAATATAGTCAGCTACATAGGTTTTGAAACAAAGCTAAAAACACCACACCCCCTGACAAAAAGAACTGTCACAGGATCAGATTTCAACACATACTTTTTCTTGTACAGGCTACTGTAAAAAGATACTCAGCAATCAGTCACATTTGGGAAACAAGAAGTGTATATATAATAATTTATGAAGCAATTTCCTTCCAAAAAAGACAGATAAGACAAGCAAAAAACAGAGAGAGGGAATCTTGTAAGGCAGCATCCATCTGTGCTTTGAGTCGTTGATTGAGTGTACGTCTGGACGTACATACTCTCAAGAGCCCACGGGGCAAATGAAACCCCAGCTACACAGCGCATCAATCAATAATACACGCAGCGTAAAAGACTGAGAGGGAGGCGCAGTCTGAGCACATATGATAACAGGAGATTTCCAGCAAATGAGAACCCGGCACAGAGCTCTTCATCATCACACAATCTGCAGAATCTCCCTCCTCTGCCATCCCTCAGCTCTCCCACCACATTTTCACTGTGTTTGTGCGTGAGGGCTCAGTGGTTTGAACTGAAGCAGACAGACTGAACATGTTTGCAAAGTTCCTCTAACACAATGTGTTTTCATTAGGGGTGGGACGTTTTACCCAGGTTGTGCCATCTTGGATGTGGAGGTCGTTTTAGTGAAAAAGCTCCATTAACTGATGTTTTATGTCTGGAGTGAACAGGGGGAGAAATTAAATAAACACTATGGATACTTGCCAATGATAGAGGTAGAAGGTCCAGCACTGAGGTTAATCTGCATGTAGACTTCGTCTTCTTCTTTTGACAGATGTCAAGCGCGGAGTTGAAGTTGTGGACTGTAATCATCAGGAGTCATTATCACTGTCTGGGGTGACCTAATGCAGCACAGCAGCACAGGATGAAAGAGCTTGTTTACTGATCCAGAATCAGAATAAAGAGCATTAATCACCCTAATGAAGAGCAAATCAACCCATCACAGATGATCCCATGTAACAGAATGTGCTGTTCAATTCAAACGGGCAATGTTTCAAAATGACAAATCAGTGAGAGTTGGTCATGTTGATTGATTTCCTCTATGAAACGCTAATAGATTTAGTCCTCACTGGGCAATTGCCACTCATTAACCTTCAAGCAGTTTCATTTGAGAATGTATTGCTGCCATTTTGCAGCACCACACAAAGGCAATTCAGCAGATGATAAATATCCCGACTCTTTAGTGGCAGGTCACATATCAAATGAGCACTTTGGCACCGCAAACTCTGGCTAATGGATAAACACGTACACACAGCTCGTCATACACTAATAAAGAGATTAAAGTTCCAAAAGAGTGTATATTCTGACCATCTGGCGGATGGAATAGTGCATATTTGTGATGTCTCACAACTAAGCTGTTTGGGTCCGCTCTTATTTTCTATTTTTAGAACCAGTTTTGTCATTGAGAATGCTAATATAGTTATATATGCACATCATTCCCTGCAGCATCACCAACATCAGCAGAGGTTAAAAAGAATTTGAAGTTTATACTCGGATGTACGTCACAATACAAAAGAGAAGATCTGTTGCTACTTTCATTTTGATGTGGCTTTAAAAAGGTCATAACTGATAAATCAAATTTCCCTTGATTTTTTTGAACAAATAAGAGCTCATTGCACTAAAAAACATCCTATAAGTTTCAGAACTCAAAACTTTCTTGTTAGTCTAAAAACAGCTTATATTGATCCCAATCTGCAAAAACAACAGGTTGTGGAATGTGGCACTTTATGACGTAATAGTGTGTCTAAAGATGAAGATCAAAAAGATGACAAATCTTTATCCTACATTACAAAGATGGCTCCGAAGACAGCAAAACACAGTGCCAAATTGTTGAAAAATACAGGTTTTCCATTGAGTTCTTTCTGATCGCAGCTTTAGGAAAGAGTGGATGAACAAAAAGAAGATATTTTGAATAATGTTGGTAACCAGACAGTTAGCGGTAGCCATAGTATACTGTCAGAATAAAATGTGCAAAAATTGTACTTTTAAGGGTACAACAGCTTGTCACTGGGGCAGTGCACTCAAGTGGAAACCTTTGTACCCCATTTACCCCTAAAGAGGGCATAGAGGCTGTTATACCCCTAAAAGTACAATTTTTGCAAAAAAAAATTCAGAATGTGTATGAAAAAATACTTTGGCAGTCAATGGCTACCATCAACTGTTTGGTGGATGGAACGGAATTCATAGTCTGGGGCAAAAGGTAAAAAATCAGAGTCTGTGATTTTCTATAAAATCGGTCAACTCAAATGAGACTGGCTCTGATTTATCAGCAAATAGCACCATGACAAAAATATGGGCAAAAGTCGTGTAGTGTATTACAGCCTTCAGTGTTTTTTGCATGCATCAGCGCAGACCACAAAATGTATTGGACGCATTTGAATTCTACAGAGAATGCCATATTTTATAGCAATATGGATGAGATTTTGTCTGTAATACGGTGTCAAATGCAGCTTTACCGAGTTTAACAGCTCTGGCCCAAGCTGGGATATAAATAAAACACTATTGGCTATTTAAAAAAGGGGGCAGGACTGCTTGATAGCTCTCAGTTGAAATTACGTCAACAACTAGAATAAAGCTGATTGTTTCAATCCTGCTGAAAAAACAGCTAAAACCAGCCTAGGCTGGTGGTCTCCCACCAGGGAAAGTGTCCAAAACCCTTCCAAAACCAGCCTGCTGACCAGCTATGGCTAGCTAAAACCAGCCAACCAGCCTAGGCTGTTTTTTTTTTTTTTTCAGCAGGGAAAGCATTTCAGTGGAGCTTTAAAGAAGTTTACACACACACACACACACGCACACACACATGTTGGGTTTACATGTTTTATGGGGACATTCCATAGGCGTAATGGTTTTTATACTGTACAAACCGTACTTTCTATGGCCCTACACCTACCCTACACCTAAACCTAGCCCTCACAGGAGATTGTGCACACTTTTACTTCATCAAAAAAACTCATTGTGCATGATTTATAAGCCTGTTTCCTCATGGGGACCTGAGAAATGTCCCCACAAGGTCAAAATCTACTGGTATTCCTATCCTTGTGGGGACATTTGGTCCCCACAACGTGATGAATACCAGGTACACGCATATACACACACACACACACACACACACACACACACACACACACGTTTCCCGGCATTTCTGTAGAATTCAATCAATCAGATGATGACTTTGAATCTCCTGAAGTGTTTCCAAGTTGCGTCAAACGTTCATCCAGTGGTCCATTGGCATGGCATCTGAGGCTATGTTTATGTGGACTTCACGAAAATGATTAACAGCCACTTCATCAAGGATTAAGGATGTTACTGGCCACATTTTTTGGCTAAAGTATACCACGTTTGCTTTAGTTTGGTCTCTTTGCAAACACTGAACCCCCACTCCTCAAGAGTGAGAGGTGTTGCCATGGAGATCCTAAAGGTGAGTTCTGAAGGTTTGATCCAGGGCGAAAGAGCGTAACCGAAATGGTGTGCACGTTCTTTCACTTAACTGACTGACTGAGCACTCACTGAGCACTCATCTCTGACTCACACCCAAGTATAGCGTCTGTGAGCCAAGAATTCAATTAGTCACTCAAAACCCAGCGATAGCCCCAGGGGGAGTCATATCTCCACCATTTAAAAGTATGATTACAAATAAACCAATAACATTTTGACTCTCCGGGAATGGACCAGTAGATTAGAAAATTCAGATTAGATCTAAGTGCCTGTAGATTCTCATTAAAACAGCACAAACTACTGAGAAACAATAGGTAATTAGGAGCCTAATGAAGCACAGCACCGTTAGCGCAACTTGACTGTGTGCCTCTCTGCTGGGACCCAGTTTTACTCTACACTTATCCTACAGCAAAGCTTCCAGCCTTTCATTTGGGCAATAAGACATATTTAATTAGATTAATGAACGTTATAAGCTCTCAGAGGAATGGCTTAGTACACAGTGACAATGCAGCAGCTTATATGTGGGGAGGAACACTTGCCGCTTCAGGGCAGACCTTTTCGGTCTCTCAGGACAGAAGTGAGAGAATTGACAGCGACGGTGCAATCTGTCTCTGCGTTACGCCAAGAATAAAGGGCGATGTACAAATCGTTTATTGCAAATTCGTGTTTGGGAATTACAGGAGAGAGTTCGGAGTCTCGAGACGTGAAACAGAACAGAAGTGGACTGAGAGAGCTGAGAGGGTTGATTAAAACAAGAGTTTTTCTTGAGAGTTCATAAAATCAGAGTCTGGTGTTTAGCAAGTTCGTTTAAGAGCTTATTAGTCGTTATTAGTGCTCTAGGAGAAACGAGAATTGGATTATGAAATGTATTACAAAAATTTCAGACTTGAAGGCAGAGAGTCTGGTTCATAGGCCAAAAGTCACTTTCATGGAATCAAAATTGATCCTATTTACTTTCTTAAAGGGATAGTTCACCCAAAAATGAAAATTCTGACATCATTTATTCACCCTCACAACCTGTATGAGTCTCTTTCTTCTGTTAAGCATAAGATATTTTGAAGAATGTGGGTAAACAAACAGTTGACGGTGGCCACTGGCTTCCATAGTATGGGAAAAAATACTATGGAAGTCAATTGCTACCATTAACTGTTTGGTTTCCATGATTCGAAATACCTTCTTTTGCATTCAGTAGAAGAAAAGAAATTGGGGTGAATGAGTAAATGATGACAAATGGTTAAATTGTGTGTGAACTATGCCTTTAATATAGTCAAACCAAAATTTATTCAGACACTTTCAACATTTCTCACTTTACTGTTAGTATGACAATATTTACACAACTATCAATACTTTGTTGACCAATTACCAAGCAATGCTTAATTTTGTTCAGTCTGTGGTGTAAGAAGGTTGCATTAGCAATTAAAGAAAAAACACTTATGCAAAACACGGACAGGTCAAAGTGTCTGAATCATTTTTGGTCCCAAATTTTTATCAGTTTTACTGGTAGTCCACTGTATGAAGAATTTTTCAGTATAATATGTCAGAGTTTACTTTATTTTGCTACCCTCACTTACAAAAATGAACTATAGCGTCCTGCACCCACTAGTAAAAAATATCAAAAATTATATCTGGTGTCTGAATAATTTTTGGTTTGACTTTATATGACCCTGGACCTCAAAACCAGTCATAAGTCATCTGAAGGCTGAATAAACAGCTTTGTATTGATGTGAGGTTTGTAAGGATAGGACAGTATTTCACCAAAATACAACTATTTAAATCTGTATTATTGTATATATATGGAGAAAATCATCCAGATGAAGTTCTAAGCAATGCATATTGCTAATCAAAAATTAAGTTTTGATATTTTTATGAAATAGTTTAAAAATGATTTCGCTCAATAATACATCACATTTTAAAAGTAAAATGAGTTGTAATTGCAATAAAAAAAGATGACAGAAACATCTTAAAGTGACACTTGACAGATTTTGACACTGTGAAAGCCGTGCTACAGTACTGTTCAAAAGTTTGAGTCAGTAGGATTTTTTTATATATAAAAAAAATAATAAAAAAAAACAGAAAAGATGCATTAAATCAATCTAAAATGTCTGTAAAGAAGACATTTCGTTGCCTTGAAATTCTAAGGTTCTACCTGACGTTTTGGTCAAAATTGAGTTCACATATTCTTAATCTGTGAAAACAAAAACTTAATATTTCACAATTATACCGTTTTTACTTCTTTTTTAATCAGATAAAAGCAGCCTTGGTGAGTGTAAAAGACTTATTCAAAACATTTAAAAACTACTACAGAACAAAAACTTTTGAATGGTATTTTTATTATTTTTCATTTTTTATTTTTATGAAAATGGCGACAAAAAGTTATGCTAAACAGTTTTTTTTAATCTAATAAAAATAATGAATCATAATTTTTACTTAATGTAACACTAACCTGAACATTAACAGGAATTTATACACGGAAACACAGAAAACAGTTTGTCACTGTTGGGAATGGAAAAAGTTTGACTTTTCAATTATTCAAAAAAAAGCCCAAACTTCAATTTATTTTAATGTTATATTGCCCTCTATAGGCTGTAGGGAGAATGTGTTCTGGGGGTCTTTCTCAGGAGTGTCAGCAATAGTAGCCTAGCTCTGCACAGGTCAACCACTACAACTGTTATTTGTCATAAATCAGATCAATAAATTAGTAGTCAGACACAACAGTGTCATACTTGAAGCCGCAATAAGATATAAAACTGAGGGATAAGCAGTTTTTCTTCACTATTTAAGTGAAGCCATTGACTTGTATCCATAAACAGCTGTCCAGTTAAACTCATAAGCACAACACATATTGTGGCACGTCTGCCGCACTTGCAGCAGGTCGCCGCTCGAGTACCTGCAACCGCGAAATAAATCTCTTACACTGCGCCGCCTTTGGGAAAACTTTCAGTATCAGTGCCCCCCAAAAAAGGCCCACGCCCAACTGATCCAACTGTTCTGTTTGCGCTCGTGTTTGTAAACAGATGAATAATTGAGCCAAGTTCAAATCCGCCGTGGCAGAGGGGTGAGAGAAGAGGAGGAGGATAGACAGATGGCCTAGAGCAGATAGTCTAAAGCGCGCCGCTCCGAGCGCACACACCAAAGAACGCGGCCCGGCATTGTTCTGCCCGCCAGGGCCGTGCTGTCATGCGGCGTGCAAGCCATCCCCCTAGAGCCAAGGTCTTAGCGTGTCAGTGTCCCGGGCCCATTGTCTCTGCGTTTTTTAATTTCTGGGACGCAATCGAGTGTGACGCCAAAATGTTTACCTAGCGTGTCTGCCTCAGCCATGAAGTGAGGAAAATAATAAAAGACAGAGAAAGAAAAAAAAACATGTCCAAGGGTCTCAGCACAAAATAATCCACCGTAATGCTAGAGAGTTTAAAGAGGCTTTGCCAATATCCCTCTGTTTTCAGGAGGGAAAAAAGAGGAGGGAGAGATAAAGAGCTAGGAGAAACCATCAGGAGAGAGAGAGAGAAAGCTGCTAAAAACCCCTCAGCCTCAATGGGATTGCTAATGATTGTTTTTAGAGAACAACAATTGTGGTATTAGGGCATAAGCAGCTGAAGATAACATCCAGGGGAAGAGGAACAGCAGCTTGGGGAAGGAGATAATGAGGGAAAAGTAGGGGATTCTGGGATGGGGCCCCGCTCTGTTGCACCGATGCCCCTCTCAGTCAGGGGGTATCAAAGTGACTCGCCCTCTCGCTTTCTCTCTTTTGAAAAACTACCTGCTCTAATCCACCAAGACGACGGGGGCTGAAGACGTCCTTGCAGAGCAGGTCTCGAAAAGCTGTAGGTCAGAGAACACGTAAAAGTGAGAGTGGCTTCTATTTGCGAGACAAATGGCCAGACATATGCGAGTCTTTGCAAAGAATATGATCAAGAACGCGGCACATTCGCATTCGATTCAGAACAGGAGCTTACCGCGAGCTTATCGTTTCTGGCTCTGTCCGAGGAGGCTTTGAGAAGCGATGTCGGTGGAAAGACCAGCCCACACACATACAAAACTCCCCCTGGCGCCTGTCCAGCGGGCGAGGGGACTCATCCAAAACAAACTGGATGCCAACGAGCAAACAAAGGCGTAATTGGGGAAGAAAACAGCGCCACCTGTTGGCATCGTAGCCTTGGCTTTATGAGCCGCACCTGAGCCTGGCTGCCAAGGATGAGGGGAGCGAGGTCTTCAAGAGGGCCTGGGGAGTCACCTGGCACATGCAGCGCTGCACTCCGGGCCCGTGTGGGCCGCTTTATTCCCATCTCTCTGGAACCACAAAACACACACAAACAGGAAGACAGCGGGGGGCAGATGGAAGGGTCACTGTCTCTGCCAGGTGGCCAGGGGGCCTGAGGATGAAGCCAGATATGATTTTTCTCGTATATAACGCACACACAAACTGAGAAACGGAAATATACACAAAACAATTCAAAGAAATGGCCAGTGATTGTAGATATTCTTCAAATTTACGATTATGGGCTTTGTGCTTTTAATTTTATAGGACAGATTGGAGAGACAGGGAAATAGAATGGGATCAAGACATAACACGGGCTGGATTCCAGATCTCCTGATTTACAGCCCTCCATACGGTGTGAAGAAAGTATGTTCCATATGGAGCGTGGAATATATGTGTTGACTTTCAGCTGTGTTTGTGACTTTTGCTAGAACCAGTGTGCAAACAAGCGAACAGATGACTAAATGAATAAATGAAAGTGTATGGCAGAGAGAGTTTACATTAGTCTCTGCCATTTTCCTGGAGGCTGATTACCCATAAGACTGGTTTTATTCTAAACCATTTAAACGCACACACTCCAACTCTTTTGAAACTAAACTCAGCTATATACGAATATATGTTACATATATATCTTGTTTTTGCATATCAGAGACAGTTAACACAAAGCAACTATACATAATTACTAATTAGTACATAGTTTAACTGGAAAATATGTTTAAATCTTACTTTTACTCAAGTATGCATTAAACTGATCAAAAATAACAGAGATAAAAAGATTAATTTCAAATAAATGCTGTTTGTTTTTTTTAATAAATGTGTCAGTGTTTCCACAAAAATATTAGGCTGTAAACTGTTTTTAAGATTGATAATAATAAGACATGTTGAGTGCAAATTCAGCATATGTGACCCTGAACTACAAAACAAGTCATATAGGTTTTTTGAAATTGAGATTTAGACATCATCTGAAAGCTGAATAAATAAGCTTTCCATTGATGTATGGTTTGCTGAGATGTTATAATAACTATTTATAACTATTTGAATATCTGGATACTGAGGGAGAAAATCACCTTTAAAGTTGTCCAAATTAAGTTCTTAGCAATGCATATTACTAATCAAAAATTAAGTTTTGATATATTTATGGTATTTACAAAATATCTTAATGGAGCATGATCTTGTCTTAATATCCTGATGATTTTTGGCATAAAGGAAAAACGTATCATTTTGTGGTCCAGGGTATTATAATTATTTCTGTTTTTAAAGACTGAAGTAATTACTGCTGAAAATTCAGCTTTACCATTACAGGAATAAATTACATTTTAAAACATTAACATAGAAAAATTGTTATTTTAGACTTTCTTAATATTTGAAAATATTAATGATTTACTTTATTTTTTAATTAATGCAGCTCTGGTGAGCATAAGAGACTCCTTAAAATGAAAAATCTTATGACAATAAACTTTTGAAAGATAGTATACATATCATTCAAATGTATATACAATATATATTTATTTAACTTTCTTAAAAACATTAAATCTTGATATGAATTAATAATATCAACTTAATATCTAATTGATATTAAGCAATTGAAAATTGCCTTTAAATTTGTCCAAATTAAGTTGCATATTAATAATCAAAAATTAATTTTTGATATATTTACGATTGGAAATTTACAAAATATCTTCATGGAACATGATCTTTACTTAATATTCCATTACTTAACATAATGATTTTAATAATAATGATTTTTGGCATAAAATAAAAGTGTATAATTTTGACCAAATACAATGCATTTTTACCTATTGCTACAAATACACCGGTGCTACTTAAGACTAAAAAACTGAGGAAAGCGTTTAAATGCACATGACACTTCTGTCTGTTAGCAGGAACAAATAGGAGCTTGAAAAGGGATTCACTCCAGGGTCTGAAAGTGGAATGACCTGAAGTCTCCCTGTCGCTGGATGTTTGTCTTGGTTGCGAGCGTGTGCACAGGCTGTGCCTGCCGCTGCCATCCTCAGTCCAAAGCCACAGATGCTGCAGTGTTTGTGTGTTGACTCCGTGTAATTTGTTTGCACTAATTTGTTTTGGGGTATCAGGGGAGTTCCCTTTTTAATTTGCCTCTCTCTGTTTACCCCTCTTTGTGGAGCACTGATCTGTTAAACAGCAGTAAGAGCGAGAAAGAGAGAGAGAGATGGGGTGTAGAAGAGCCTAAATTAAAAGAAGGTACTATGCAGATTGTTTTAAGCTCTGGCTGCCCCGTCGGGCCCAAAGGCCTCGCTCGCAGCCTGCACCTGCTCCATCCCACGGGAACCTGGTTCCTGATCCGTGGCCCCTCTCCCTCTCCTGTCTCTCTTCTCTTCTCTCTCTCTATCTTCCTCTCTCTCCCCTGCCGTTTTCTCTGCACGTCTCCAGTGCCTGGAAACGCCTTAATCAGCCCTCCTCTGCGCATGGATGGTTGCCACTCATTAGCCTGATTGAAAAGATGGTAGCTCATGCTAAACACACACGCATACACATATACACACACAGGTTGGAAAACATTCACACTGACTTTTGCAATATTAAAACCTATATTTAAGCAATATCATGTGAACAAGACCATTGTTGTTCTGAGTATCAGTAACTTAACAGGTCAACAAACAAGAGTAATTTAAACTTTATCGATAAGTATTTTTGTTTCACCAATGAAAATACTGTTGTTCCAAATTAAGTCAAAGTAAAGCTCTACAAAGTAGTAGTTTTGTTGAACAAAATCACTGAATGAATCAATGAATCACTCATTAAAACAAGCAATCTGTTTAGTTCCTGAATGAATCAGTGTTTTGAACAAATCAAAAGAGTGAATGATTCAGTGTCTCACTCATAAAAACAATGGTTGCATTTAAAATCGCATACATCATTACTGTATAGCAGAAAAAAACAGTATATATGAGAAGAGTATTTTTAAAAGAGTAGTTAGAAAAAGTACCTGGATGACTTATTTCACCCAAAAATTAAAATTATGTCATTAATTACTCAACTTCATGTTGTTCCCAAACCGTAAAAGCTAATTCATCTCCGGAACATAAATTAAGATATTTTTGATGAAATCCAAGAGCTTTCTGACCCTGCATAGACAGCAAAAGAACTGACACGTTCAAGGCCCAGAAAGGTAGTAAGGAAATTGATAAAACATTCCATGTGACATCAGTGGTTTAACCTTAATTTGTGAAGCTATGAGAATACTTTTTGTGCACAAAGAAAACAAAAATAACATATTTATTCAACAATTTCTTGTCAGTCTTTGATGTGTGTTCATGACAGTACCACAAAGCATTGATGTGAACTATTTTAATGATGTCCTTTAATACCTTTCTGGGCTTTGAAGGTATCAGTTGAGTTGCTGTCTATTCTTGACTCAGAAGAAAGCTCTTGAATTTCATCCGAGATTGTGTTCCGAAGATGAACGAAGGCCTTACAGGTTTGGAATGACATGAGGGCGAGTAATTAAAGGATAACTATTGCCAAAATGCAACCTGGGCTGTTTTTTACTGTAAACGAGACAAACATATATCTAAAAGCATAATTATGACAAACAAGCCGTTTTTGAGATTGACCGTGATTTCGTTTTGTGCTCAATGGCCGGTGAATGGGAGTTCTAGGGGCATAAATTTGAGCGCATCAAAATCGACACACCATGAAACTTTGCTCGAAGTATCGCCTGGGTCTCTACACATGAACTCGAGCATTGAGAACATTGTTTGTGTACACAGAGTTTACTAAAAAGAAACGTTTTGAACAACTCACTTACACTGTTTGGGTTTCCGCACGCAGACGTCTTGCCAGTCAAGAGGTGCCCCTAGTATTCCTGTTCACCGGCCATTGACCACAAAACGAAATCACGGTCAATCTCAAAAACGGTTCGCTTGTCGTAATTATGCTTTTAGATATAAGTTTGTCTCATTTACAGTAAAAAAAAAACAAAAAAAAAAACAGCCCAGGTTGCATTTTGGCAATAGTTATCCTTTAATGACAGAATTATAACTATCCCTTTAAGCACCTATCCAATGCACACTTTACTATTCCATGAAGCTATTGACGCTAGTAGGTCAAGTGACAGTGACAGTTACATTTGTACTATAATAACACACACACATACTAAAAGTTCTTAATGGCTGCAAAGTAATAGCTTATTTAAAATAATAATAATACATAAAAAAATAAAGCAGTCGGATGTAGTCACTCCTGAATAAATCAGTGTTCTGAACTAATCAGTACAGTAAATGATTCAATATCTCACTCAATAACATAAGACACTTCTTTAGTTTCTAAATTAATTGTGAACAAATTGGTAAAGAGAATGATTCAATGACTCACTCATAAAAACAGTCACTTGTTTGATTTCTGAATAAATCAGTGATGAATTGTCTGAAGTAAACTAAACTAAGGGGGTATTCACACCAGGAAAATCTACTAGTTCACTTGCTTTGGTCCGGACCAAATACAACGTTGATTTGTTTGGTGTGGTTCACTTTTACACTGCCCTTTTTGCAAGTGCACCAGAGATTGTAAACAAAACCACACAAGTGGTAAGGTCATCCATTCATTGGTTCATCCATTCAACCGTACCAGAGTTTGTTTGGAACCAGTCCGCACCCGAGTGCGATTGTTGTATTCACACTGGCCAAAAGATCCGCACCCAGGGGGGAAATAAACTTGAGTTTGATTTAATCTAACCAAACAAGACAGGTGTGAATACACACTAAGGCACAGACTGACTGTCTGGAACCCACAAACAGAGACAAAAAGAGTGACACAAAATGTTAAAGTTCAAGTGAACACCACTCTATCAGATTTAAGGACCAGAACTGTTGTATAATACTGAGTAAAAGAACAAGAGGCAAACAAAAGTTTGCTAATTTCATAACAACCTACCAAAGAACATAAAAAACAATACGTCTCATACATACATTGTCACAGCTATTTTAATGGATGTTTTAGAGCAATCATTGTCAAACAACCACTCAGTTCAGGATAACTAAGCATTCACGAGAGGATCTCAGTTATGCACAGTATTTTATAGCTGATTCAGATTAGGAAGAATCTTGTTTATATATTTATAACCATCATTCTGTTTCCACAAACAGGAAATTAACTCTCTAGTATGGCTTCAAGATCTAGTATTAGATCTATAGCAAAACTGACATCTTATAAGAACATAATCCAGCTATGTTCCCAACACAGACAGATCTCTAAAAGTCTATTAATAAACACACATCACAGGGTCAAATTTAAATGCATTGCTTAATGCAGGTTTTTGAATGTGAATTTCACTGTTTAGCTGTTAAAGACCAGTTTTTAGGTGTGTATCTCTTTAGGCCACTGAAAAATAGTAGTTTTGTATTACTTTATATCAAAAAATAAGTTGCAAATGAATTAGTATTGAGAGAAAATTCATAAGAGACTGGGTTTACGTCTAACTTTAACCTCGATTCTGTACAGGGGATAAATATTTGATAGAAGATTTCCACTGGTGAACATTACACCAGCTCACACATATAGACGCACACACAAACACACATGCAGGTAAATGATATATTACAGCTAACTACTGTATATCATACACACACATATAACATATCGCACTGATTGTACGGACCCTGTTTTAAGTCCTCTAATGTTTCAATCCATATCTTTACATTGTCCAAAGTCTTTCAATAATCTAAAATGTGCAAAACAACAATATAGAAAGTAAACAACAGAATGCAGGATTCTGCATAAAAGGGATTTAAACAAATTCATTTAGTACAGGCTTGGGTTTCAAGTACTGTAAACTCAACAGAAAGAGGGGAAACTCATCATGCAGCTGTTCACAAGAATTTTCCCTCAACTAAGGCAAATCTGCTTAAGTTATGCACGCACTACACTTTGGTACAAAAATCACACACGTGGATAAAGAAAAATGTATGATCAGACTCCTAAGTTGACCGTTTAGTGTTCACTAGAGGTTCACTGTTGTTATTAATATTTAAAACGTTCTTTTAAGGCAGAAGCTTGAAGCGACTCTCGCAAGGGGCTGCATAGGACCCACTCAACATGTGAATGGTCACAGTGCCCTCTGGTGGCGAAACACGCAAACAGGTCTGTATTACAGCATCCAACAGAAAGAGACACATGGGGATGGAGAGGAAAGACTGTCACACATGTACAAATGGTTGCAGTCAGGCACACAGGCATTAAGCACCATTCAGACTGATCAGGAGTCTGATACTGATGACACACACTGGAGCCCTAACAAACAAAAATGACAGAAAGGGATTCGGTTCTATTGTGTTAGCCTAAATATTTGGGAAGATTGGATTCTCCTTTTGTTATTTTATGCGTTTAAGCGGGTAGAACTGGGATTAAATGCTTCATAAATCCTTTTATCCGTCTTCATCAATTTTATTTTATGCACTTTAGCTGATCTGGGAGCAGGAATTATTAGGTTTGAACAGGAGGGAGGAATTCACACAGATTTAGTTTCAGTTGGCACAAAGGAAATCAGTTGCACAAACATCCTGGAATCATGCAAGCTAGTATTTTGCTACATGATTCTGTTCTGGAGCAAATGTTTGATTAAAGTTTTAAGGGATTGTTCACCCAAAAATGAAAATTTGATGTTTATCTGCTTACCCCCAGGGCATCCAAGATGTAGGTGACTTTGTTTCTTTAGTAGAACGCAAACGAAGATTTTTAACTCAAATCTGTTATTGATTTAATGGCAGTGAATGGGCACCAAATCCTTTGAAAGTAAAAAAAAACATGCACAGACAAATCTAAATTACACCCTGCGGCTCGTGACGATACATTGATGTCCTAAGACACGAAACGATCGGCTTTTGTGAGAAACCGAACAGTATTTATATCATTTTTTTTTACCTTTGATACACAGCAATGTCCAACTCAGCTCAGCATTCAGCACGTTACATGTGTAGGCGCTCTGGCGTAGTACACACAAAAGCCGTAAGGTTGAAATCGGTGAAAGTCAACAGTCCCGGATGAGTTCGCGCAAGCAAACATAATCTTTTAGCTTTAAATCGGTTTGAACAATCAGGATACGCGCAAGTAATTACCATTTTAAATAGCCGCTATACCCACAATCTCTGTGCACTGTGTAAACAATCAGTGTCGTACACACGCGACAGATCGTTTCCGGTGTTTGCGTATACTACGCCAGAGCGCGTACACATGTAACGAGCCGGATGATGAGCACGCACTAGGGACAGTTTTTGGACCTGGCTGTATATCAAAGGTAAAAAAAATGATGTAAATACTGTTCAGTTTCTCGCAAAAAAACGATCGTTTCGTGTCTTAGGACATCAATGTATCGTCACGAGCTGCAGGGTGTAATTTGGATTTGTCTGTGCATGTTTTTTTTTTACTTTCAAAGGATTGGTGGCCATTCACTGCCATTAAATCACTAACAGATTGCAACGGTTTGAGTTAAAAATCTTTGTTTGTATTCTGCTTTAGAAACAAAGTCACCCACATCTTGGATGCCCTGGGGGTAAGCAGATAAATATCAAATTTTCATTTTTGGGTGAACTATTCCTTCAAGACGTATTGAGTGGTCTGAAATATTAGTTTCCTTGAAATGAAAGCTAACGTGGACAAACAAACTGCTCTGAGAGAGACAGAGGCGTAATGTTTTCACAAAGGTGACTGTTCTAAAATGAGAATGAATGATCTTTTACATGCGTCTAACTTCTGTGGTGTAAATCTTGAGGTGTACAAGTCCATGACTGAAGTACACACATTTAGTTTTTAATTCAGCTTCATCAGATGCGATTCATCCAGGCAAGAAATAGCATTATGAGCCACTATACGCACCCCAAAGTGATCTGTTACGCCAGATAAAAAGCGACCTCTATTTGATTTCACCCTTGACCTGCTGCTCCACATCCGAGCCATCTGCTTCAATGTCAGAGTCTGAGAGCGAGCGTCCGGAGTGGTCTGAGTCTTGCGAGTGTGTATTACTGTGTGACAGGAGGCTTAGATCACTTTCCTCTAAAGTGTCTGTCCTGGAAAAGAGACCAAGGTCCAGCATGCAGGTGGGTGTCCCGCTGCTAGTGTCGTTGTCGCTGTCGTAACAAAAGTCCTCTAAGTCCACAAACCACTCGGGCCAGAACTTCCTCCGTATGCGCTCACAGTACATGGCGAGGTTGATCAGTTCTCCTGTGGAAAAGATAGACATACTTGTTCATTGTGCGGCTTGAAACCTGTCAAACATGGTCTACCAAATGGCTGATTTTTGTTTCATTTTGTCTCCACTCAGAATAAATGTGAATTATGTAATTTTTTTTTTAAAGAATACAGCAACATATGTGACCCAGAACCACAAAACCAGTCATAAGGGTCATTAAAAAAAAAAAAAAAAACTGAGATTTAAACATCATCTAAATGTTAAACAAATAAGCTTTCCATTTCAATAGAACAATATTTGGCCGATACAACTATTTGAAAATCTGGAATCTGAGGGTGCAACAAAATCTAAATATTGATGAAAATCACCTTTAAAGTTGTCCAAATGAAGTTCTTAGCAATGCATATTACTAATCAAAAATTAAGTTTTGATATTTAATAATTTAATAATTATCTCAAGAAACATGATCTTAACTTAATATCTTAATGATTTTTGGCATAACATTTTTTATTTTATTTTTTATAATTTTGACTCATACAATGTATTTTTGGCTATTGCTACAAATACATCCGTGCTACTTAGGACTGCTTTTTGTTAAAGCATTTATAAGCTATAAACCAAACCAACCAGTTACATGGATGAATCACAACATTAAAAATGGTTAGTGCAGATACTGTAAAATGAAATTCCAGTACTTTCAAGGACTATTCAAGCACTACTTTTTTTTATTTTCAGGGACTTCAATTAGAGATTTCACTTTAAACAATGTCTTAACCACAGATAATTTTCTTAAGGTATTTATATTTGTGTATACTTTTTTCTTTGTTTTGTTTTCATAAATGTACTGCCTTAATGGTTTGATGTTTTCTGCTGTTTATTAACAAAAAATCAGAAAAGATTTGTGAAACGACTATGAAATCCCGATCTGAAACAAATAATTCATGATACGCTCTCTGAAGTTCCGAACTGAATCAAATGATATGCGAACACAGCCAAAGTTTCGATCCGAATCAAATGATTCACATTTATGTGAACCTCCAATCTAAATAAAATAATTTGTGGACCCGCTCTAAATTAAATGATTCACAACACGTGATCTGAAGTCCTGATCTGAATCAAATGATTTGCAACACGCGATCCAATTGGAGCAATTTAAAACAGTGAATCATTTTGCGACGCAATGGTTTAAGTAATTTCGTGTTTCGAAAAACTCAGTTTGACCCATCACTACATGCTTTTTAAAATCGTTACATACAATGTCGAAATTCAAAAATGATTGGCTCTTTTAATTTGATCTGGTTTTTGTTAGTGAATCACTTTAAATGAATGATCAAAGTCACCAGTTTGAATCAATTGGAGTAGTTCCAGGGTAAATGACTCACTCCATTGATTCAATTAATCTGTTCCTCTTTTCGCGTTCCTCTTACTACTACTGGCTTTCACTAGTATGTTTTTCAGTTTGTTTTATTAACTGAAATAAGTGGAAAAGTATTTTATTTTTTGAATTTTGCGAGAAAAGAACGAACCCTGATTAAAACTCCGATTTGAAGCAAAAACTTTTTCAAAAACAATTTCAGAAAAAGACAAAAAAAAAAAAAAAAGCCTGTGTACTGAATGGCTTTAATAGGGGAAAGGACTACAATCCCATGCTGTGACAGTAAAGTAGAAATATAATTACTGATTTAAAATGTCCATAAAAACAACACACATTTAAATGTTATATAAATAACATATATTTAAAAATTCTGAGAGGAAGACTGACTCTATAACATTATTCACAGTGCTTAATGAGAGTGAGTGGTTGCTATGAGCCCTCCTTATTTTGTTCGCAGTGATTCTCTGACTAGTGGAGATTTCTTCGCTGAATCATGGGTAATGTAGTTCACATTAAAAACCAATTAACTAATGAAGAAAATTACTGTGACTTCTTTAACCTCCAAAAGCAGACAGATTCTGCTGAGGTGATTTGACATTCTATGAGTGACTGAACTTCAACTTTATGCAGAAGCATAAATAAATGCCTATAACGCCATCTAGTGGACATTTAACAAACTGCCATTCCCAGGCACAAAATGTGAAGAAATAGTTCATCTAAAACAAAATTTTTGCTAACTTCTTTTTTCTTGGAACATAAAAGGATATGTTCAACTCTGCACTTTTTGAATCGCGATATGTGGTGTCAGGCTCCAAAAATTATAAAAAGTTCCCTAAATTACCTTAAAAGAAATCCACATGACTTATTTCAAGTCTTCTAAAACTGTGTGATAGTTTTGTGACCTAGACTAAATCATTACTCGGTAGAAATTACTTTTTTTTTCCATTTGATGTAATTTAGCTTATTTTGTTCTTTTGTGTTTCATGGAAAAAATATATAAAATATATAGAAAGTCATACAGGTTTGGAACAACATAAGGTTGAGTAAATGATGACAGAATTTTAATTTTTGAGGGAACCATCCCTTTAAAGACAACAGCATAAAAAACTAAGGCATGCATGAATCTCTCTCTTTTTTCTTTTTTTAATTTCCCTTTTAGGACTAAACTGTAGTTGTGAGGTCTTGCTCACCTTTAATGAGTTGCTCAGGCCGTGTGCCAGGCAGTGTCCACATGGCTTGTGCAAGGTGACCGAACACTGTGGCATCCACGCTGGACAGCTTGGGACCCATGATGTACTTCTTATCCCCTGACAGTGCAGAAAATAACTATTAAGTCCCAGCCAAAATTTAGGACAATAAAACAGACTACAGTTTTAGAAGCACACTGAAAATACAAGAAAATATTTAGATTTTAGTTTATTCAATTATTAGATGGATCCCCTCTATAATATGTAAAACAGAATTCTTTCATTAACAGAAATTGAAATGGATAGAAATTTGACATGACTTTTTTATCTTTTTAAGTCATTACTTTCACTTTTGATCATTTTAACGCATACTTGCTGAATACAACTACTTATTCAGTATTTCTTTATTTTTTTAATAATATACAACCCAAACTTTTTAATAAATGTGTATATGACAGACAATTTTAAATCTCTATTTCTTGTCCTCCTCACCTAGCAGTGTGGCCAGTGTGCGCATGTCCTTCTCCATGAGAGTGTAAACTTCCTCTTTAGTGAAGCAGCCAATGCCGTGACAGTACATCTCTCGCTTTACAATGCCACCACTAAGCTGACACAGAATCCATTTCAGCAGGTCACTGAGAGGCCCGGGAAGGTCCAGCATCTTTTGAGTCTCTTGAACATTATCTACCCACTGACAGTATGCAATGGTCCTGTGGTGACAAAGATGAACGAAGAAAGAGACAAATAAATTAAAGGTGATAATTCCTTTTTCTTTTTCTTGTATCAGTATATTACAGTTGAAGTCAAAAGTTTACATACACCTTGCAGAATATGCAAAATGTTAATTATTTTAGCAAAATAAGAGGGATCATACAAAATGCATGTTATTTTGTAAATAACATTTTCAAAAGTTTACATACACTTGATTCTTAATACTGAGTTGTTACCTGAATGATCCACAGTTGTGTTTTTGTCCTTAGCAGTTAAACTGCTCACTGTTCTTCAGAGAAATCTTTCAGGTCCCAAAAATTCTTTGGTTTTTCAGCATTTTTGTATATTTGAACCCTTTCCAACAATGACTGTATGATTTTTAGATCCAGCTTTTCACACTGAGGACAACTGAGGGACTCATGTGCAACAATAACAGAAGGTTCAAATGCTCACAGATGCTCCAGAAGAAAACACAATGCATTAAGAGGCAGTTGGTGAAAACTTTTTGAATTTGAAGATCAGGGTAAATTGTACTTATTTTGTCTTCTAGGAAACATGCATGTAGCTTCTGAAGGGCAGTACTAAATGAAAAAAATATGATATTTAGGCAAAATAAGAAAAATGTACACATTTTCAAACAGTTTAAAAGTTTTCACCCCTGACTCTTAATGCATTGTTTCCTTCTGAAGCATCAGTGAGTGTTTGAATCTTCTGTTATAGTTGCATATAAGTCCCTCAGTTGTCCTCAGTGTGAAAAGGTGGATCTCAAAATCATACAGTCATTGTTGGAAAGGGTTCAAACACACAAAAATGCTGAAAAACCAAAGAATTAGTGGGACCTGAAGGATTTTTCTGAAGAACAGCGGGGCAGTTTAACTGTTCAGGACAAACAAGGGACTCATGAACAAATATCACAACAAAAAAAAAAATAAATAAATAAAAATCCATTCAGGTAACAGCACAGTATTAAGAATCAAGTGTATGAAAACTTTTAAACAGGGTCATTTTTATAAATTCAACTGTTATTTTCTCTTGTGGACTATGTAAACGTATGTGAAATATCTTATTCAGGTCAGTACTAAATAAAAAATAACATGCTCTTGTATGATTCCTCTTATTTCGCTAAAATAATTAACATTTTGCAGATTTTTCAAAGTGTATGTAAACGTTTTATTTACTTATTAATTGTCTTATATTGTCATTTTTCTTAAGCAAGTAATGTTGATGCGCAATTTTATACATGCATAAAATATATCAAAACGTTACTGTGCATATTTATATTTAACGTGAATAATACATTTATTTGGCAGCTGCTTTTATCCAAAACATCTTACAAATGAGAAAATCTTCAACAAATAATTGATCATAAGCACAAGCAATTTATCATAATATGGGTTGTTTATAATTCAGAGTTTATTATAACAGTTTGCAGCTTTAGTATCACACAGAAAACAAACTCAGTTTGGCCTTTGAGATTAAACTTTGAATTAATTCTCTGCTCTGTGATTATCTGAATCAAATTAATTAAAGCCGTCTTCTAATTAACTTCTTTGCACAGTAGGCAATGTATTAATAAAAACCATTCATCCAAAATGGCTTCAAGCGCTCTTTGGGTTCATGGCTTTGAACTCACCACTTGGAATTTACAATCAGCCTTTCATCTGGTTTAAATCAGATTCAAAGCTGCATAAATTCTACACCAAAAATAACCATTAAATTCAAACATGAATTCCAAGAAATAGTATTGTACGCTACACTAACATTAACATCTTAATCTGATATTACTGTTCCTTTTTACTGAAATGGGTCAAGTACATTCAGAGGTTCATTTCCTGATCAAAACCCACAAATGTCATAATCCAGATTTCCTGCCTATTTCTCAGCATGACATCCATCAATCTTATTTATAGCTCAATAAATGTTCTTGCTCAGCAAGCTCTTCAGCTGACATACACAACACTACTCTAGAGTGGACACAGATATTCAAACCCATGAATTATTCAATCAATAGCCATGTGGATGCTATATATAGCACAGTGTAAAGCACTTCAAGGCAATGTGAAGACAGAATGCACGAGAGAAGAAAGAAACAAAAATTGATTTCATTTGAAGGAATATCATATTTCAAAAGGAATGAAGATGAGGCGATTAGATCGCAACAAAAGAACTGGTTATATAATTGATTAATTTTATAAATCTACTGCCTGCACTGAAAATCATACCAGCAGACAGTCCACTACAACCTTGTCATGCATATTTTATTTTAGTGGTGTATTATTACAAACTCATACAACTTTTTTGTATGCATGGCTATTTTTCAAGATAATATAGAATATTTGGGAATAAAACATATTACAATTACATATTTCTCCTAAAAATATTTAAAATAATAGTTCACCCAGTATTATAAAATGATGAAGATTAATATTAACTGACATGTGGTTAAAAGCAGTCGTGTGAATGCTGAACAGCGTGCACTAATGTCAAAAATGCAGACAAATAAATTATTACTATTGAATAAAAAACATGGTATATTCACAATTCAGGAGTTAATATATAGACAGTTATTTCATTATTTAGTTATTTTTTGTATTATAAAATGAATTATATATATTTTGTATGTATTTAGGACTTTGCTTCAAAACTACAAGAAACTGTTCACACAGAAATTTTGCTGAACATTTACTCACCCTCAGTCCATCCATGAGTTTGTTTCTTCATTAAAACAGATCTTAAGAAATGACTACTAATGGATCCCTTTGCAATGAATAGGTGCAGTCAGTCGAAACAGTTCATAAAAACAATACAGTAATCTTTAAGCAATGCATATAATTCCAGTCCATCCATTAGAATCTTGAGACGTGAAAAGCAAACAAACAAATCCATTGTTCAGAAATTTTTACCAAAATACAAGTCCATAATCCATAACAATGCTTCCCTCAGTGAAAATGTCTAACCCCTGTTTTCCTTTCACATCAAAATCTACCAACATATATCTGCGCATATTTCTCTCCTGATTCAGATTAAAGGTGCAGTGTGTAATATTTAAGATCATCTCTAGACAGAAATGCAATATCATCAGTGGTGTCAAAAGTATTCACATTCATTACTCAAGTAGAAGTATAGATACTAAGATTTAAAAAGACTTTTGTAGAAGTTGAAGTATCAACTCAAGCTTTTTACTCAAGTAAAAGTATAAAAGTACTGGTTTCAAAACTACTTAAAGTAAAAAAGTAAAAGTAATGTAAGGGAAAAAAATGCCATTAAGGACCAAAGCTTAGGCCGCGCCACAGGGGCCTATTGTGCACTACCCCACCTCCTCAAAAAACATTTCTAAAGGCCATAGTGACTATGTTATATTAAAATGTTAATGTTGAAAAATTTGGAATGCACTAGGCTACCTGTTTTAGCTGCATATTTGCCCATTGAAAATAAACGCATTTTATTACAATGCAAATAGGCTACATTAAAGAACCATAAATGTGTACTACTGAGCATTAGCGTGTTTCATGGAGCGGAAGATATGATGATTAGTTGCTGCCTATAAGTATTGTTATCGCAACATTGTCAATCGCGTTGTCAATCGCAAACTATTATTTATTCAAACGTCTTTCTATCAAACTACCTACTATAGCTTCATTTGCAGAGGATGAAGAGAAAGCACCCGTTTGATAAATAAGCAAGTAGTCGAGAAATAATAACTTGTAAGAAATCATCTTTTTTGAGTAATGACCCGAACACTGGCTATATCCTTGCTGGAGTGCAGGGCCTTTATTTAAAGTAAATAAATGAATGAATAAAACAGGACAGAATCAAATAATGTTAGATACTGAATTCAAATGCGACTTTTATTAATAATTTATAAAATTAATAATGCATTTTTGTCACATAGAAATGCATGCAGTAAAGCATTGATTTTGAGCTAGAATGCAGGACTTTTATTGCTAAGAAATTCTGTAAAAATTACTTACTTTTGTAGAACACAAAAGATATTTTGTAGAATGTAACCAAACATATTTGTTTACCCTTGATTTCTACTCTATAGACACAATTTTTGAATTTCTCAAAGTATCTTCCTTTATGTTCCACAGAAGAAAGAAGTTCATACAGGATTGAAATTACATGATGTTGAGTAAATAATGAAAATTTTTATTTTTGGGTGAACTGTCCCTTTAAGAACTTTAATATGTATAGTAAACACCTCATTTATATAAGGCACTGATATTTATCTTTAATCAGGCTCTTACTGAATTAACATTTTACTCCAATTAAAATGAATTACAACTTAATATTTAAAAAGAAAGAAATTATTGCTTAAAATCCAGATATTAACTGACTACTAGTATTAGTAAGATGTCGTCACAAGAATAAAATTACAATGGTTATGTTTTTTTTAATAATTCATAATAATAAACTATGAAATTTTTAATAAAAAAATGACAGTAATTATGTATTGACGTTTATCACTTTACCTCCTCATGCAGCTGTTTTCAGCAGCCCAGCAGAACCTACAGAACCTTTAATGTTCTCATATCACACAACTGCCAAACACAATTCTGTGTTAAATCTAAATGCGTCAAGCAACTTGAACTTGCGCTATTTATCACTTTGCATCGCGCTGTGCGGGTGACTGATTCCGCCACGTCACACTTTTGGACTATTTGCAGTTTCGAATGTCATTTAAAATAGCGCATAATATGCGGGAGGTCTGCCTCTCTTCGGCGATCGGCCCACTACTCCACCGGCCCACCGGGAATGTCACGGTTCTCCCCGATGGCCAGGAGTGTGACGTGATTTGTGTCATGTCACGTGCAGGTGTGATGGATCGTGTACAAACCAATAGGGTGTCGGAATGGTATATGTTTATACTTCTCATCCAACCACAACCAAATTCACTCTATGTGGATGGCGCAATTTATCTGGATAGTTTTTTTTTTTTTGAACGATGACAATGACATGAATGAAAACTAGCCGAAAAGAAATAGGAGTAACGAGTCTATTTTTAAAATGTAAGGAGTAGAAAGTACAGATAATTGCGTGAAAATGTAAGGAGTAGAAGTAAAAAGTCGTCTGAAAAATAATTACTCCAGTAAAGTATAGATACTCAAAATTTCTACTTAAGTAAGGTAACGAAGTATTTGTACTTCGTTACTTGACACCTCTGAATATCATATACATAACTATGTTTTCAGGGGTGAATAAAGACCTTACTTAATTAACCATTATGTTTTTATTACCTTACAATTACCAGTTTATATCTACATACACCGCGGGTCCCCCCACATGGAAGCCGCCTTTATGTTTCTACTGTAGCCCTGAACGGACAAACTGCTCTACAGATCGCGTTTCATCACTGCTGTTCTTGGGAAAAAACACTGACACAATGATGAACAAGTAACTGCAATATTCACAATAACATCGTTTTATTGAATTATCAAGTAAATATAATTCTCTTATTTACGTTTTAAAAGAAACTTCATTATTCTTTGCTGTCTGAAACGACGACATCTTAATCGCGTGTCGGTTGCCGTAGTTTCTGTAAAGGGAGGGGTGAGCGGTGAACGGAGCCGTTGGTTGCAATCAGGTTGCAATTCAAAGCTTAACCGCTAGATGCCGCAAAAATCTACACACTGCACCTTTAAGATGGCTTTTCACTAGAGAAAGCAATATTAGAGAGCAATACAAAAGCAAAGGTTTAAAGTTAAAAATCTCTCAATGATGAACTTGTTTAGCACAAACACACCACTTTTCACTTCACAAGACATTTATTGATGGACTGGAGTCATGTGAATTATGATGCTTTTATCAGTTGTTTGGTCTCTTATCCTGACAGAACTCATTCACTGTAGCTTCTGACAAATAAAGAAATGCATCTACGTCTTGGATGGCCTAAGGGTGAGCACAATTTAAGCAAATTTTCATTTTTGGGTGAACTTTTCTTTTAAAGGGGTCATGAACTGCGAAATCAAAATTTTCTTTATCTTTTGAAATAAAAGAGGTCTTTGTACTATAAAAACATCCTGTAAATTTCAGAACTCAAAACTTTCTTATTAGTCTGAAAACAGCTTATATTGAAGCCAATCTGCCAAAATGACAGGTTGTGGAATCTGCCACTTTATGACATAATAGTGTGGCTAAACACCGCCTCCACAGAAGAACATCAACGCCTGCTTCTACATCACTGCCTGTTTAGCCCGCCCATCGTTTTGTGCATATTGCGTAAATAACTAGAGGTGAACGCTGGTATACGCAGAGACCAAACAATAAAGATGGCTCCGAAGACTAAAAGACGCTGTGCAGTGCCAAGTTATGGAAAAACATCCTTCTGATCCCAATATTAGGAAAGAAGAACTCGTCAGTTAGAACTCGGACTTTTGTTAACATCATTTTACCATGGATTAGTTTACAAACAAAGCACAATTTGCCGCAGGATTTTCAGAAAGATTGAAACTAAAAGAAAATGCTGTGCTGACTATACTGGATCCGACAGTAATGTCGCATCACACAAGTCTAACTGTTTTTATTACGTGGTCATTATTGCTTTGTCTGTTAATACAGATTGTTTGATATGTACTGAGTATTTATGCGGATGTAGGCTGTCAAACACACACAATTGTTAGCCAATCATAGCAGTGGGCGTTTGCTTCTGAGTCTACAATCCACCTATTCAAACAGAGCATTCCGATGAGGGGGTCAAAACAGCACAAAAATTGCCTATTACTTCTAAACTATTACATTAAAAGTGGACCTCAGAGAACAGTACAAAATAATAAAAAAGGCAGTTCATGACACCTTTAAGGTTTAAAACTAAAAAACTCCCCAACCAAATAGAAAAAAAACTGCAGAACTCTACTGACTCTAGTCAATAATCTGTAAGTGCATATTTGATCCTCACATTTGAGCAATGGCTCAGCAGCAGAAGAGTGACTCATTCTGAATGCCAGCACATGACTCACCAGTACAAGTGTTCCTCCACCATGGTAGTAATGGCCCGCGCTACCGCTTGCTCCTGAGTGCTCAGATTCTTGTTGAGGCTCACACCAAGTTTCTCCTCCAGAAAGTCGATTATAAATTCAGTTCCACACACCTGCTCATAATTGTACTCAATCCAAGGCATCTTGCCTTGGGAGGAGAGACTTCCATCAAAGTAATTCTGCAAAAAAAGGAGCATATTGAGGGTGAATAGATGTAAACCTTAAATACAATTTAAATCTAGCAATTTATGATAATAATAATAATAAGTATTGTTATTATTAATTTAAAAACACTACTCTTTATTCTGAAGCATCTGGATGTTCACTAAAAAAGGGCTTTTATGAATTTCATTGACATTTCAACAGCAGATGGTGTGACTTCCAAAAACTGCATGTAACCACTAATCAAAGGAAATGGACTCCAAAATCCAAACTGCTCCTTTATGCATACTTGATAGGGCAGATCAACCATGCGCAGATAGGTCTCCATTTTCAGGCAGAAAGGTGACAGACTTGGCACCCCGTTTTTTGGCCTGGAGAACTGGTGAAGGATGATGGCGTCTTTAGAATCCAGCTGTTGCTCTTTCCTGTAAGGAGAAATCAGACAATCTCTTTGTAATTTCAATATGACGGATATAATGGGTCACTCAAAATGCTGATGGTTTAACATCGCAATCATACATATATAACCCTGGACCACAAAACCAGTCTTAAGTAGCATGAATATATTTGTAGCAATAGCCAAAAATACATTGGATAGGTCAAAATGACCGATTTTATCGATTATCGATCATGTTCCATAAATACATATTGTGTATTTGCTACTGTAAGTATATCAAAACTTAATTTTTGATTAGTAATATGCATGGCTAAGAAATTGGTCAACCTTAAAGGAAGTTTTCTCAATATTTTAATTTTTTTTGCACCCTCACATTCCAGATTTTCAAATAGTTGTATCTCAGCCATATCTTAACAAACCATACATGAACAGAAAGCTTATTTATTTAGCTTTCAGATGATGTACAAATCCTAATTTAAAAAAAAAAAAAGAATATTGGTTTTGTGGTCTAGGGTCACATATGGAACAAAACATAGTATTTGTATTTATTTGGCATGCATTTTGATGAAAAATAACTTACTATATATTTATGCTATGCATTTTATCAGCATATTTGTGACCCTGGACCACAAAACCAGTCATAAGGTTAAATTTTATAAAACGGAGATGTATACAACATATGAAAGCTCAATAAATAAGCTTTCTATTGATGTATGGTTTGTTAGGATAGGACAATATTTGGCTGAGATACATCTATTTGAATATCTGGAATCTGAGGGTGCAAAAAAATCTAAATACTGAGAAAGTCACCTTTAGAGTTCTCCAAATTAAGTTCTTAACAATGCATATTACTAATCAAAAATTACATTTTGATATATTTACAGTAGGAATTTTACAAAAAATCTTCATGGAACATGATCTTTACTTAATTTCCTAATGATTTTTGGCATAAAAGAAAAATCAATAACTTTGACCCATACAATGTATTTTTGGATATTGCTACAAATATACCCCAGCGACTTAAGACTGGTTTTGTGGTCCAGGGTCACATTTGTTCTTTGAAAGGATGCATCACCCTCGTATTGCAATGCATCATGCTTTACCAGTTGATGATGGTTGAAAACGGTTTTACAGGAACATAATTTAGCTTTAAAAGCAGCTATTTAGCCCCCAAAATCATGTGAAGTGCAGTGGAAAAGGTCTTATACTATAATTATGAGGAAGCAGCAGGATGTGTGTGGGAGGACATAGGCAGGTCTTATTTCACAAGCAGCAACTACAAGTCCTGAGCTTTCAAAACAACACAACTTAGTGCTTTTCTGATCACACACAATTTCAAAAACAAGACAAGAAAATGAATTCTTCTAACTGAATACATATTTTAAAAATGTGATTTGAATAACTAAACTATCCCTATCATGTGGGCTGTTGAATTTTACTCTGAATCAGGGGGTTTTGTGGGGGAAAGGAGAAAAAAATAATTTAGATTTGCTGAAATCCCTTCATATAGATCAGAAAGATTAGCACAGATTCTGAGGTTCAACAGGACAGTCTGGCCACATTTAGCCATCATTAATAATGAAAAAAAACTATTGAATACAGATATCCAAAAAATAACAGCGTTTAGCAGTAAGGTGCTTAGTAGACCTTGTCAGGCCAAGTTTAACACGATATACAAAAACAGTAATTTCGGTAACACGTAAGCCTTTACGTATAATGTATTATTAAATCTTGTTTTAAATAATTGTACCCAAAGTTTAAATGCATTATAATATTTGCAGATTCCCTTTTATACACTTCCAGTCAAACGTGTTTGAACTTTAAGGTTTTTAATGTTTTTTAAAGAAGCCTCTCCTGCTCACTAAGCCTGCATTTATTTGATCCAAAGTACTGCAAAAGCAGTAGTATTGTGAAATATGTCTTCTATTTAAAATAACTGTTTTTTATTTAAATATACTTTAAAATGTCATTTATTTATTCCTTTGATCAAATTTTTAACATCATTGCACCAGCCTTCAGTATCACATTATCCTGTTCAAGATATTATTATCAATATTTAAAACAGTTAAGTACTTATTTTCAATATTCTATGATAAATAGAAAGTTCCAAAGGTTAGCATTTAACTGAGAAAAAAACATTTGTAACATAATACACCATTCTAAGCTTGGAATCAGTATGATTTTTTGTTGATACTTTTATTTAGCAAGGATGCTTTCAATTGATTAAAAGTTATATAATGTTACAAAAGATTTCTATTTCAGATAAATGCTGTTTTTCTGAACTTACTATTTATCAAAGCAACCTGAAAGAATTCTACTTAGCTGTTTTCAACATAATAATAATAATAAGAAAAAGAAGAATATTAGAATGATTTTCCAAGGGACCGTGTGATTGGAGTAAGGATGCTAAAAAATCAGCTTTGAAATCACAGGAATAAATTGCATTGTGTAATATATTCAAATAGAAAACAGTTATTTTAAATACATTTTAAAGTTTTTGTGGCACATCGAATCAAATAAATGCAGGCTTGGTGAGCAGAAAAGACTTCTTTAAAAAAAGATTAAAAACATTTGACTGGTAGTGTATCTGAAATTGGTTGTTTATAATGTTTTAATGCTTTATATTCTAAAATATTAAAAAATATTTATGTAAAATATGTTTAGAAAATAGAATACATCAAAATACATGAAAAACAACCAATTTCAGACGACATAAGGTATCTGTAAACATATTTTAATGCATTTTAACTCGTTACAAAATTATGAATATCTTTATAATGCATATACATTATAAATGTGTTACAGAAGTTTAATAGAAACTGAAATTTCCTAGAGATTTCTTCCTTTGCATGATTACATAACATGATTTCAGATTATTAGGCCTGTCGGTCTGTAATTAACCATGATAGTAACATTAAGATACTCATAACAAAAAGTTTCCATTCATCCATCCATCGAACGATTGATTGATTGATTGTGGTATGCAATTCTTCAGTTATCAAACTGTCTCAGTTCAGTTAAAAGGCCAAAACAACAAACTCTGGACCTATCTTTCGCAATTAATATAAAAAGGCCATTGATCTATATCTACACCAGATCTATAAGGACTCCACTCATTCTCTCAGATATGCATTTCAGATGCTTTCATGTGGCTCTAAAATGAATTGTCAGATGCCCTGACTGTCTATTTATGTACAAGATTTATTTACTGCACACATCTGTCTTTTTATCTCTATTCTATGGCAAACTGGACAAAGTGTAAAGCATCAGTATGGTCTGAATGCTGCAGAGCTCAATCCTCAAACATGACGCTGTCCACTGCTTGTGGTGCTGAAATTCTTCATTGAAGTATTGTATTAAAACAGGCCACAGCCCAAATCAATTACTAAAACGGTAGTTATTTAGGACCTCAAATGGTATTGCAGCCCCTCTTGAATTTCATCAGGTATTGGCCTGCAGATGAACCAGGAAAGGTCGCTTGTACAACACAACTCAAGGACATCGTGATCCAGTGAAGTAAACAGTCCACATCACGTGCCGCATAGCCCAATCGGACGCTTTATTTACACTAAAAGAGAATTGATTAATGTACGTTTGTTCAGTGCGAATGTAAACAAGGGCAATTCCAGGTGGGTATTGATGACAGGGCGTTTTCATATGCTCCCGTGCGGCCAAACACCGAATGTGCATGTAATGTAGAAAACGATGCAGACTTAATGCAGCCCAGCGGACATGCGAGCTCAAGGAAAACACGAGAACCTCACTGGCACTGGCCAATATTTACATCACCCCCTACACAGGTTCAAATGTATAAAAATGAATGTGTGACCAAATATTGCAAACAATAACAGTATGTTATTTCATGTTTTATTAAACATCACAACAGGCCACAACACTGACCTGATGGAGAGCAGTTCGTGCAGCAGATACGCAGCCGCAGCCAGCAGGGCACCTCCTGTGATGTAAAGCGTCTTCCTCCACCAGGAATCCGATACCAATGCCGACATGATCCCGCCGAAGTCCTGCACAGGAACGGCGACTATGTACCCATAAAATAAGTGACGCTCATCAGAGCCGCACAACCCGAAGGACGGGCTCTGATTGCGGCCGAGATCAACCACGAACGACCGGGAGGAGGCGAAACCAGCGACCCAGTACATTCTCTCTCTCCCCCCGCTTCCTCCAACGAATCCTGCGCCACTTCATTTATCCATATAAATACGGACAAATGTTACATGGTTATGTGTTATGTCGGTCTCGGAAAGCAAAAGAAAAGCATTATAACGGGATTGGGCTCCCGCTCGCAGCTCTGCATCCTCCTTTGTTGCTGTGTTGGAGCTGAGTGACGTCACGACGCATCACACATGGATGCTAAGGAAATAAACCACTTTTTATTAAGTCTCTTTTGCTTTTCTCTTTTGCTACATTTATTTTACCCAAAGTACAGCAAAAACAGTAAAATTAAATTATATATATTATATTATTATTATTATTTTAATTATTTCTTGCATTTATCATTCATCTGAAATAGAAATCTTTTGTAGCATTATTCATGTCTTTATTATCACTTTTAATCAATTTAAAGCATTTTTGCTAAATGAAAGTATTAATTTCTAGCATTAGCCTATATATATATATATATATATTGCATTCTATATAGCAAAAATTATATGGGGAACAAGTCTCTTTCCTACATGACAATTACAGAGACCCTAAATGTATTCTAAATGTACAATATCAAAATCCTCTCAAATTTTTAAATGGGGATTTTGGGAACAGGTCAAATGCAGATAGAACCTTCTAATTCTAAAAAGTCGTTTTCTGCTTGGAATTATAAGGTTCTATCTTGCAAAACATTAATTAAAGCAACAATTTTCAAGAAATAAAAGTAGTTTACTTATAATTTGTTTTAAAACATAAATTACTGTTGTAACAATGTGTCAACGTGAATGAGAATTTAATGCTTTAATGCTTTCTTTATCACAATTATTTAATATTTTAGAACAAATATTTTTTTCTTGTTTAAGTTAGGCATAAAAGGCAGTGCTGAATATTTTGTAGAGTAGATGTTAATTTTATAATTATAGTGGGTAATTAAAGACATTATTGCAGAAACAGTTAAAAAATCAGCTACTCTAATCCATCTGACCAGGACTTTATTCCACAAAAAAAACATTTAACCATATTCGCATAACTATCGTTTTCAACATCTTTAATAACAACAGTTTGATCGCTATTGACCACATTCAACATCAAACGACAGTGACACTTATATTTCATTATGTACCTTACATTATGCAATTGCTCTGCAGTAAAGCCATTCTAGCCAGTTGCAGATAATATTATTTGTTTTATGCCGGTAATGTATTTAATGCCGGTAGCGGTAATTATGAGTAAAAAAAATCACGCCATCATTATGTTTCAAACAGTGCCACTTTGAGGAATAAATGTGAATTGCACTCATTGATTCTACAGATGTGTAATTGTTGTTTTACGTTTATGACAAAGAAAGTTGATCCTCAGTCAGTGATGGTCTGGGGTGCCATGTCAGCTGCTGGTGTTGGTCCACTGTGTTTTATCAAGGGCAGGGTCAATGCAGCTAGCTATCAGGAGATTTTGGAGCACTTCTTCATCTCCATAAAGCTTTTCAGCAGATGGAAGCATGATTTCATTTTCAGCACGACCTGGCACCTGCTCACAGTGCCAAAACCACTGGTAAATGGTTTACTGACCATGGTATTACTGTGCTCAATTGGCCTGCCAACTCTCCTGACCTGAACCCCATAGAGAATCTGTGGGATATTGTGAAGAGAAAGTTGAGAGACGCAAGACCCAACACTCTGGATGAGCTTAAGGCCGCTATCGAAGCATCCTGGGCCTCCATAACACCTCAGCAGTGCCACAGGCTGATTGCCTCCATGCCACGCCGCATTGATGCAGTCATTTCTGCAAAAGGATTCCTGACCAAGTATTGAGTGCATAACTGAACATAATTATTTAAAGGTTGACTTTTTTTGTATTAAAAACACTTTTCTTTTATTGGTCGGATGAAATATGCTAATTTTTTGAGATAGGAATTTTGGGTTTTCATGAGCTGTATGCCAAAATCATCAATATTAAAACAATAAAAGGCTTGAACTACTTCAGTTGTCTGTAATGAATCTAAAATATATGAAAGTCTAATGTTTATCAGTACATTACAGAAAATAATGAACTTTATCACAATATGCTAATTTTTTGAAAAGGACCTGTATATAAAATTCTTAAATGTTCTGATGAATCTGAATAAAATAATACATTGAAATAATTTATAATAAATTAAATTGTGGCATGAAAATTGCCACGTTATTATTATGCTTCATTTTAATAATAATAATTATTATTATAAAAAAAAAAGCTAAATTATACAACATAATACAATAACCTGTAGTGTTATGGTTAAACATGAAGCCAATATAGAGGACTAGAGATCAGTTAAACTGATGCTTGTTGATTTCTTCTTTCAAATACTTAATTGTCGCGACTCTAAGAATGTACTCAAAATAGAGAGGCTGAATAAAACACTCTCTCAATTATTTTATTTATTAAGTATTCACACTTTTTAAGTGCAAAAATCATTATATAATTCTGTTTGTCTGTGACAACCAACCAAAGATCAACAACACAAAACACGCAAGTAAATGGCTGTTAAATTATATCAAAGAATCTTTGAAATGGCATGCGACTGTGGCATGTTGAGTGAATCAAAAGTGCTTTAATCTTAAATTCTGCTCTCAGCAACAGCTTTACAAAAGATGCTCTATGAATCATGCCTCTGATATGTTTTATCAAGAAACACAATGCAAAGGATGATTATTACCGTTTCAGAAATTCTTCACTATGCAACATATTTTGAGATTTTGAGTGTATGTTATTTCTCCATTCTGGAGCATCATAGCAGTTCCAACATAATAGCTCAGCTATAAGTTGTGGCTCGACCTGGTTCATCCTGATTCTCGCTCTCAGCCCAGACCCGGTCAGGCTGGGGTTCTTCTTTGCGTTTGACTGCATGCAAGGCATAGTTGATGGCTGTGCTCTTCTGCCAGCTCCACGCTCCAGTGAGAGGATTGTACATCATGCCTCTGATAGCCTCCACACAGAAACCAACTGGGATATACAGTGAGACACAAAGATGGTAAAAGCAAGTAACAAATCCTGCTGTATAATAAGCAACACATTGAACAGTTATGTAATGTATACCAGGCTGTTCCAACAACAGCTGTTATTAAAACTGAAAAAGAGATTGGTGATAGAAAAGTGGAGAGGTAATACCCAGAAACGAATCAATGATAGTAAGAGAGAGAAATGAAAGACAGAGACGACACTCACAAGACTCCAGAAGTCGTTCCAGATCCTCTGGGCTGACAAACTTCTCCCAGTCATGAGTGCCACTCGGTACAATCCTTAACAGCTCCTCCGCCGCCAAAATGCCAAAAATGTAGGACAAGTTGGTTTTGTTAAGAGTGGTGATGAAAAGAGAGCCACCAGGCTAAGAAAAAAAAAACATAAAAATATTACAAATATTAATTATGTTACACATTATGGATATTTTATTTAACCATTTGATATTTTAATAGATATGACAATATTTTTTATGTTTAAAACAAAATATCAAGGACTTAAAAATGTCTATACAATTTTATAACATTAAGATTTTTTTTCTTATTTTGAGATACACTGCTGCTCAAAAATTTGAGTTCAGTAAGACTTTTAATGTTTTTATTAAAAAGTCCCCTATGCTCAGTTATTTATTTGATCAAAAATACAGAAAAAATGTAATATTACAAAATATTATTGCAATTCAAAATAACAGTTTTTAATATACTTTAAAATATTTATTTCTGTGATGCAAAGCTCAATTTTCGGCCATTACTCAAGTGTTCAGTATCACATGTTCCTTCAGAAATCATTCTAATATACTGATTTATTACTTTTTAATCAATGTTGGAAACAGTTGTGTTGCATAATTTTTTTTTTTGGAACCTGTGATACTTTTTTCAGGATTCTCGGATGAATAAAATTTTTTAAAAGAACAGCATTTATTCAAAACAAAGTCATTTTTTAAACAATTTAACACATCCTTGCTGAATAAAATTATTCATTTTTTAAAGAGAAAGAAAGAAAAAAGAAATGTAATGACCCAAACTTTGAACGAGGTGTTTATTGTTACAAAAGTTTTCTATTTTAAATAAACGCCGTTCTTTTTAACATTTTATTTATCAAAGAAACCTGAAAAAGTATTACTGGTTCCAAAAAAGAAAAAAGCATATTAGAATGATTTCTGAAGGATCATGTGACACTGAAGACTGGAGTAATGATGCTGAAAATTCAGCTTTGCATCACAGGAATAAATTATATGTTTAAGTATATTAAAATAGAAAATTGCATTAACATTTGACAATATTAATTTTATTCAGCATTTTTAATCAAATAAACACAGCCTTGATGAGCAGAAAAGAATCTTATCGATCCTGAAGTTGAGCAGCAGTGTACATGTTAATATATTTATATTCATGCATCTATTTTTTTGTTTATAGTTAAATTCTTCAGCGATAAGTTATCTTAAATGAAACTGAAAAGGAAAGAAAGCGAAACAGAAACAGGCTGATGAAAGTGCCTGGATGTGAAAGCATTAGGAAAGATTATGGGGATTTGGAGTAATTCTTCCAGTCCTTTGACACACTGACCCATGAGATTAAATCAATCCATTCAGGTCTCTTTGCTGGGAATCCCACTTGCTACTTTTATGCTACAGTCATTGTACAGTAATATTGTGACCCACCTTCAACACCTGCTGGCAACAGCTGGCAAAGGCGTCCAGGTCAGCCAGATGTTCCACCACCTCAGATGCCACCACAGCATGAAAACCCTCTGCTTCCTCTTCTGCGAGCTCCTCCAGGGTGCAGGCCTGATAGCGAACTCTTTCCCGTAACTCAGGATCATAGGAGGAGTGCAGCTCTGCGGTCCGCACACTGTCCTCCACTGGGTCGATTCCCAGGATGTCTGCTCCTAATCTCCCTAGTGGCTAAGAAAGGTTAGTGCTACTTTGTTTTTTGATACCCATGTTTGACAGCATCTAGAACAGGGTTGTAAATTTACTAACTTACTCACCCTCATGTTATTCTAAACCCGAAAGACCTTTGTTCATCTTCGGAACAGAAATAAAGATATTTTTAATGAAAATCAAGAGCTTTCTGACCTTGCAAAGACAGCAATGGTACCTCCACACTCAAGGTCAAGAAAGACAGCAAGGACATTGCTAAAATAGTCAATGTGACATCAGTGGTTCAACCATAATGTTATGAAGCTACGAGAATACTTTTTGTCTGCAAAGAAAACAAAAACAAAGACTTTATTCAACAATTTCTTTTCTTCATTGTCAGTCACATGGACTATTTTAATGATGTCCTTACAACCTTTCTAGGCCTTGAACGTGCCAGTTTCATTGCTGTCTATGCAGGGTCAGAAAGCTCTTGGATTTCATCAAAAATATCTTAATTTGTGTTCCAAAGATGAACGAAGGTCTTACGGGTTTGGAACAAAATCAGGTTGAGTGATTAATGACAGAATTTTCATTTTTGGGTGAACTATCCCTTTAAATGGAAACATTAAATTATTTTCAGTAACTGAAATAAAACAATATTAGATTGAAAACCTTAATGTAAACTATAAATATTAGCTAGGCAAATAAACTGAAATACATTTCATTTAAAAAGAAAAATAATTAAATTAAAATGTTCAGCTAAATTAAACTAACATTAAAATGAAAGCTGAAAATATACAAACAAACCCAAAATAAAAAGTAAATATCATACATAAAATAATATATATAAAAATATCAATAAACACTATATTAGCATATAATTAATACAAAAATAAAACTAGCCCACAGGACAGAAATGATCAATTTTTCATTGGTGATCTTGAATTCATATGGTAAACGTACTTTCATGTAAAAGTAAATTGGGATATTAGTAAAAACCAGTCAAATGTTTTTTGATTTTGACAAAAGATTTTTTTATGTTTCTTTAAAGAAGTCTTTTCTGCTCACCAAGCCTGCATTTATTTGATCCAAAGTATAGCAAAAGCAGTAACATTTTGTAATATTTGTACTATGTAAAATAACTGTTTTCTAATTGAATACATTTAGAAATGTAATTTATTCTTGCGATCAAAGCTACATTTTCAGCATCATTACTCGAGTCTTCAGTGTCACATGATCCTTCAGAAATCATTGTAGTTTGCTGATTTGCTGTTCAAGACACTACTACTACTACTATTATTATCATCATCAATATTTAAAACAGTTGAGTACACTTTTTTCAGGATTCTTTGATGAATAGAAAGATCCAAAGATCAGCATTTATCTGAAATAAAAAAGCTTTTGTTGCATTAAAAGTGATCAAAACAGATGATAAAGACATTAATAATGTTACAGAAGATTTCGATTTCAAATAAATGCTATTCTTTTGAACTTTCTATCCATCAAAGAAACCTAAAAAAAATTCTACTCTGCTGTTTTCAACATAATAATAAATGTTTTTGAGCAGCAAATCACAATATTAGAATGATTTCTGAAGGATCATTTGACTGGAGTAATGATGCTAAAATTCAGCTGTGAAATCACAAAAATAAATTACATTAAAATTAGGGCCGGGACTTTAACGCGTTAATTTAGATTAATTAATTACACAAAAATAACGCGTTAAATTTTTTTAACGCATTTTAATCGCACTTAGTTTTGCACCGCGGAACGTTTCTCACTGGAAGAGATTAAGCGGACCGATTATACTGGAGCACCAACTAGCGTTCAGACCAGAGCCATATAAAAAGATCTTTTTATATGGCTCTGGTTCAGACAAGCTGCGTCCGTCCTAAATAGTATTGTATGTCCCAAATCGTAGTATGTTTAAAAAAGGTATTCCAAAGATTCCCGGATGGTCTACTACTTAACGATCAATGCACACTCTTAACGGCTATTGGAGATAGGGCCGATTGCAGAACAGCAGAACCATACGTCACAGCAGTCACACGGCAGCAGCGCCACGGCAGCAGGCTCAGACGGTAGTGGGCGGAGTTTCCATCTGAGATCGAAAGTGGGTGAAAATAATGATCAACTTATATTTTTCTATATATTTTTAAACAGTATAAACTGAGTACAAAGCTCAAACAAAAAACAAAACAAAACTTGAGCAATAGAATGTTTTTATTTAGTTAAACTATATTTTTTACCTAATCATTTCAGTATTAACCAATTTTTCATTGTACATAATACCATGTACTATACACTATACTCATCATAAACTGGACTTTCCAAAAAATATTACAAAATCAAACAAAACATATAGCACAGAAGGCACACATTTAACAACAATAATAACCACACATTACTCGCCTAACTAAATTAGTTCAAACCTAAAATAAATCAAAACTCTTTAAACATGCAATTAATCCAGAGGCATGATTTGTTCACACACTCATTAAGGAAATGTCCATATCATCCTTAAATTCAAAGTGAAACATGAAGGGCTCTTTGGCCAGCAGACTCTCATCATTTGTTTCTGCCATTATAAAAGTTCATTATGTTGCTGCACATGAAATATAACGCGAATAACATTAAATAAATATTTTTTTATAAGGTTACACACTGATTATTTATAACTTAAACCCCATTTTTCTACCCATCCGTTGGTCGCGCATATACGCCATGTTTGTAGTTTTTTTACACTTTTTATGCGTATTTGTAGTTCTAATCAAATCCTCGTTCAACACGCAATGTGTTGTGGGCAATATAATAGCCGTTAGAGTGCGCATTAATCCGTACTTCGAATTCTAAAGGTAAATTGTAGTAGACCGTCCGGAAATCTTTGGAATACTTTTTAGGACATACCAATTCTATTTTCGAATACTATTTAGGACGGATATTTTGTGGGACCTGATTGGGCTGCAGCAGGAGACTCCGCCCACTACCGTCTGAGCCTGCTGCCGTGGCGCTGCTGCCGTGTGACTGCTGTGACGTATGGTTCTGCTGTTCTGCAATCAGTCATTATTGGGCTATTGCCCGCAACACACTGCGCCGTGAACGAGGATTCAATTAGAACTACAAACACGCATAAAAAGTGTTAAAAAACTTCAAACATGGAGGATATGCGCGACCAACGGACAGGTAGAGAAAGGGGTTTGAGTGATAAATAATCAGTGTGTAACCTGATAAAAAATATTTTTTAAATGTTATCCGCGTTATATTCCATGTGCGGCAACATTTATAATGATAGGTTTGGTCATTAACGTTTAAATGCATAATTAAGCAAACACAAGAGCAGAGTAAAGAACGTGCCTCTTGCTACACTTAATGGCAATATTGCACTGGTCTGTTGGACTTGGTTGAACAAAAATAAACAATATTTTGTTGCTTAAGCTTATGTATTCAGTCATTATTCATGTAAAAATCTTACTTCTCACTGTTCTCAGGTCAAATATTTATATGCGATTAAAATGCGATTAATTTCGATTAATTAATTACAAAGCCTCTAATTAATTAGATTAAATTTTTTAATCGAGTCCCGGCCCTAATTAAAATATATTCAAAAAGAGAAAGTTATTTTAAATTGTGAAATATTTAACAATTTTACTGTTTTTGCGCACTTTGGATCAAACAAATGCAGGCTTGGTGAGCAGAAAAGACTAATTCAAAAAAACATTAAAATGCTTAATGTTCACAAACTTTTGACTGGTAGTGTAGTTGTTCAGTTTCAATGTAAACACAGTAGCACAGACGAAAAAAAATAAAAACAATCTGCACATCGCCCTCTGCTGGTCATTCAAGGCAGAAATTCAGAAATAGGACTGCAGTAGTCTCAGCCTCTATGCATTTGGTACACTTAACTGGAAACACTTCAGGAATGTCGAGGTCGTTTCTCTTTACCAAGTACGCAAAGTTCGGACTTGGAAGTTTGACTTGGAATTACGAACTCCCGAGGACGTGAGGATGCAAGTCCTGTAATTCTGCAAATGTAACAGCAGTGTACTTGATAACGTCAGTCAGCTCGCCTTTTCTACTCCGGTTATCTTCACTGCTTCACTGTATGCATTTACAAGAATACGAAATATGATAAACCACCTCTGCTTCTTTTCGTTTTCATTTAAACACATTAATAGCTGCAAAGACGAAGTTCAGGGAATGTACAACATTACAGTGAAACGAAATATTATATCAAACAGCATTGCCTCTTTTCCGTTTCATGTACGTTAAACATATTAATAGCGACAAAAATGTGCTTAATGCAACGCGTTACAAAACAATAATTGCAATAAAAGGAAGTGATATCAAACACCACTGCCTTTGTTTTCTTCAAAATATAAACCACAACTCTTTTCGAACTAAGTTTAAAAATAAAAAAAACATATTAATATGTGATTTAAGCTATATGTGCACTGTGTATAATACATCTTTACTCTATGTATAATAAAATGAAACATGACAAGCACAACTCTGCCTTTTTTGTTAAATGTCAGTTTTAATGAACAATATTAGCCATTATAAAAGTATAAGTATAAAGTATAAGAGACTTATGTAATCGGAAATGAAGACAAAAGCAGACAATTCGGTCAAATGCATGCTAAAAAGTCAGCGTTGAATTACGATTGATAAATAATTTATGAAGCATAACTCTGTCCTCAGTCAAAATGATATGACCTGGAATAAATAATAGATTCACGAGACCAAAAATTAATAGATTTTTAGATTTACCCAAAACGAATTATACCTCGTTTAACCACTACAGAGGCATCAGGACCAGCGGCAAACGTCAGAAGGACTGTCCTTTGACTGAGGACAGAGTTATGCTTCATAAATTATTTATCAATCGTAATTCAACGCTGAATTTTTAGCATGCATTTGACCGAATTGTCTGCTTTTGTCTTCATTTCCGATTACATAAGTCTCTTATACTTTATACTTATACTTTTATAATGGCTAATATTGTTCATTAAAACTGACATTAACAAAAAAGGCAAAGTTGTGCTTGTCATGTTTCATTTTATTATACATAGAGTAAAGATGTATTCTACAGTGCACATATAGCTTAAATCACATAATATGTTTTATTATTTTTTAAATGACTATGAAAAGATAGTTGTGGTTTATATTTTGAAGAAAACAAAGAGGCAGTGGTGTTTGATATCACTTCCTTTTATTCTAATTACTGTTTTGTAACGCGATGCATGAACCACATTTTTGTCTCTATTAATATGTTTAACGTTAAATGAAACGGAAAAGAGGCAATGCTGTAATATTTCGTTTCACTGTAATGTTTTACATTCCCTGAACTACGTTTTTGCAGCTATTAATATGTTTAAATGAAAACGAAAAGAGGCAGAGGTGGTTGATATCATATTTCGTCTTATTGTAAATACATACAGTGAAGCAGTGAAGATAACCGGAGTAGAAAAGGCGAGCTGACTGACGTTATCAAGTACACTGCTGTTCCATTTGCAGAATTACAGGACATCCTCACGTCCTCCAGAGTTCGTACTCCTAAGTCAAACTTCCAAGTCCGAACTACGAAGGACGCAAGTCCGAACTTTGCGTACTTGGTATTGAGAAACGGCCTCTGATTAGTTGAATTTGATCGGATTTCCGGGAGACGCGAGTGCCGCGTTTATTTTCGCAGTTTCACTTATAAAGCGCAGACGGATTTACTCAGCGTTTTGCTAAAATGTGCTTATGCAGACGCCATAGTTGTTATACACATTTGCGACGTTCGCAAACAAATTACTGACTTAATGCTTGTTCTCCCTCTTCTTATTTAACCTTCAATGCTAGTTATTTCAATGACTGACTTGTTGCATGCCAGTCTGTAGTTGTGGGGACATTTCCATGCACTGAAACGTCACGCTGGACGAAACGAACTGTGATTGGTTGTTTGACATGTCGATCAAACGGCCTTATGGGCGGGCCTTGGCCAATGAAAGCTGCCATGAATTCCAGACCTTCAGCCGTCAGTCTACGCGAGACTAGGGCTGCAGTAACCAGTCAATTGTCTGTTCCACTGATGTGCCCTAAAGGGGATCTTCTGTCATAAGCTTTTGCATGACAGGACACTCAAGAGACATCATGCTCACCAAAAAACAACAACGACACATCAAGGGAAAAGACGCCTGGAGAAAGTGTGTTTATCTCAGTGGAGAAAACCACTCTGGGCGTGAAGCTGTCTGCTTTAATCGTGTAGTTCAGTTGGTAGGTTTTCAGTTATCATTTGAGGCCAGCGAAAAATAATCAGCCATGTTATAAACTAAACTTAATATAGGATTAACTTTATATTGCTACCACACCCAGAACAAATCTCTCAAGTATTGAAATATCACACAGTATCTGAAAAACTATACTAGTGCAACTAGCAATACTTAAATGCTTTTATGGAATAATTTGATAATTAACAGTAGTTACCTCACTCAGAACTCCTCCGCCACAGCCAACATCCAGAATCCTGAGTCCAGCCAGAGGTTTGCCCAATTGCTGAATGCCATGCACATTCAACAAATTATCCCTGAAAATGGGGTCAAAGGTCATAAAAATGAGGTTAAGAAGGCATTAGGCTAGAAAACGTCAACTCTAGTCATGCAGAATTTTGAAGCAATGTACATCAGGCTGACATGAAACAGAAAATCCGTAGCTAATCACAGCATGGAACTCCACAATGCGCTACCCGAATCACAAACACGTCTAACTGCTAGGCTCTCTGGCTAGACACATGCATGACATCCCTGAGGCCACTGTACATCCTCACTGCTCATCTCGCTGGATCCTAAGGGCAACTTCCTCACGTTCTTTCCCAAAAGCTCGGACAGACCATGCAGACCAAAGCAGCCTGAGGTGCTCACTGCCAATCCTGTTAACTCAGCCCATCTCTGCCAACAAACCCCAACGTCTTTGAAGGAATTCCCTGCCTGATCTCTAGAAAACACACATTCCTCAAGTACAACATAATAACCAGCAACAGCACAGAGGGCCCTCATTTAAACAAGCCCCCGGGGCACCGTCATCTACGCTGTATACTACAACTGATCCCGTGTTCATAGAAGGGGAAGAGATTGTGCGCTGAATGATTCCAGTAAGTGAGGGGAAAAGCTTACAATGACAATCACAATATCCATCCTGACTCTCATGGAAACAGCTGCTGAGAGAGGAATCACAGACATGCTTCATAAGCTCTAGTGGTTGTCCACACCTTTTCACCTTAATTGCTATTAGCTGGACATGGGACAGACACTTCAGTTTTCTCTAGACATGCTAGTACTATTAATATAACAGTCTGCCTTGAATTAACAGATACAATTCAGATAAAATGATCACAAAGACATTTTTGGAAAGAAATAAATGACACTTTAAAATACACAAAAAACAATTAGTTTAAATTGTAATACTATTTCCTAATTTTAATTTTACTCCCCAATGTATTTTTGATCAATTAATGCAGCTTTAGTGAGCATAACCTTTAAAAAAAAATATATATATATTTTTATTTACTGACCCCAAACATGAAATACTCTTGGGAAGTTGTATGTGTGCAACGCTATACTCAGTATTAACTATTTTAAGCTAGGGATGCACCAATATTATAAATCTAGATAGAACAATTACTATATTATAGCCACAATAGCTGATTTTTAAATAGTTCTTATGAACAAATTTACAATGAAAGACAAAAAAAAAAAAGTTTAAGCATTAGAAAAATGTTAAAAGTTAAAGGTAATGTGAATGCACAGTTTAATATGTAATATCAACCAATATCAATAAATCAAAAGATCAATAATATTGTTTAAAAACTGATACTGGTCATCTCTATTTAAAATAGGGATTGGAATTTTTTTAAATATTGTATTTGAATATTTGGGTTCCTGAAAAAAAATAATATTTATTTAAATGACATTTAATGACTATGGAGTGTTTTTACGATGCGTCATCAAGTGGCCATACTGGCAGCACTGAACGCAGTGCCAACTGAACCGAAAGAAACTCACATATTTATGAGATTATTGCTGCTGAAAATGGTTGATTATTATGTTTTTCGGCTGTACTAATTGGTCAGACCAGGAAAAAACCATTTGTAGTACTATAGACTGCCAAAAGTTAAAACAAATCTAGGAGAGGAGTCCAAAATCTGCTGAGGAACAAAAGATGTTTGTAGTTTGGCCAAACTGAACCAGGACTTCCAGGGCAAGAATCTTGACAACATTCACGTTTGTACTTATCATTTCCTTAACATTAGGTGAAATATTAGACTAATATCTTATCTTATAACTTTAGTCTATCAAAATATTGTTCCCTTTCTTGCTTACAAAGTCCTTCTCTAAATGATTTAGTAGCTTACAAACGTTTTTCCATGGTTTAGACAGCATAACTTAACAGAACAGCAAATTCAGTATGACATTAATCGTGCAGTCCCATGCTGTTGTTTACATCCAAGTATCACCAATATAGCCACGCATCTGGGAAACTGACCAAACCGTGACATAAGTGCAAACCCTCCATTGTGCATCCCTATTTAAAACTATATTTTGTTCATTCATAAATTTTAAAATTTGGCTATTTTATATACAGCATTTATGACATCACATTTACTAACAGCACTTTTAAATATCAGTGTTTTACATGGAAACTAAAACAATTTAAAATGATCTAGTAAAGGCAAAAAGTTGCAGAAAAATGACCAGATTTTAGATTAAAATGTATAAGGGAAGTATACATTCATAAAAAATAACCTAAAATATTACTGATGTTAAAAAAAAAATACTATAGTGAGACCATGGCACTTTAAGCAATAGAATATTAAAGGGATGGTTCGGAGTAGAATTGACTTCATTGCAATGCACTCCGAAGCCCATGTAAATACCCCATCCGAAGTTTTTTTTTACCTTAGTCAAACATTTATGGAGATATTAGAGTTTTTCGAATTGCTTGTTACAGGAGTGAATGGTACATGTGATGTATCTCGTAAATTGCACCACTAAACGTGCAAGTAATCTTACCAAACTTGTATAGTAGTGTAAATAGGTTATGTACTCACAAAACGCTGCATCAGAACATGTGTAAGTCCACCATGAGTGTTTTAAAAACACGTTTTAGCCGATCCCTACTAGTCTCAAAAACTACAAATGGCGACACGGCGACGTCACTTCCCTGGTTTGAAAAAAGCACGTAAAAGTCCTCCTACAAGTTGACATGCACACAGATGTAGTAGGAGGACTTTTACGTGCTTTTTTTCAAACCAGGGAAGTGACGTTGACTTGTAGTTTCTGAGACTAGTAGTTCTCGGGTAAAACGTGTTTTTAAAACACTCATGGTGGACTTACAAATGTTCTGATGCAGCGTTTTGTGAGTACATAACCTATTTACACTACTGTACAAGTTTGGTAAGATTACTTGCACGTTTAGTGGTGCAATTTACGAGATACATCACATGTACCATTCACTCCTGTAACAAGCAATTCGAAAAACTCGAATATCTCCATAAATGTTTGACTAAGGTAAAAAAAACTTCGGATGGGGTATTTAGATGGGCTTCGGAGTGCATAGCAATGAAGTCAATTCTACTCCGAACCATCCCTTTAATTAGAGGGTAGATGTACACACCGTATGAAAGGCACTCTTAGGTCATTCATGGAGTGCAGGGCTGCAAACTCTCCCTGTAAATCCCACCACTTGCTCGCCATGGCCTGAAACTTCCGCACCTCGGCGGGGTCGAGAGTAGTCTGGGAAACCGTGCGGACATTTAGACGGGTCAATCTGCGGGAGAAAACTAAATCTTTAAATCATACGTCGTTATGATTCTCTAGTAAACAGAACCCCAGGGAACGAGTAAACTGGAACACTAGCCTATTAAGTATAAAAACAAGCATTTAATTGCATGCATCCTTGTTAAGTCGATAAATCAGTCTCACCCGTTTGACAGCTGATTCTTCTGTCTGTGATGCAGACACACCGTCCAGCTGTACAGAGACCGCGCTGCTTTCACTCTGGAGGACACGCTTCGGGTTAACGGGCATCTAAACGGAGATTCTGCCAACAGCCCAAAAGCTAATCGTGCTAATTTTTTAGAGTACATAATTGCATTTTATTGCGTCGCATGTATCTTAAATTATCACAGACTTCAGTCTGCAAATCCAATGTGACCGTGGCGTGTTCGCAGAACTTCAGACCGAGCAGAAACTCAATACGGAATCAAACGTTCCTATCGTATATAAAAGCATGACCAATACATTTACTTTAATTTTGTTTAAATGAGAAACAATAATCTAAAAAGGGGAATTGAGTTTTTAATTAAACCAGAAATCTGCAACTACAACATACAGTATGCTTGACCTCAAAACCACTTAACATTCCGTGTTCTCCATGCATTTCTCAAAAAGGAAAAAAGTACGTTGCTCATACGAGTTTTTAAGTCTCACTTGAAGTTGAGCTCATTTAATAATAAAAATGTACTATACTCACCCTCATGCATTTTCAAACTGACTTTATTTCTGCTGTTAAGAAAAATTCATTCACAAAACTAGTCTGAATCATTTATTCACAATTCAGACAGAAAGTTGTCAAGTTCAACTAAGTGTTTCATTTGCAAAGGTTAACAGCTCATACTATCAGCGAATAAGTTATGTGATAAATAATGTGATATTTGATACATAAAGGCATAGTTTCGGTACAGTAATACAATACAGTATAGTTACATAATCCACAAGATGTCTTCATGGTGCTTTTGGTCATTGTGGAGTTTGGCATTCATTGTCCCTATTCACTTATATTGAAAAGAGTGCAAGAATATTTCTTAGAATGCTGTTAAAAGTGATCAGAATTGACATTGTGTAAAGACAGCTCTGAATGTGGTTTAACAAAAGCTAAAGCAATTATAAACATGCTAATAATTTATTGCACTTTTTTTCCCACATGTGACCCTGGATCTCAAAACCAGTCATTAGGGTACGTTTTTAGAAATTGAGATTTATACATCTCAAAGCTGAATAAAGCTTTCTACTGATGTATGGTTTGTTACCATAGGACATTATTGGGTCAGATAAAACCATTTAAAAATCTGGAATCTGAGAGTGCAAAAAAGTCAAAAATATTGAGAAAAATCACCTTTAAAATACAAATGAAGCTCTTTGCAATGCATATTGCTAATCAAAAATTAAGTTTAAATATATTTACAGTATGAAATTTACAAAATATCTTATTGGAACATAATCTTTCCTTAATATCCTAATGATATTTGGCGTTAAAGAAATCAATAATTTTGACCCATACAAAATATTTTTGGCTGTTGCTACAAATATACTTGTGCTACTTGAGAGGTTTTGTGGTGCAAGGTCACATACATCTTCACTCAGACTTTAAGCAAGGTTAAAAAAAAATTAAAAAATACATAAATAAATGGCAGGCCATGTCAGACGAAAGAATCATTCATGTTTTATTGGACAATTTACATGAAACGAGAATTTATTTCCTCTGGTGTTAGGTTTTAAAATGTTACAGTTTCAAGGTTCTATTGACTACTTGAACGCTTAGTCTTGCATAATACAAGGCAAAAAAAGAAACTATCATTCAAAATCTCCTGTTTTGAAGACAACACTTAAAAATACCATATATTTACAAAATGAGGGGAGTGAGGGGGTTTGGAGTGGAGAGTTCACCTACAACGTTGCCTCGATAATGAGACAAGCCTGTTAACTCGTGGAATTTTAAAAGAAGTGCACAGATCAGAGGCAGAACGCCCCTCAACGCTTGCGGCGGCTGGGAGATGTTGACCTGCAAGAGAAATGTTGGACAGACTATTAGTGCAATCACTAATACAGATCACATCCAGAACCTCATACACACACCTTAAACAGCAGTTGGATCAACACTGAATGAGAAAAGGGGGAAATGACATCAATCTCAGTAGCACTTAGGAAGCAAAGCCCAACCATTTGTGCACAGTTTAACATTATGTGACTGCGAATTTACATTTAACACAAGCTTCAGCATAATTTGGATTGCAACTGTTGTGACATTTTAAATCCTATTGATCATTCACACACACACAAACAATTAAAACAGTTCAAAAATAAAAAAGGAGAAAGAAAATGGATACTACCTTGATCGCGACTTAGACTTGTGTTTGCGGCTTGCCTTCTTACCAGACTTGTGAGATCGTTCCGTTGACCTTGATCGACTACGTTTCGATTTCTTAGACTTTTTTTCTTTGCTAACCTCAGGGGAAGGGGACCTGCTCCTGCTGGACTCTGAATCAGAGTACTTCTTGCTAGATTTGGCGGAGCCTTTTTTGCTAGATTTACTGTCTTGCCGGGAAAACCTCTCGCTGTGAGAGTCTGTCCTCTCGCTCTCCTTTTTACGCCTCGATTTGGCATCGTCTTCCTCGTCCCTTACAGAACTGCCCTCGCTCTCTTTCTCCTTGCCTTTCTGTTTCTTTTTATCTAAATCTTTCTCTTTCTTCTTCTTATCCTTCTCATGGCTCCGGCTCCTCTCTTTCCTCCTGTCTCTGTCCTTGCTGGAGGCCTTCTGTTTCCTCCTGCTGCGGCTCGTACTGCGACTTCGGCTGCGCCTGCGGTCCCTGCTGCGCCGCCTCTCTCTACTGTGGCTGCGACTTGCCTTGGACCTGCTCCTGCGGCTCCTGCTGGACCTGCGCTGCCGTGAATGGCTGCGCTTCCTGTGACGAGAGGAACGTTCATTGCTGCGTGCACGGCTGCTCCGCCTTCTGTCTCTGCCCTTGTCGCGCTCCGACTGACGTCTGCGAGAGCTGCGACTTCGGCTGCGCCTGCGAGTCCCGCGAGAGCCGGAGCGGCTGCGTCGCCTTTTCCTTCTGGGAGACGAGGAGCGGGAGGAGCTGCGAGAGGAGGCTGACGATGAGGAGGATGAAGAAGAACGGCTGCTGGAAGAGCTGGAGCTGAAGGTGTGGCTACGTCGCTCACTTGGCGAGGGGCTGGCACTTCCTCCATTACGCCCTGTGTGCTCTTTGCTCGCCCGCTTGACTTCATTGACCTCAGGCTCACTACGCGACCTGCGTCGCTCTAATGTAGGCTCCGCCTCCCTTTCCCTAACTTCCTGTTTGTGTTTAGACTCTGTCTGCTCCTCCTCATAACCTGCCCTCTCTCTGCTTACTCTGTCCGATGCCAAATCTTCTGAAAACGCACACAAAAAAAATATATTAAAAAAAAAAAAAATTACTCAACACACATTTCACATGACGGCTGAATAATTGTTTGAATGACGGGCCCAAGCCATCAGCACAACCATCTTCAGCCATTTTTACACAACACTGTCAGTACTACTACTGACTTAGCTCAATTGTTTTCTGACATTAACTGAAATAAGCAAAAAAGTATAATATTTTTTTAATTTGTGTGAAAAGATCCATACTTGTTAAAAAAACCACTTATTTCATAGATAACATTTTCACCTTTCAAGTACCTCTTTAGGAATATTGCAATTTTAAAAGGGTTTTCCAGGCCTTTCATTTAAAAAAAGTCAAATTCAAGTACTTTAAAGGACTAGTTCACTTTCAGAACAAATGTACAGATAATATACTCACCCCCTTGTAATCCAAGATGTTCATGTCATTCTTTAAGTCATAAAGAAATGGTGTTTGAGGAAAACATTTCAGGATTTCTCTCCATATAATGGACTTCTATGGTGCCCACAAGTTTGAACTTACAAAATGCAGTTTACATGCAACTTCAAAAGGCTCTAAATGATCCTAGCCGAGGAAGAAGGATCTTATCTAGCGAAATAATCGGTTATTTTCTAAAAACATTTACAATTTATATACTTTTTAATCTCTACACAAAGTACACACAGAGCTAGAGAAGATGAGCATTTGAGGTTAAAAAGTATATAAATTGTAAAAAAAAAAAAAAAAATAGCCCATCGATTGCTAGATAAGACCCTTTTTTCCTTGGCTGTAATCGTTTAGAGCCGTTTGAAGCTGCATTTTGGAAATTTAAACTCAGGGGCACCATAGAAGTCCATTATATGGAGAGAAATCCTGAAATGTTTTCCTTAAAGGTGCCATAGAATAGAAAATTTTATTTACCTTGGCATAGTTGAATAATAACAGTTCAGTACATGGACATGACATACCATGAGTCTCAAACACCACCATTTCCTCCTTATATAATTCTGGTGTTAGCAAAAGACCACTGAATAATATGTCAATTCCAACTTAACACCGACTATTATGCAATAGCCGCGATCGTTAATAGTTAAGCCCCCAACATCTGCATCGCCCAATCATCAGTAACGTCAGTACATCAGTAAAATAAGGCAATCCACTTAAGGGACATGGTTAGCTTACTGCTAGCAGTAGCCTGTTACATTGCAGTACATAAGATTTCACTAACCACATAAACGGAGAGATGACTGCTCTGACGATGGCGAATGATTTACAAATCCTGAGCATCACTAACAAGCATCAAAACTTGTGTGGTAAGTACTTGTGTCGCTGCAGTATAACGTTACACAGAACACATGCGATCACAATAGTGAGAGTAAAATGTTACGGCAGATTCAACAAACCACATATTAAAAGCGGCTAGAGCTCCGTAATTAAATATATATTTCCTCCATGTGCCAGCTATTGAGATGAGCAGCTCTGTGAAACAGCCAATCAGAGCAGAGCTCATCATTAATATTCACAAACCTTCCAAACAAGGCAATAACAGACCGTTTAATTCTAGGGACAAATCCTAGGGTTGTAAATGGACTTGTAAAACCATTTCTGGAGATTTTTTGCCCTTTCCTATTCCATATACCTTCTATGTAGATATCAGAGAACAATTTAAAATATTGTTTCAATGCATTCTATGGCACCTTTAAAAAAAAAAAAAACTATTTCCTTCTGACAGGAACATCTTGGATGACAAGGGGGTGAGTACATTATCTGTAAATTTCTGAAAGTGAACTACTCCTTTAAGCCCCTTGTACGAACCCTGTTAAAATATCCACTTTTCTCTAGATGCACCCACCTTTCACAGTCTGAACCTCCAGTGCCAGCCTCTCCTGCAGCTGCTGCTCCCTCTCTTTGCGACGGAAGGCGTCCTGTTTCTGGCGAATGCGGTGCAGCAACTCCTCATCGTCTGTGTCCGACGAGTCCGACCCCTTCGCGCTCCGCTCCTCATCCTCACTTTCATCTGATCCGTACTCACCCAGCCCTCCTGCGGCAACAAAGCCCCCCTCTTATAACGGACTGCAGGAGCATGGCACTCATAGTCGCAAGCTAACAGTCCCTCGTTCTCACTCATACGACTACATAACACTTGACTAAAGCCCACCTCAATAAACGAAGCATGCTTTTTAAAATTCTTGTAGCTGGAAGCTAACCATTGAGAAGATCTGTTGCTTGAGCTCTTGAGCTTGTAATACAAGAACCCATATCCCCCCACCCCCCACACTTTTTATTCCCCTACCCCCACCCCCCCGTCGGGCCAAAATGTAAAGACACTTACCGAGGCCGGTCAGAGAAGCCAGTGCATTTGACTGTGCCAGCTGTTTTGCAGGAGCTTTGATTCACATCAACAACAGGAACAACATGTTAAAACACATACAGCCACCACTTTCGCATAGGCAAGAGTCTCTAGAGATGAGGGTACACATATGCACTATTCACAAGAGCTGCCTTTGGCAAAATAAAATAAAATAAAAATAAAAAAAGATGGAGAGAAGAAAAAGGTTATCACACAAAGTCCGTCAAACACAGGCAAACAGTGGAGGAGGAAAGAACCAGTCTGTACTAATGCAGTGTCATTTTCTTGCAAACATAAATGTGAGGAAGTACTTTTGTTTTACAGGAAGTAAATCTAGCAATCAATCTGGATTTGACTGGGAACCCTTTGTAAGATTGCATTTAGCTGCATCTAAGTGACCATTTTCACCCTCCCTCTGTGGTTTTCGTCTTCTGTTGCATTAGCAGAGAATGGCCGATGAAGAATTGCACTTTTGCTTATCATAAAGTATTACCATGATGCATCAGTCAAACAAAAAGGCTTCATATATATATATCAGTCAAAACATAACCAAGTCTAATTTCTGTGGAAATGTGGGTCTTCCTCAGAATTAAACTTGAAGGCACAGTTGCACGGACAGAAGGGAACAGGAGCAGACCTTTAGTGGCTTTGCGATGAGCCTCTTTTGCCACTTGGAAGATTTCCTCATTCGTGACTTCGAGGAGGACTTCAGTAAGAAGAGTTTTAGTCATCAGCATCTGTGGGAAGCAAATAGAACCGTTTAAGAGAAACAAGTCACAAGTGTGGACAAATGAATGCTGAAACAATAAATGTGTGTAAACACACCAGCTGAAATTCTTTCTCCTCTTCTGTCATTTCTGGTTCACTTTGGTCTTCTTGAACAGGAGGAGAACTTTTACCACCAAACTCATGCCTTCTCCCCAATATGCCATCCTCCCCAGGACCATCGTCTTCACCATCCTCATCATCACTGTCCTAAATTAAAAAAGGATAGGTGATTGGACCAGAGACCATATGCTTGTGGATGACATAAGCGCCGAGTGGAATTTTTAGTGTTAGTGTGCAGCAGCTAACAAGCAATGTAAATAAACTTAAGACACCATGAAACCAATTGGAATTTTGTGTCTCAGTCCATGTCAGATTTAGGGTCACCTATGTGCTAGATTATGCTTATAAATTGTCAAAAAAAATTACTTTTAACAGGTATGCTCTACCGTTCAAAAGTTTTTCTTTTGGAAATTATCTTATGCTGAGCAAGGCTGCACTGAATTGATGAAAAATACTGTAAAAACGATTACAACAAGATTGATTTTCTATTCTAATACATTTTAAAGAGCAACATCACATACTTTTTCAGAAATCATCTATAAACATTTCTTATTACCATCAATGTTAAAAAAAAACAGCTGTGCCACTTATTTTTGTGAAAACTGATACTTTTTTTTCAGGATTCTTCTGAAATAGACTGACTATTTTTCTGTAACGACGTAAAAGTCTTCACTGTCACTTTTGATAAATTTAATGCAGCCTGTGCTGAATAGAAGTATTTATTTCTCTCAAAAATCATACTAACTCAAATTTTTAAACAGTAGTGTACACAAGCAGAAGATTGCACTTGTTAAGACATTTCACGGGGTCTCTAAATTAAAATAATGATTATGTTAATGAACATTTGTGCATGTCAGTGAGCCCTGGGACAACAGTTGCCAAAGTAACCTCAGCAGATTCCTTCGCTGTAAACAGATTCTGAAAAAGATGCTTACAAATTTGCTCTTGCGTGGCAACCGAGGCCCATCACCTTCCTCCTCTACCATATCGCTATCCCTTTCATTATTTGCCATTTCAGCACGCTCTTTCTCCATCCTCTCCTTCTCCAACTTTTTCTGCTTCTCACGATCCATCTTTTCAAGGCCTTCTCGAATCCATGCAGGCAAAGTCCTCCGTTTAACCGCATCTAGATCAGAAACCAAAACTACGTCACAATATGCATCCTTTTATATTTGTACGCATCTTTGTTAAAGGGATAGTTCACCCTAAAAATGAAAATTCTGTCATTAATTAATTACTCACTCTCATGTCGTTCCAAACCCGTAAGGTGTTATTTTTGTTTTCTTTGCGCACAAAAAGTATTCTCGTAGCTTTGTAAAATTATGGTTGAACCCCTGTTGTCACATGGACTGTTTTACTGAAGTCCTTGCTACGTTTTTTTTACCTGGGAACACTTCAGTTGTGTTGCTGTCTATAGCAGTGTTGTTTTTGACAACCATCTTAGATTTAGTCTTAGTCTTATGGACTAAAATGCTTATTAGTTTTAGTCACTTCTATATGTGATAGTTTTAGTCCAAGTTTAGTCGACGAAAAGTCATAAAGGTTTTAGTCTAGTTTTAGTCAAAAAAAGGGGGAAAAGTAGTCTTAACAAATTAATGTAGGTCAGTAAGTATTTTGCTGTTGGGTAGTGTCACTTATAAGTTGTGGAAATAGCAGATCTATAGTTCAACACAATGTGAGCTTCCGGATCGACTATTTTCACCAATAATTACAATAATGAAGGAATGGTTTTAGACATGAGACATATATTTGAAATAATGTGCAAACTGCCGCCATCATGGTTAATCGTCTGTCTGTCTGAGTGACAACAATGTGACATGTTGAGCACGTTGTGCGCTGCACGCCAGGTGGTGGGCGTAACCAAACAAGGATAGAATGCTAAAATGGCTTGCCATAGCCTACTAGTATGGCAAAGAGTATTTAATGCTAAAACGGCTTGCCATAGCGGCAGATACTTCTTAGGTTTTAATTGGCATGCACAATAAGCAGAAATGTCGTGCATTTTAAACGTCTGACGGACCACCCACTAACATTTGTCTATTCTCGTCTCGCCAACGAAAACTCACACACGTCTCGTCATGTTGTAGTCATCAACGAGCCATTTTTATCTCGTCATCGTCTCGTTATCGTCATGAAAAAAAGTTGTGTCAACGAAATGATTTCGTCATCGTCATCGTTGACGAAAACAACACTGGTCTATAGAGAATCAGCAAGCTCTCAGATTTCATCAAAAATATCTTAATGTGTGTTAATTTGGGCTTGGAATGGCTTGATGGTGCGTAATTAATGCCAGAATTTTAATTTTTGGGTGAACTACCCCTTTAATCCATTTATATTCACCAAGAGTAGGTGTCTCTGGTTTTATTCCCATCTGATTGGGTGATCTGGGCCGTTCTGGTCTGAAGGCAGGGAGACGGTCTCTTCTGTTCTGCGGTCCATCGGGCCAATAAGGTGGATGAAAGCCGGTGGAGGGTGGGCCATATGCTGTCCCCGTTGGCGCTGCTCCATGCTAAGAGGAAATGGAAATTGAAAATGAGTAATGACTAAAACTGAGAAGTTTTGAGATTGGGAAAAACTTCTGATAATCCAGCACCTAAGCAAGCGTACCTGATAATCAAACTGATTGACGCCAACTGGGCCCATAGGGTAAGGCTCAGGCTGACCCCCAAACCCATGGCTGTTCTGAGGAAAGCCCCCATGGTGTGGATCTCCAGGAAATTCTAAACTATCTTGACTGTTACTGTCTTCTGACGGGTTGACGACATCCATCGGTCCTTGCCCAGGAGGAATCCACGCTTGTTCCGGAGGGGGAGGAGGAGGCTGGCCATGCATTCCCCACTCTATAAACAATCAGAAATTACAGTCATAATTTAAGACAGGCGTGTTTGAAGACAGCAATTTGAAAAATGCCGAGGCCCTACCTACTTTGGCATGCATCACCAAAAAAAAAAAACATTGAATCAAAAGGCCTATTGATTAGCAATGCATGAAAATTATCAAATTAAAGGGTTAGTTCACCCAAAAACCCTTTGTGGACCTTGACTGTGGTAGGACTAGGGTTGTAACAATATACCATTATGACAATCCATCGCAGTTTGAACATGCACGGTTTTCATACCATAAACATTTGCATTTCTACGGTTTAAAACTTTTATTTAAGCTTGGCTGCTTCCCTCTGAATTCACTTATCTGCTTACACACACATTCAGCAGAAAAAATGGCAAAGACAGATTATATCTTATCTCCATACCCTGCAGATTTTTTTTTTTAAATCTGCAGTATGGGAATACTTCAGATAAAAAACAAATGCAGAGTTTCAATTTGTAAAAAATGTGGACGCAAAGTGGCTGCAAAAGCAGGCAATACATCCAACATGTTTGATCATATTCGCGGACACCATCCCACGGTGTAGATAAAGGTGTGTCACATTTATAACTTTTATAAGTTATAAGTTAAGGCCGTATGATTTTTTTCGTGATGCAGAAGGAATCCCAGTGCAGTCGTGAACATGGAATTTACAGTATAATGAGAATGTCACGTAAAATGCGGATTGATGGATAAATCAAAAGTAGATATGATATGTGTCTGTGAATATTAAATTGCAAAGAGACTGCTACATAAATACTATGCTTGTTTCTGCATATCTCTGAATGGCGGCATTTTATCTATCACATACTGAAGTATGCATGCATGATACCAATGGTGTTTTCAGTGTCTACATAAACATCACCAGAGCTGCTCTGAGAAAAATCCTAAATAAATATTTCCTAGTTTTATTTGAGAAAAAAAACAATGTCAAATACACTCTGAAAGGTCCGCTATAACCCGTCAAAATCAAATTGATTTAACTTGAAGTTGTGGCTACAATATATTAGCATTGTACAATGTACTTAAAAGTAGGGCTGCAACGATTAATCGAACGATGTTGTGAGGCGCGTCTAGACAATGAAGCCGGTACTTTGATTAGTAGTAAATCTCCATCACGTGCGTTCAGCTGGAGCGGCAATTCAAACACCCCGCCGTAAATCACTGACAAGCCACGCCAAATCGCGCTGAAAATCGAATTCGATTTTCATTCGATTTTTGGCGTGGCTTGTCAGTGATTTACGGCGGGGTGTTTGAATTGCCGCTCCAGCTGAACGCACGTGATGGAGATTTACTACTAATCAAAGTACCGGCTTCATTGTCTAGACGCGCCTCACAACATCGTTCGATTAATCGTTGCAGCCCTACTTAAAAGTAATAACAACAATATTCTTTACAATAAAGAATTCACTTAAACATTAAGGAATATCGTGTTTGTCCATGTTTTAACTTAGTATATTTCTGCTGTGCAGCACTTTGCCAAAAATAAGTGGTTAAATTTTAATTTGATAACATTTTAAAACATTAATTAAAATGTTAAAGTATGATATAGATATACATAAGGCTTATAACTTTTTTTTTATTCAATTTATTTATTTATTTTTCAGAAGAGAAACTCAAACACTATCATTAAAATAGTTTCAAGTTTGTTGCAATAAAGGACTTGTTCACTCGAATAACTTGTTCTTATGCCGTCATGCCGTGAAAATCTCATACCGTTCAGGGTTCGAAATTAACTTTTTTACTTGGTAGCACTGGTGCTCCCAACTTCAAAAAGTTAGGAGCACCCAAAAAATTTTAGGAGCACCCAATTTATTTTTAGTAATGTGCCAATCTTGATTCTTCATGGCTGATTCTGATTGCCAATGTTTACAAGCAAATGGGCTGATTCTGAAAGCCTTTTTTTATATATTTATTTCACGCCTTAAGTAAGGGACAAGAATGAATGAAAATAGGTACAGCCATTTAAATTAGAGACAACCACTGCATTTTTAAACAATATACAGTAAACACTGTTCTTTCTTAGTCTTGTAGACAATAAATGCCGCTATAATCTTTCAATATTTAAAGTGCAAATAAGAGACTGAACTTTAAGCATGATACAGAGCTATAGACAACCACACATCTTATTATAGACCACACACTAATAACAGCCTAGATATTTTATGTAGCCTAATTTGCGTGCATTGGTAATTCGCTCTCTAAACTTGGGGTATTAAAATTGCTTTTAAATGCATGTGCGCGTTTTACTTTTGGTTTCGTTTAACTATCGCGCAGAACTCTCGCCGGCTCTGAGCGTGCATTCTACAATACGAGCGATTACTTTAATAAAACCATTTGAAAGTGGGAGGACACAAAAGAGATTTTGAAAAGCGTGTCTGCAGTGGAATTTACGCCGCTGTGTGAGTGGAACTCTGCTGCTGAGTAGGGCTGCAACTAACGACTATTTTAATAGTCGACTAGTCACCGACTATTGAAACGATTAGTCGACTAATCGGATAATTATTCAATTTTTCTCAAATTTAGCATGAGATTGCTTTAATTATGTGGAAAATTATAGTAAATACAAGAAAGAAGGGGGTACTTCAATAAAAAATGCATATTTTATTGAACTTTGCTGCTGATAGGCCAATTCATACTAAAAGTAAATAAAAATGCCCTGTCTAAAACCATTTAGGCACAATAATCGGTCAGTACAGACATAAACGCATAAATTAAGAAACTCTATAATCTTTTTAAAGGACAGGCACATTTGTTTTATAAGAAAAAATAAATTAAAATCAAGTAAACATTTTCTTCCTGTAAACCAGGGGCAGGCACATCAGCAGCAATAATACCGTAAACAAACATGTATATCCAAAACAAAACGTATTGGCTTCCATGTTATTTAAATCTTACCGAGGCCAGCCAAACTGGTTTCATTTAACTGTCCGACGTGCTTTCTCTTTAAATGTTCGTGCATCACAGAGGTGCTGCCGTGATGCGCAAGGACTGCTTTACAAACCATGCAGGTAATCTTTTTATTCGCCGTAGCAGGCTAAAATGCTCCCAAACTTTATGCCTGTTTCACACATACTCAGTCTGCATTGCGTCTACAGTCCGTGTGCGTTACGTATGCGGTGCAGAAGCAGCACGGACTCGTTTTGCGCTCACACAGAACGCGTTTACAGTCCGTACATTGTGAACGTTGTAATCCGTTAACATGGGTGTGGAAAAAAAATACGCACTTTAGACGGAGTATGTGTGAAACGGGCGTGTTTTGGTACGCGCAGCTGCTGCATTCAGTGCATTGGACGCCGCCATTTCTGTATGTTATCGCTCAGCATAGAAGCTAATGCCTATGTGCGACTCTCGGCAGAGAGATGCCTCACTCGGTCAGAGAAAACATGTCTGGCGACAACATCGACAATGAAATTCATTGTCGACTATTTCTATTATCGATTTTTGTCGACAACGTCGACGAATCGTTGCAGCCCTACTGCTGAGTTAGCATTTGATGTGAATGTATGCTGCGTTGTACAGTATATTGAGACAGAGGCGCCATGAATTGTATCTGACAGAATGTGCGCTGTAGCACGAAACAGTAAAAGAACTATTTCTTCAAAAGCAGATTGTGGAGACCTTTTAATTGCCCACAATCAAAAACCGTCATATCGCACACCACTAATTGCAATGCAGTTTGTGCAAATCCAAAACGGAGGTTGGTTGAGAGGGAAGAAGACGTCCTAGTTTAGCGGAGTACTACAGAATACTACATACTACAGCTGAATAAACAAATGTTAGATATTGCACCTCTAGCATCATGTTAAGTGCACCCACACAGCTGAGCTTATGTTTAACTGTTGTATCTTACCCAAAATGAACACTAGCTAAAAATGTATTTACTCAGGCCATCAAGGATGTTTGTTTTTTTCATGAGAACAGAGAATTTATCACTTTCCTCACCAGAGGATCCTCTGCAGTAAATAGGTTAAACAGCTGATAAAAACCTCATGATCCACAAATAATTCACATGACCATTATTTATTCACAATCCATTTATTTATTAGCTATCCGGACTGATTTACTGCAGATTATCCATAGTTGAGCAGAAGGCCAGAGGGTATATTTTCAACAAATCTTCATTTATGAATTAACTATTTCTTTAATTCTAGTTCTGCTTTCTATAAACTGACTGACTGGTCGACCTTTTAAGATTTAAAGAAGTAGCAACATATCATTTCTTCCGTGTTATAGACAATTAAGAAAAAAGGAAAAGGACTTGGTTCTTTCGAACAGTTGTTGACTGGATTGGAGAAGTCCGGAATATGACTACAAAGAAGTCTACCATTTCATGAGAACATCTAGCTATAATATCTTTAAAACACCCAGAGTAAAACAAAAAAAATTGGTCTTACCTGGTTGCCAACCTCTGCCAAAACCAGGATCACCAGGAAAGGCACCATGGTTATTATGGGCTGGAGGTTCCATATTCTGCATTTCCTGGCCATTGGGCTGAATCCCTGGCTGTTCGGGAACCCCTGTGGATTCTTTCTGTGCAATCCATGCTTGTGCTAAAGCAGCCCAGTCCACTTGACCTGCAAAAACACACACAAAACTCAAATGTTGCACCACTCTGAACAGTTCAAACAACTGAACTGCAATTATATGAGAACATCAGTCTAACCTGGATCCTGCTGATGCTGAAATGACTGCATCCACTGCTGCTGTGAGCCCAAAGGCCACTGAGGCCAGGGCTGTCCTCCCTGGTCCCACATCTCTCACCGTGTGATTCCTGTATTTGAGATAATACAGAATTGATATCTCAAAAAAAAAAAAAAAAATAATAATAATAATAATAATAATAATAATTTGTGCAATACACACGCAGATGTTTTTGAAACAAGCACTTTAACTCCACAGAATTAAGTGTGACTGCAAATAATCATTTAAACGTGTTAAATAGCGACTTCTGTACAAGATGAAGACCAAGAAGCCTTGCTTTTTCATTGTGGATCTCTACATCTGTAATGTAACCCGCATAGCTGCAGTTCCGGAGACAAATACCAGTAACGTTTTCACTGCAGATTAACGTTAGACTACTACAAAATCAGTCTAGAATAGTTCATGCATCCTCACAATGTACAATGTTGGCTTTACAGTGTCTTTATGTGCATTTACCTTTCTGTGTTTCGCTGAATATAATTATGACATGAAATAAATTGAAACAGGCGTCGTCGTTAAGCTAACGATAGCTATGCAAGCGTTAGGCCGCGCGTCTACAATATCAACAATTATTAAAAACTTTATTCCAGCGGTTTTAATGCACAAAATGTACTAGCTCAGCGATCGCCGCAAGTGATGTTAATAAGAAGCGCAGGACTCTGAAATAAGGAGCTGCAAATTTACAGACACGTTGCGATCTCTTACCTTTCCACTTCTCTGATTCTCACCAGTAAAATGGCGATGAAATGATGACCCGGAAACAATGCCACCGACAGTGACCTCACCACACAAGCCCTCTAGTGGATACTTGAGACACACGTGAAGATCAAATAACAAACACTTTTAAATAAAAACATCGACTAAAATCAGGACCTCACTGTATGAACTAAAAAAAAATCTGGAAGAATAACCGAAAGTGGCTGAACCTAGCATTTGAGCCTAATAATAAATAGCCCTTTTAAAATAGTGTACAATTTTATGCTTGTTTGTTAACAAGTATAATAGAATAAATGTAATTCAAGGGTTCCTAACTTTTTTGACTGTATTTGTCATAGACAATATTTGCAGGCCTTTAAAAGTATTTATGGTAGGCCTACTTCTGAAATGACAAAGCTGCTTGTTTTAGAACTTCTGTATTTATAGAAACTAGATGTTGCAAAGTATTAACACAATATAGCTGTATTCTGTAGTTCCAGGTTTCAATATTGGATTGTTTTATGTCTCATTATTTTTCCCACTCACAAATAACAAGTTCTCAGCAATTTACAAATTTTATTTTCTTAGAAATGCCCATGTACACTGCAAGTCAAAAGTTTTTGAACAATAATTGTAATGTTTTTTAAAGATGTTCTTCTAGTCACAAAGCCTGCATTTATTTGATCCAGTTCAGCAAAAACAGTACAATTTTGAAATATTTGTACTATTTAAATGAACTATTTTGTATTTGATTATATTTTAAAATTTAATTTATTTCTGTGATGTCAGAGCTGAATTTTTAGCATCATTACTCCAGTCGCATGATCCTTCAGAAATCATTCTAATATTCTAATTCGCTGCTTAAAAACATTTATTATTACTATGTTAAAAAGAGCTGAGTAGAATTTTTTCAAGTTTCTTTGATGAATAGAAAGTTCAGAAGAACAGCATCAATTTCAGTATCTGAAATTGAAATCATTTGTAATATTATAAATGTGTTTATTATCACTTTTGATCAATTTTAAACATCCTTGCTAAATAAAAGTATTAATTCCTCTAATTTCTTTCCCAAAAATTATACTGACTCGAAGCTTTTGAATAGTGTAGTGTATAATGTTACAAAAGCTTTTCATTTTACATAAATGCTGATCTTTGGATCTTTCTATTCATCAAAGAATCCTGAAAAAAAGTTCTCAGCTGTTTTAAATATTGATAATAATAATAATAGTAATAACAATAAAAAATGTTTCTTAAACAGCAAATCAGCATATTAGAATGGATCATGTGACACTGAAGACTGGCGTAATGATGCTGAAAATGTAGCTTTGATCACAGGTATAAATTACATTTTAAAATATATCCAGATAGTAAGGAGTCATTTTAAATAAAACAAATATTTATATACTAGTGCTTTTGCTATATTTTGGATCAAATAATGCAGGCTTGGTGAGCAGAAGAGACGTTAAAAAAAAAGATATATAGAATTTCCACATTAAAATTCCCTCATATATCCTGGTATTTCAAAATTGACAGTTGCTGAAGAAACAAATGAAAATAAGAAATACTGTCTCATTTAGTTTTAGTTTGATTTTTTTTAAATATTTAGAGCGAGTCCCAAGTCTTTTTTTTAATGACTGATAATTAATCTATACATTAGCTTAAAATAGTAATTTTAAGTATTAATATGTATACAATATTATGCAAGCAGTTTAGGCCTTTAAATACTAATTTATAAACTATATGGAATTTAAAAAAAGAAAAAAGGTCATACCACTGGACTGTTTAAATGAATGTGAACATCTTACATTTACCAGTTCCCATGACAATGGACATACTAGACATACTGTTTTAAGAATGTAATGTAACAATCTTTTCTTTTAGGTTCTCCGGTTGCTTTTTTAAATTCTGAATTTAGTCTTACAAACAAGACAGTGGCTTGGTATTGACTGATACACCACAGTGTTGATATTTCAGTGAGCAATTCAATACCACGCAGCTACCGAAGCTCGCATGGAATGAAGGAATTTTGAGGACAAACCTTTAACAAACCAAGAATTGTAAGAATTGAGTTGAATACACTTTTCAGACATTTCAGACAACCTCTCTGGCATCTTCAACACATAATAGCAGATAAATGCATACAGTAGGGCTGGTTCAAAACCAAGAAATGAGAAATAAGTATTGCTTTGATATCCTATCCATCATACCGATTGATATCATACACTTTTAGCAGTGTCCAGTGACAGGAAATATAATTCACCCAGCCTGAGACACATGTAAAACAGACAGAATCGCATTTGAAAGAATGACAGAAGAGGTTACACGCTGTAGAGTAATCCACAAACACAGCTGGGTCAAAAAAGATAACAAGCATCATCTCTACCCACTTGTTATGTCTGCCCTGAAGGTATGAAGAAAAGCAAAATCCCTGATACGTCTGAATGTCTTTCTTCACATTCAGCGGGTTCTTTTAAAAGCAAAACCAGCTCCACACGTTCATTTCAGGTTTTTCTGTCAGTTCAAACTGAGGGAAACACATCCTATCATTAACTCACATTAAATCACTCATGAGAGCCCTGCTTTTAAAAATAGACATGCTTTGCAACGATTGCACACTCTTGTTGGTGTTTGCTTGTAACTGATAACAGTCTAACAGCTTGATTTAAATGTCACAGAACGAGGAGAGGAGGAAGGCAGGAGGACACAATCGTTTCGGACGTTGCCCTTTTCTGATTCCACACCCACCTCCTCTTCACCAGTCAGCGACATGGTCTAAAACAGCACGCCTTTGCACCCGTCACGCCGAATCTTAGCCGAGGACAGAGTGAAAATGGCATCCTGGGATTTGTGTCGACAGGGGATACTAATGGCCAACCATGTCTCCATAAAAAGAAAGAGAGACAAGGCACCCAGAGACCCAGAGTGTAAGCAAACAGAATAATTTCCAACCCACTCAAAGATTTTCTTCAACTAAATGTATTTAAATGATCATTTTAAATGATTTATACTGAATTATGTTCACAAAATTCAAGCAAAAGAACAGCTTGAGGAACCCTGAAGCCTTATACACCACACAAATCTATGGTGTTACAATATCTGCCCAGTAAACAGAATAAATAGTATAGAACAAGATACATACTTTACATACAATTATGTATATTTCTAATCTGTATATACACAAACCGCTCTCTTTATACTCCTGTAGGAATTTAATACTTTGCTAAAGACATGCAAAACAATCTCAGCCCTCATAAACCGTAGGCACTGATGTAGTTTCAAAACTTATGAGGGGAAATAATAATACATTGTTTTCTACTCATATTCATTTCTGAAACCGAAAAATTAGGCATGAGGCAAAGTCCAAGAATATTGCAACTCCTTAACCATTGTTATATCTTAGTTATAAATTCATAAAATTTTACAGGAGGGCCCACTTTTGTTATGTGAATCAAAGCACATTCAAAAACATTCTGAAAATTAGTAATGATCTAGCAAAGTTAAACGTGTTAACTCAAAGCTAAATGAAAATCAGCAACCTGTGAATGTAATAGTGACTCCAAGTAAATCATGATGTGTGATTTTTTTGCGCGTGACTGTGTGTGTGACTAGTTTGATCCAGTGCAGGATGACTGGTTTTTCTTTCACATATGAGGTTACAGTCTCTTTTGGCACAATCCTCCCTCTCCTATTATAGATGCTATACATATTTATCCTAAATTACTCTTTGGCAATATTTCCTGCAAAAACACCCCAAAAAGCTCAAATATCAGCTGTAAAATATAAATAACTTAAATTCAGAATACTATTTTACATCAATAATAATGCCTCCCATTTTTATTTCAGTCACCTTGAGTAATGAATGAGCCAAAAGACCAAGGTTTTAGTATATGGAATCCTTCCTATGTTAAAATACAGGGATATAGTCATGCAGTAAGTGCACGCTGTTGTCTGAGCTGATATTGCCCGTTTCATTCGCCTGGATCGTCTTGCATTCACACGCCCGTCAGGCTCTATAGCAGTTCTTCATAGAAAAGTAAATAAGCTTGTGAGTTCAGCACTCTGGACTCAGGTACAGTCTGTACGGTGGTGTCACTAACATACACCCATTGACCTTGTGGGGCTGAACAGGCCTCTCTGGAACCTGAAGAATAAAAAGATGTTGTTAGTCATCAGTTTTAGCATTTTTAGTCAAAAATAAGTAATGCATGGAATAAACAAAGCAATATTGTATGCAAAAGTGCTAATTTATGACTGCATATTTAACTAAATATATTTAATTGCCATTTTTTTATCACACCTAATATTAAACTTGTAATCATAAACATTTGTACATGCTTAAATTAAATGTGTATTAAAGGTTGTATCAGCGATTTCTAGCCTGAAAAATAAAGTGTCAAATTCAGCTGAGCTTTCTTCACGATCCGCTCGCTGCCTGCCCCATAAATTGTCTGTGAAAAAAACGCGTCTCTCTGGTCAGCCTAGAGTCCGAGATATGCCAAAAAAACAATCGGCACTACCAACCTTTCCACAGATAAACAAACAGTGTTCCAACCAATCAGCGTCAGGGGTTTGGTGTTGTGGACTTTCGCTCCGCCTCCCTCTCATCCCAGCACAAGTAGGAAAGTCCACAACACCAAACCCCTGACGCTGATTGGTTGGAACACTGTTTGTTTATCTGTGGAAAGGTTGGTAGTGCCGATTGTTTTTTTTGGCTTATCTCGGACTCTAGGCTGACCAGAGAGACGCGTTTTTTTCACAGACAATTTATGGGGCAGGCAGCGAGCGGATCGTGAAGAAAGGTCAGCTGAAATTGACACTTTATGTTTTAGGCTAGAAATCGCTGATACAACCTTTAATCAAAGTAAAGTATAATTATAATATTTAATATTGCAGTTTTTTCTTTCATTTTTAGGATATAATTCAACTGCCACCACAACTCCTAGTAAATCACATATGTAGGTGTGTAGAAATAACACTGCAATAAGCCTGCAAATCATATTTTAATTCAATGTTTTGGCCATGTGACCGTCATCAGGCATTGTTTCCTAAACTCAGTTTTTTTTATTATTTGACTTTTTAAACACATTCAGCCCGAAAACAACCTTTAAATTACAACAAACAATCATCACAATCAAAAACCTTTTCTAATAAAATCCAGGGCTCCAGACTAACATTTCATGGTGGTGTTTGAGGGCATTAAAAATAAAAATATTTAAATCACAAAATGACCACTGTTTTGCATTAGTAAGTGCAGATGCCAAAAATAGTACACATTTATTTCTTGGTAATATACATTTGGCAGTAAAGCACTGAGCTTGAGTTGGGAAGCATTAAAAATTTACTTTATTAACAACAGTAATGTGCAAAATCTATTTTTATATAAAAATGCATATATTCTACTATTAAACATTATTAAATGTACTATTATTCTTCTATAGTATCATACAGAACTACAGAACTGTATAATTGCTAACAACTTTAGCAATTATAAAAGGAACGCTTTTTATGTGATTCAGTCGCTGAACTGAAGAAAAGTTTGATTTTCAGGCCACTTTGTGACTTTTGATGATTTGTGATTCGATCGTTTTTTGCGAGAAACTGAACAGTATTTACTAGGGGTGTAACGATATTTCGTAGTACGATATTTCGCGATGCAAAAATGTTACGATATGTATCGTAGAGTCATGACGATACATTTACGATATGAAGACAGTCTAATCCTATTGGTTGACTTGTCGACGTCTCCTACCCTGCAACATGGCTGTGTGTGCTTTCATTGCAGTTGCAAAAATCACTTGAACTGAATATTAGTAGAGCAACATGAGTTCGGCTGAAACTGAAATTGAAGATGCCCTGTCTTCTTATAAGTCCGACGTCTGGCAGCATTTTGGTTTTCCAGTCATAACCGAGGTTATTACCACGGAGTGGGAAATGAAAAGTTTCGTGCTTCAGACTAACCCGCTTTTCGAGTCACATTGGAACAAACATTTCTTAAAGCTTTACGGCTCAGGAACCTCCAAAGATAAAAAAAAAATATTTAATCTTTTTATAAGCAGCAGCCACGATTTAACCAGTCACCAGACAGATTATTATTAACAACCAAAAAAATAATTTCACTGAGTGCATGTCGGAGTTTTGAAAACATGATCAAGATAATTTAAAATACGCTATAATGGAGCTGTATGATCCATAAAACACGAAGAAAGCCTATAAATAAAGAAAAAAAATCCAGAACATGCGTGTAGTATAGTCTACGACTTGGTTTGCCAGGTAAAAATAAATGTCAGTTAACTGTGTCTGACATGAAAACTACGCTAGTCATTGTCCCATAAAACGATAAATAGCAAATAAAACATATACTATTTTCATTATGTTTTATTTAGTTTTTTGTAAAATAAAATGAGACCTTGTTGTTTGCAACTACGTTTACCCTGAGACCGCGTCGCGAACACCGGCTCGACTGCAAAACGCTTTCACTACCAGAGAAAGCGGCAGCCGCGCCCCCAGTTAAAGGGCTTTTAAACGGTCTTCAGACAGAGCATGAACACAAGCACGGGACCGTTTGAGAGCCGCAGCGTGTACCGTATTGAGTCCAAAAAGCAAATACCCCTACCTGTCACCAGTCCCACCTGCACCGCACCCGACAGATAAATATTCCACCCGTTACATCAATTTTAGTGGGTCACCCGTCGGGTAGGACTGTGTTTCGCACACACATAGAATCTTGCGTCCCAAGCAGGTTTAAAGAATTTGACATCTTGACAATTTTATCACTATCATGTTAAATTTAACATATTTTTCAGTGACAGGCAGACCTATTCACTTGTTAATTTGAATACAGAAGGTTTTTATTAAACCTTAAAATGAGACCTTGTATGTACAACAGAGAAAGTTATTGAAATTTGTTTATTTTTTTAAATAAATCTGTTATTTGATTTTCAGTTTCATGTTTTAATTTTTGTTCAAAATATTGTGATGTGTATCGTATCGTGAACCCAATATCGGGATACATACCGTGTCGTGACCTGGGCATACCGTTACACCCCTAGTATTTACATCATTTTTTACCTTTGATACCATCTGTCCTGAGCACGAGCTCATCATCTGGCTCGTTACACATGTACGCGCTCTGGCGTAGTATACGCAAAAGGCGAAAGGGGAAATCGGTGAAAAGTCAACAGTCCCGGATGAGTTCACGCAAGCAAACGTAATTTTTTAGCTTTAAATCGGTTTGAACAATCAGGATAAGCGCAAGTAATTACCATTTTGAATAGCCGCTATACCCACAATCTCTGTGCACTGTGTAAACAATGAGTGTCGTATACAGGCAACAGATCACTTCCAGCATTTGCGTATACTACGCCAGAGCGCATACACATGTATCGAGCCAGATGATGAGCTCGTGCTCATGACAGATGGATGTGGCTGTGTGTCAAAGGTAAAACATCAGGCAAAAAGGCAAAAAACAATCGTTTCATGTCTTAGGACATCAATGTATCGTCACAAGCTGCAGGGTGTAATTTGGATTTGTCTGTGCATGTTTTTTTTTTACTTTTAAAGGTCTGGTGCCCATCAGTGATGTGCTGGTCAATGTATAAATAACCCGAAGCCGACCGCCGTTTTCAACTAACCCGCCCGCAACTCGGACCTCAAAAAAAAAAATATATATATATATTGTACCCGACCCGCTTCCTGACCCGCATGTTTAATATTTGCGACTGACACCAGCGATTATATGCGGCTATATGCGGTGGAGATGCCTTCACTGTCAAACATCATTCGGCATTAATTAGGTAATTTTGTCAAAAGAAATGTTCTTGATTACAAGAAAAATACAGATTGTTCATGTTGTGATTTCGGTTGTCTTGCCTTTACACAGATTTAAATAGTTTCATTCGAAGTGGGCTACTCTAAATTATGTCAGTGATTCTCCGATGTTAAATATGATCAAGAGTTTATTTCGATCTACAGTGTAATAAAAGTCAAGAAAAAGATTAGCTTTAGTCTCTAATATTTAGGGCTATAGGCTAATTCCTTTTTTCTTAACTTTTAGTCTTCTAAAAATTATCAAGAATATTAAATCAACTTAATAGGCTAGGTTAACGACTTTTCTTATACAAACATAACGAATGCACTTCAAAACGAAGTTTTCATATATAAAATCAGGAATCACGAATATGACAATATATATATATATATATATATATATATATATATATTTAAAAGTAGCCTATTAAAATGGTACAATGGCATTGCTCAGTTCAACGTGTTGGGAAATCGGGCATTTTGTCCCGTGTCAGCATTTATTCAACAGTTAATAACGCTCAACATTCAAAAGGTAAATATTATTCAGCCAATAAAGTGTAGGCCTATGTATTTCATAGAAAAGTGTGTCTAGTACTATATGAATTACAAAGGTTTAATTGGCATCTTTATTTCAAACGACGCGACCGACTGCGACCTGAATATCATCAAAAATATTTTTGGATGAAAACCCGCTCATTTCGGATCAACCCGCGCATCACTGGTGCCCATCCACTGCCATTATATGGCTGACAGACTGCACCGCTTTAAGTTAAAAATCTTTGTTTGTGTTCTGCTGAGGAAACAAAGTCACCTACATCTTAGATGCCCTGGGGGTAAGCAGATAAACATCAAATTTTCATTTTTGGGTGAACTAACGTTATCCCTTTAAGTAACCTGCTCTGTGTTTTCTGTTGGTGCGTTGTCATTATTTTCACTGTGTGAGAACATGTGTGGCGTGAGAGCACTGCAACTTTTTGGACACAGTAACAGTAACGAAGGGGAACAGTCTTTGCTAAGGGTCAATTGAAATGTAAACAATAAATACTGTTTTGTGGCTCTTTCATGTGTCGTGACAGATCACCTCAGTTCAAGAGGCACATTAACCGTTCATCTCTTCCTCTATACTAGTTATAGCATGAATAAACATCTTGGTTAAACCACGGAAAGACGTCAATACACACTATTTTTCCAATTTCAATTCGACCGACGGTAATCTACTCTTCCTGTCTGGTTTGTTTGTATGCTTTTGTTTAGTTTGCTGTTTCTCATAAGAAACATAAATGGTAGTGCTTTTGAGTTGGACAATGCAGTGGTCGCACCAGTGCGACCCCTCACAAATTGAGTTGCACCGGCAGGAAATATGGTCTGAACTGCCACCTTTAGCTTTGCGTTTATTAAAGATGAAAAAACACCATGTAGAGTGGTCTACTTTTTTCTCAATTTCAAAGCTTTTCATCGTGTTCGATACACACACACAATATTTTTTATGTGAGAATCAATCTTCCTCATACTACTGGAACTGTTTACACATCCCTACTGATTTGCCGTGCCATTTAAACTTTTGAACAGTCCTGAAAATGAAAGCACAAGTAAAGTGACAGAAAACAGCATGGTGACAAAGAGGCAAAACAGATTTTCAGCCTCTGCTTCCATTTGATGAGTCTTTTAGAACTTATGTAGCCTTCATTATAACCAACAATTCAGCTTCAATCTGTGCACTGTGACAGTTAACTACCGAGTGTGTACAATCGTTTCTCACAGCTCTCTGTGGGCTTTTCACTTGGTTCCAAACACCGCTGAAAGGTAGGCTCTCTCCTTGAGTAGAGTGGAGAAGAACGCATCTATAGATCATCAACACAAATTCCACTTGGCCTTTACTAAACAAGTCGCATCTTCAAGGTTGTGGTCCAATGCCAAGATGCAGACAACCCTTTCCCTTTGTTTACCCACAAGTTATTCGGGTCTTTCAGAACCAGCTTCAAAGAAAATGTATTGACGAGCACATGGAAGCTATATGCTGCCTGGGCGGCTTTGTACCTGACTGGTTCCGGCGCTGCTCAGATTTACGCTGGGGGGTGCGGACCTTCACGTAGGCCGCGTAGTGCCCACCTCGCATTGATCCGCTGTGTTCCACAATGCCATACAAGCTGTACAGCACACGCTCTCCTGACCCCAAGTTCTGTCACACAAATAAATACTTCATCAGTACTGTATATGGATTCATAAATCATCGGTCTTTACTGTTATTTATAACTCTAATCAGTACCTTACAAGTGGCAGAGCAGAATGGTGCTAGGTCTAGCAAAAGCGGAAAATCCACATGTCTATTAACTTTCCTCAGATTCATCCCAGCCTGCAGAGATAAAGACAGCTCAATCATTGTGCCATCACACAAAGAAGACCACAACACATAACTTTGCTCAGAAAAACATAATTATAAGATTTTTTTTCCTTCTCTTGAAAGTATGTTTGGTTAACAGACTCGGAAAACGACAATGGGCATTTCATTAATTAAACTTCACACTGTAACAAACTGGCTGAAATGACACAAAAATCACTTAAGTGACAAATTACATGTAAGAAATACCTGATGAAATCGTTTAAGGTGAAGAGTGACCACTGGAGGAAGTGCCGAGATGAGCATCTGTTTACGGGCACTGGTGTACACTTTCTCAGCTTTCTTATCTAAAACATACATAAAAACAAATGTAACATATTCCGAGCTACACTTTTGCCAAAGTAACCAGTCATGAACATTTCTTATTACTAGGGCTGGGTTAAAAAAAAAAAAAAATTGATTTCCTGATTTTAATCTATTTTCATTTTTACGAAACAATGAATCCCAAGAATCGATTAGTCTAGCTTGTTTTCAGTTAATGAACAGAACATTGCAGCACACCTCCTATCTAATAAATCGTAATAAGCTTTGAGCTTTGTTACTTTTGATAAGAAACAAAGTCTCAGTTTTCTTATTCTGTCTTTTACTTACTGAAATCTGTATCCTCTCTCATGTAATTGCTCAATCAGTGTTTCAACCGCAAGGTCAATATCACGTAATGTCAAATTTACCTCAGAAAAATAACATTCTGTGACCATAAACTCATTAGTCAGCTAGAAAAATCTAGAGAGGAGAATTTTGCTAAATATATAACATATTCATTATCATTTGTACTAATCCTCAGTGTTTAATTTGTTTAAATAAATCCATCAAGTTTTTTATTACAGCCACCATTTAGATGTTTAAATAAAAAAAAACTAATTATTGTAGAAATATAAATATGTAATTGTAATTTTAATATTAGAAAAACTTTTAATATTAGAAAAGTGTAATTTAGACGTTTGTATACAAATCCGTTCATTTTAACCTTCAGTATTGCGATAATGCAGTACCAACTGGCTCTCATGTATATTTTACAGCATTAGTTGAGAGTTTTTTTTCCTTGAGAAAATTTGCTATGTACTTTACCTGACATATATCCAAAATAATAGATACTGAATCGAACTGAAGCAGAAATTGAATCACAAGCTTGTGAATCAGATTCAAATTGTGAAATTTGTGTCAGATCCCAGCCCTACTTATCACCAGGAGAAACAGCATTTTATGTTTTCATTTAATTTATTTCTACATAAAGATTTACACCATGTGTTCAGTGTGTGGTCAGTGTATGCAAATACAGTGGTGTCCAAAATTATCAGAACACTAATATTTTCACCAGTTAAAATGGCTTTAAGTCAATTATTTATATCTTTTGCTGTAGTGTGTCCGTAGTAAATAACAGTTTACATTTCCAAACATTCATTTTGCCATTAATTGTAATATGATAATTGAAATGGCACGAAGAAACAGAACAAACTAAGACAGACTAAATCCAGAAGACCTGTGGCAATGTCTCCAAGATGCTTTAAGAAACCTACCTGCAAAGCTACAGTGCTGTTAAAAGTTTTAGACACTTGTGTAAAAATGCTGTAAAATGAGGATGCTTTCAAAAATAATGTCATAATTTTCTTTATAAATTAACTTCTATTAACTAAATTAAATCAACATTTGGTGTGACCATCCTTTGTATTTAAAGCATATTTTGCACTTGCACATTGTTTTTCAGGTAGCTTTGCAGGTAGGTCTCTTGAAGCATCTTGGAGACATTGCCATAGTTCTTCTGGACTTAATCTGTCTTAGTCAGACAGACTGGATGATGATGAGATGTTAGTCAGACAGACTGGATGATGATGAGATCAGATCTTTGTGGAGCACTGGCTGTTGCCAGACTCCTTGTGCAAACAAAAATGACACAACAATTAATGACAAAATGAATGTGAAAAATGATATCCCCTACTGACACAGTACAGCAAAAGATACAAAATAACTGACTTAAAACCATTTTTTAGCTTGTGAAAATACTAGTGTTCTAACCATTTCGGTCACCACTGTGTATATTTAATATGTGCGAGTACACATACCACTCCTCTTCAACTGTCTTTGCCTCCTCTCAGTGCAGTTCTCACAAAGCAGTTTGTTGTTGCCCATCAGCAGTTCGACAGAGGTGAACTGATGCAGACAGGACTGTACGGAGCACTCTTTAGAGCTGGGGGTGTAACTGTGACAGAGGGCTTGGAAGGCCCCTTGATGGTGCTGACGGTCTCTCTCCCTGATTTCAGGCAGTTCCTCTGCACTGTGACTGACAGGTAGAGTGTCAGTGGAAGTGTGCACCAAGCCCAGCTTGGATACAGCGCTGACAAGCTGCTCTACAGCACCGCCCTGCTGAGGTCTAATGGAGACTAAGGGAGCAGGGCTCGGGCTCAGGTTAGGTTTTAGACTTGAACTGTGTGCTGTTGAGGCTGAAGTTGTGGTGGTTGAGACTTTATCTGATGTGCTACTGTGAGTAGACACAGATGGCATCCGAGGAGACCATTCGCTCTCTGAGGCCTCGCTGTCTGCATCATTACTGCTGTCCTGCAAGTTGGAATCCTTCTCGCTGCAGTCTGATTGGCTGCCCATTGTATCCGTCCGGTAACTGGCTAGGCCACGCCCAGCCACACAGAGATCTTCTTCTTGTCGGCTAAAAACCGAATCAGCACCTCTTTCATCATGAGAAGTGGACGAATGCCGACCCTGCAGCTTCTGATTGTATCAACACACAAAGTAATGTTAAAAACAAGGAAGCAAGAAAACCACCACACATTTTTTTAAAAGTAATTAATACTTTTATTCAGCAAGGATGCACTAAAATATGGAACCACTGAATAAAAAATAAAAAAGATTTTTATTTCACAATTCTGACTTTTCTTAGATATAAAGTCGCAATTCTGAGAAATGAAATCAGAATCATAAGATAAAAATGTAAAAAAAGTAAAAAAGTTAATTGCGACTTTTTATCTCACAATTCTGACATTTTTTGCAACTGTGAGCTTACATCTCGCAATTCTGACTTTTTACTCAGAACTGTGATACAAACGTAAAATTCTGACTTTTTTATCTGAAGCGTGAGATATAAACTCGCAATTCAGAGAAAAGAAGTCAGAAATGCATGGTATACTCCCAATTGCGAGTTATAAATTTAGAATTGCAAGATATAAACTTACAATGCTGACTTTTTTCTCAGAAATGCATAATATAAACACAATTGCAAGAAATAAAGAAAAAAAAATTCTTAGAATTGTGAGATATAAACACGCAATTGTGAGCTATAAAGCCCAATTTTAAGGGAGGAAAAAAGAGCTGTTATGTTCTCAGAATTGCAAATTTTTCTCATAATTCTGACTTAACAACTCGAAATTGAGAAAAGTCACAACTGCAAGATACAGACTCGCAATTCTGAGAAAAACATCAAAACTGCGATATAAACTCGCAATTTTGAGAAAAAAAGTCATAATTGTGAGTTTATATCTTGCAATTCTGACTTCATTTCTCAATTATATATAAATTTGCAATTCTGAGAAGCTAAGTCAGAATTTATAAATATAAAAATAAAATAAAAAAAATGAAAAAAGGTAATTGCGACTTTCTCACAATTCTGACTTTTCTTCTCAGAATTACATGATACAAATGCGCAATTCTGACTTTTTTCCTCAGATGTGTGAGATATAAACTCGTAATTCTGACTTCATTTCTCAGAATTGTAAGTTTATGTCTCACAATTCTAAGAAAAAAGTCAGAATTGCATGTTTGTATCATGCAATTCTAAGAAAAAAAAGCCAGAATTGCAAGATGATAACTTCAATTGCACAAAAAAGTCAGAGTGTGAGATAAAACGTCACAATTACCTTTTTTATTTTTTATTTAGTGACAGAAATGGGCCTCCATACTAAAATGATCAAAAGAGAGAATTAAGTCTTTTGTAAATGTTATAAAAATTGCATTACAATTTCCACAAAAATATTAAGAACCACAACTGCTTTCAACATTGAAAATAAGAAATGCTACTTTAACACCAAATCAGCATATTAGAATGATTTCTGAAGGATCATGTGACACTGGAGACTGGAGTAATGGCTCAAATTCATATTTACATCACAACAATTAATTAATTTTAAAATTAAAATTAATTTTCAGACCACAAACATTTAATCGTTAGTGTATAGGAACTATCAATGCATTTGTATAATAATGGCTCCACCCACCTGTCCACTCAACCTCCGGCTGTTTCGATTGGCTTGTGAGTGGGCAGTTGACGAGTCATCATGGGAGGCCAGACCATCTTGCTCCCGCCCACTTTTCCCTAGTCTACCAGGGTTTGTGGGCTTAGAGATCTAGGCAAAGAAAACCCTCATAAAGACACTACTCAATTGACCATATGCACGGATTACTTCCTTGTTTTAGACAAGCCAGATAAGTAATTTCCGGTCAACTGTACTGTGATGTAATAGAAGTCTACTTTGCTCGTTTTCTCACAATCAAAGAAAAGTTTTGTTTGTCTAAGAGGACCAAACGTCCATGTATGCCATTTCAAGAATGACAAACACGAGTTTAAAAAAATATGCAAATAAATTAGCTAAATATGCGCGAGTCATCGCTTTGATTAACAGTAATAACCAGACGAAACATCTGACAAGCTGTTGTAAAAAAAAGAGCTGTGCATTAAATGATTCAGACTAAATCATTTAGTAACAACACGACAGCAGTAACAAGTTTGTGTTGGTTAAATATAGGCTATTTAATAGCTTTTAACTTGTTTATTTTGTATGAACTATATATAAATAATTCACCCTTACATGCTGTTTGTGTCTGAGCGCATTTATTTATTTATTTTAATGACTTTCTGCACTTGCTATACTATATAGTGTGGTAAAAGTACTACAAGTTATTATACTAGTAATAATATAAGAAATCGAAAAGCAAGATGTCTTGAAAAAACTAAGGCATTGAAATGGCCGCTGCAGTCAATAATTGAATTTGTAATGTAATTATCAACTTAAAAAGACATTGTTTTTCATGAAAAGACTTTTTTTCATGTTGTCTTTCTGAATGAAAATGAATCTTTGAAGTGAATTTTATTGCACAGCTGTAGTTGAAAAATAATAAAGGCTTTAAAATATTACAAGTATTACAAGAATGTGTTCATGACTATGAAGGCATGTTACTGATTATCAAGAATACAATTAAGATGTCCTTGAAGAGAAGTATCTTTAGCTAGCTAACGTTAGCCTAAAGATGTTATGATAGTGTTTTGCTGGCAGCATTAAAATGTACAACTATGAAGGTACTCTCCTGGGATTACCAGACTTGGCATTTAAATTATATTTAAAAAATTATCTCAAGAGTGTCCAACTATATATAGCACATATATGTATATGAGCTAGTTCTAAAGAACTCTCCGTGCATATGGTCAGTTCAGGACAGTTTTGATTCTCAATTCTATGCAAATAAAATAAAGGAACAGATATTTTACAACTGTGGGACAATAAATTAAGGCTGGTCTCACCCTTTCCTCTATGATGGGAAGGGAAATGTCAATGAAGGCTTCTTTCACTGTGGAAATCTAGAAGTGAAGCAAATAGACAATGTGTTCACTGTATTTTAAAATGAATTAAAAATAAAAACTTTATATTACATATTAGAGAATATTATATTATAGTAAATTATAAAAAAAATTACATTTAAATTCATATTATACATTTAAAATACTGTGACATTTAAAACTGAATAATTTTTAATTAAATAAATTAACATTAAAAAGAAGTGAACAATTTAAATAATCTGGCTGTGTGTGTAGACATTGTACATTAAAAATGAGAAATTCTTACATGTTCACACTCTTCACACATTATGGTGCTGGTCAGCTCTCCGACAAAAATCCGATCAACAAAATTCATTTTCACTCCTTCCTTTCCGTACGCTGTAGAACATATTTAAATGAATAAATAAATACACACACACACACACACACACATTTATAAAACACACACACACACACACACACACACACACACACACACACACACACACACACACACACACACACACACACACACACACACACACACACACACATTAAAACAACTCAGAACACAAATAATAGATCTTTTAAAAATGATATTTTCATGTGAATAGTGCCATTATTTTTTGCATCTTGTGAATACAAGCTGTCACTAGATGGCAATATTGTTCTGAATGATGTGAAAAGCAGGTGACAAAAGCATTGATGAAGCACCCTTCACTTGTCGTTTCGTCTCCTCGTCAGCTGTCTTCTCCGTGGGGTTGTTAAAGGCTTTGAGGATGCCTGCTTTAATGCGCTGTCAATGTAAACACAATGTGATGCCACTTTGTTAGATAATGAAGCTCAAACAGTTGCTGTCACAAACAGCTCCTTTTATCGTGCTCAAAATAATAGAGGCACAATAAAAGTAGCACCGTTTTAATAATGAAAAGTTAACATTTCTATTAAACAAAATGTCAATGTTTTTGTTATTGTATGCGGAAAATTACTTGTATTTGACATGTATAAACAAATCAAATAAGTCACGGCCGTTTTCCCCCTCAGGTTTCAACTCTTCACCCTTGGACGTGTTCTTTTTTTACTCAGTTTTTTGTTGTGGTAAATAAACTAAAGCAAACGCAAGGTCATGAACATGTGTCCATGGCGAAAAGTAAATGTGTGCTTCACATATTTTACACAGCACATGTATTGTATATCCCATGTACTGTATGTGTAGGCATAAAGACTTGTGAAGGCGAGTGTCCCTGTGGTCTTAATGAGAGGTGACATGGTCAGTGACTGTGTTGGTGAGAGAGTTGTTAGAAGACACAGTAAAGCACCAATCAATAGATAATTGGCCGTGGTGGCGATGTCTGTGGGGCTCGACCAGTCTCCCCCATTGTCCCGTCCCCGTGCTCGGGACAGGCTATTTAGGTCAAAAGCCTGGTTAATCCCTCTCCTTCAGCCACTCAACTCCCCCCCAAACCCCCATCTGTGTCGGACCTCGCTGCAACACACACTAATTAATCGCACAAACACACACATCCTTAAATAACTAGGCCACCACACTCTCTTGAGAAGTTGAGCTCACTTGAGCGCCCCATTCTTAGCATTTTTTTTCAATAGCTAATTGGTGATAATTCATTGCTGTTAATTAGCATATTGCGAGCAGGGATCTTATTGGCTAATCAACATAAATATTGTGGTGTCCATGTTTGGTCACTGGCTTAAGGGGTCTCAGCTCTGTTACACACTGTACCTGTGAGATATTTTGAACCACATATATATATATTAGGGCCGGGACTCGATTAAAAAAATTAATCTAATTAATTAGAGGCTTTGTAATTAATTAATCGAAATTAATCGCATTTTAATCGCATATAAATATTTGACCTGAGAACAGTGAGAAGTTTTTTCATATGGATTTTTAGTATACCATTGAATAATGACTGAATACATAAACTTAAGCAACAAAATATTGTTTATTTTTGTTCAACCAAGTCCAACAGACCAGTGCAATATAATTAAGTGTAGCAATAGGATACAGTGTTTCCCCTAGGTTTCCATACTTTTTTTTCTCTGTACTTTACCCTACTTTGTGTAATAACGAAAACATTTATTTCAGTGAAAAAATAAATCCAAAACTCTCTATTTTAACATTTTGAACAATAGGGCTTTACAATCTTTTGCTATTTTTTTTTTTTTAAGAAATTCTTGTGTTTTAATTTTTCTCATAATCAAATGAAAGCATAAACATTTATTTATTTTTAATCCAATGAAAAATAAACCTTTTTAATTTTTGGCAAACAAACAGAGGTTTGCTGTTAAAATCAATAAATAATAATAATTTAACATTTAAATAATAATCGTATTTTTTTCTAAAATTAAGTGGTTAATCTTGTTGTTATATTTATTTTTTTATCATATATATTGTTTTTTGTCAATTATTTAAATAGGAATATTGTTCTGTTTCATGTTAAACCGTACTTTTATTTTGACAGGTTGCCGTGAAGTTTCTGTGTGTAAAGTATGATATGATGCTAGTTTTCTCAAATGAAACGGTAAAAGTGACACTGACAGTAGCTTTGGAGATTGAGTCTATCTGTTCATTTGAGATGCAAATGCCAAAAATTAACGGGAGCATCACGCGTGCAGTAAAAAAAAAAGCCTCTCTGCCATTCTAACATACAGAGGCAAACGGTACATGCAGGATTCATATTAAAACGGTCTTTTTGCATTTCAGTTTTCACAGACACTAGTCCATATCGCGATTTGAATTAAGTGACAGACCAACTTTTGATTTATCAATCCAAAAATCGACGAATTTACGTGGCATTCCGCGCTATAGTAAATTCGGTTTTTATGAATGGAGTCCGCGATCCAGTCCGTGTTTTCTTGGAGGAGACATTGTAAACGCGCCCCCCTAAGATAATGGTAGGTGAAACACTGGGATATTTAGAAATATACTAGCCTACATTTCAGAAATTCAGATACCCTATAGGTAGGTAGACCTTCTGTAAAAGCATTGAGGTGATACATGAGGCTCGATGTGCTGCGGTGATATGCGCATTCCTTTGTCTGAACGCTAGTTGGTGCTCCAGTATAATAGGTCCGCTGAAACTCATCCAGTGAGAAACGTTCCGCGGTGCAAAATTAAGTGCGATTAAAATGCGTTAAAAAAATTTTACGCGTTATTTTTGTGTAATTAATTAATCTAAATTAACGCGTTAAAGTCCCGGCCCTAATATATTATTTTTTTTTTTTTTATATATATAAATATAAGGCCTCTTATGGTTTATTTACCACAACCTAAGCTGCTTTTATTTAATCAAAAATAGTAAAACATTGATTATAAATAGTATTACGATTCAAAATCGTAGCCATTACTCTAGTGTCACATGATCTTTCATAAATCATTATAATATGCTTATTTGCTGCTCAAGAAACATTTATTATTATTATCAATGTTGAAAACAGTGGTGCTTTGTAATATTTTTGTTGAAATTGTGATTTTTTTTTTTTTTTTCAGAATTCTTGGAATATAATATAATTGAAATATAAATATATAACATATGTGACTCTGGACCACAAAACCAGTCACAAGGAAAATTTAAATGTATATCTGAAAGCTGAATAAATAAGCTTTCCATTGATGTATGGTTTGTTAGGACAGGACAATATCTGGCCAAAATACGATTATTTGAAAATGTGGAATCTGAGGGTGCAAAAAAATAAAAATACTGAGAAAATCGCCACTGAAGTTGACCAAATTAAGTTCTTAGCAATGAATATTACTCATCAAAAATTATGTTTTTACATATTTATGGTAGGAAATTTACAAAATATCTTCTTGGAACAAAATTTTTACTTAATTTCCTAATGATTTTTGGAATAAAAGAAAAATCTTTAATTTTGACCTATAAAAAGTATTTTTAGTTAGTGCTACAAATATACATGTGCCACTTAAGATTGGTTTTGTGGGCCAAGGTCACATTTGTATATTTACTGAAGTACAAGATATTGAGAAACATTTAAGCCAGATTGTTTCCTGTTTTCACCCCCTCTCCCTCCCCTAAGTTTGGAGGAAAAGAGGGAGGGAGGGGATGTGGGGACGGTCCTCCATCACAAAGCCTCAACAAGCAGCTGACTGTTTCCCAGGATGCACAATGAGGCCAGTCGCGCCACTTGCAAGGTTCCTAAGTGGCACAACTGTCCACATTCACAAGTCTGAATGGGCCTGGCTGGGCCTGGGGCTCATCGCCCGATGCTGCACCCGCTTTCTTAAGGCAGTTAGGGCCACTGGTGGGGTTGCATGGGTCTTGGCCCCTGGCATGTCCGCATTAAGAGACCCACAAGCTGTAACACTCTACAAGAACCACCCTACCAAACTACTATGCATCTGCTCTAGAGAGAGGTCAATGTCCCACCGTCACTTTGCAAAGGCAGCCCTTTGCAGTGACTGGTATAGTTTATATACGCACTGAAGAGGACTGAGGGCGTAATGCTGAGAACAAGACCCCCCGCAGACGTTGAATTAACATTAGTTTTTGGCCACTGCAGTGAAAACAGGACAATGCTAAACAAATAAGCAGAATAAGAATCCATGAAACACATTATAAGATTGTTTTCCAAGGCTGCATGATATATTAAACTCATTTAAAAATCATATTAAACCATAATGCCATTGTGAATTCACAAACACTACGATTCAGTTAATTAAATATATGCAATGCAGGTTTATTACATGCGCTTTTTATAACTTTTTATAACTGTTATCATTTACATGTGTGAAGCGTCTCAAACTCCATCTCTGCATATAGCTGTGAGTTTATTATAACATTCATCTAGGAACATAACATTCGCCATTTTATTAGATTTGGAAGGTCATTAATTTATAAACCTATGCAAACACAGGAGAATACATTAATATCTTTCTCAATATGCTAACTGTTCATCGCCTTTGCTAAATAAAAGCACAAACCCTCACTCTGAGTTTTACACGCTTTGGAGTCCACATATTAAAAATTGCCAGATATTAAAGATAAAGAGGACATTGAATTAAATGTTATCAATATTAAACAAGGATTAGATTGTGTAGTAAAGTGTAAAAACAATCTGCAGGCATTTGTTATAATGCGTAATGTACATTAGCTCTATTGTTTATAATACATTATGCATTTTAACAGTTTTGATTACGAGTTTTTGACACTTTATTCAAAGTGATTATTAGTGCCTCATTGCAATTATATATTTCTTTTAAGTAATTTTAAGGGCTGTTGTTCGCTTGGGTCTATATTTATTAGCACAAAAAATGTATTTATAATTATCCGATTACTCAATTAATCGTAAGAATAATCAAACGATTATTCGATTACCAAATTAATAGTTAATGACAGCCCAGTTTATTATATTAATTACAGTAACATTATGACTTATTTTATTATTTATAATTCAATATGGTCATAAAGGCAACAATTGTTTTACCCTTACCTTAAAATTACATCACAAGTGGTCAGAGAAGACAAGATGCACACTACTGGCAGGTCTAAATTGTGTTCTTGACTATTTGTGATCATATGTGACCCTGGACCACAAAACCAGTCTTAAGTCGCTGGGGTATATTTGTAGCAATAGCCAAAAATACATAGTATAGGTCAAAATTATTGATTTTTCTTTTATGCCAAAAATCATTAGGAAATTAAGTAAAGATCATGTTCCATGAAGATTTTTTGTAAAATTCCTACTATAAATATATCAAAATGTAATTTTTGATTAGTAATATGCATTTGTAAGAACTTAATTTTGAGAACTTTAAAGGTGATTTTCTCAGTATTTGGATTTTTTTGCACCCTCAGATTCCAGATTTTCAAATAGATGTATCTCGGCCAAATATGGTCCTATCCTAACAAACCATACATCAATAGAAAGCTTATTTATTGAGATTTCATAAGATGTATACATCTCAGCTTTGTAAAATTTAACCTTATGACTGGTTTTGTGGTCCAGGGTCACATATTACATGAGATGGATCTCAATCCAAGATAAAAACAGGGCTAAATAAAAAAAATATTAAAAAGTAATCACACACTCACCTTTGTCTCCTCTACTCTCATGGAGTCCAGGAGGTAATGTAGCAATTCCTGACTGTCCTGTTGCTGGTAACCCTTAAAGCGAGGGGCCCTGCACACACACACACACACACACACACACACACACACAGAGAAAGGCACAGAATGAGAATTCCTGTCACACAAACACATTGGCACAAGTGTAAATACATCCACAGTGACAAAAGGAGCCAAAGCCACGCGAACACCAATTAGCCACACACAAAAAGCAATCAGCAGCATATAGACGAGTAAAGACGAGAGAAGAATGGACATAATCTTCTCTCAAGGCCTTTTCTCTGATGCTGCATGAGGTGAATCTCGCTGTCTCTCGGCAGGTTTCAGGATCTTAGTGGCAGCTATTATTTTTCCACTGACAACTTTCATTCACTTTTCATTTCATCATTCAACCAGCTGAGGTCGGTCACACACACGCAGCCACACACACACTTTCATACACAAACAGATACATAAAAGTAGTCTGACCTTTAACCAATTCACTCATTCTACTGAATTATAAACCCAAGATTGGAATTTATTTCTGTAAGACTTGCAAGAACTGAAAAATTAAATTAAAAATCTAAAAATGGAGCATGTGCTGAAAGGATTCAATTTCCGCATTTTAATATGTGAAGAACCATCTTATATAGCAAAGTCAATTTAGAGTGATTACATACCAGCTTTGCTCACTGTTGATGTGTAATTTTGTTTGATTCTTCCAGGCTGGTGTGTTTACAATCTCAGTAAAATAAAGCCAAGAACAGTTATAGGACCATATGATTTTCGTGATGTGGAAAATGCAGATAGAATGGCCGAATCCAGGCATAAAACTGGAATTTACTGTGCAACGCAGAATGTCATGGCCAAATTTTGGATGAATAAATCAAAAGTAGGTCAGTACACTTAAATCAAAAACCAATATGGATTAGTGTCTATGAATATTAAGCCACAAAATACTATTTAAATGTGAATACTGAATGTTCTACATGTCTCTGTGTGAATGAATGGTGCAGACGCGCGGTTTCGTTTACTACACACATACACGCAGAAATAAACAATCACTTCAGGAGCATTTTACCAATTCTTCTGAGAAAAAAATCATCATCATATCATTTACAAAAACAGAAACTTAACAGTATTTCTAAAAAAAAAAAAAAAAAAAGTTATAAATTTGGTAAAAATAAAACTAAATTTGAGAAAAAAAATTGTATTGTATTGTATTTCATAGGGCCTTCAAAATTAAATTTTTGTTAAACTTGCTGTTAAATTGTGTAAGTTTCCTGATTTTAAAAATTAGACATGCTTTTTGATTAATAATATTTAAATTAACCATTAAAACAGAGTCTAGAAAAATTTAAAGGGGGAAAAAAAATGGAATTCAGAAAAATTAAAATGGAAAAAACAGAAAAAAAAAAACTGAATTTAGGACAAAATAAAACAGATTTCATAGGGCCCTACAGCTAAACAGCTAAGCAAAACTTGCTTAATGCAAATATTCAATAATGAGACCATTAAAAGTGATCCCAAAACTATGCATGTGTGTGAATGAATAAATATCACATAGAAAACATTGTAGTTGTTTAATTCTGCATGTGTAAATGTTGATTAATGTGATACTTACTTCAAACGAGCCATTTCTAACAGTGATCACCTGACAACAGAAGCTCTTTCTAGAAAAACATCCTCATGAACCAGTATTTATAGTACATTCACCTGAAAGCAATTTTCAGCCAAGATTTTCTGCCAACAAAAGCAATTCATGGCATTTATGGCCAAACATTTACAGTGACCTATATTTCAGAGCATTCCTAAACATTCATCATATCTTGATGTCCTTCAAACACATTTAATGCCACATGCTCAAAATAACTGAAATGACAGACATGTACAGAACAGAACCAGACAAGACCACCCTAAACACTCCAGACTGGAGGACAGTGGCAATGTGGAGATATGTTTGTCCTTCCTCCCAGCTAACCCTGTGGTAAATCTAGCAGAAAAACATGTTGGCCATTTAGGAAACAACTCCTCAGATTCTAGCCCAAGCCAGATGTGGGCCAGCTGTGGGCAACATATGGGCGGCTGGAGCCAGCCCTGCATCAACCTGTTGTGCACTGAGGCTGGATAGCTGGTCAAGATGATGGGAAGGCCATTTGGCCTGGTGATGAACCCAAGGGTAAAGGGGCAAGTCAAGGTGTTGGTTCGGGTTGGGATGCCTGGGGCTGTCCAGATGCTCATCAATGATTTTGCTATTACCTGCTAAGCTTGCAAGCACTGTGTTTGTGAGGGCAGGCTGGGTGAATGAATGTACTGGCAGAACGGATGGTCAGGCAGTCTGGAACGCCTCTACCGTGGGCTGATGAGGTCTGACGTTCAGCGCAGCTCTGCGTGACCGGAGTGTGTTTAAGATGTCCAGCCACCTGCTTCTAACACAGGTCATGAGCAGGGGGTCTGGAGAGACGGCCTCCCTCCCCTCTCTGTTTCTCACTGCTTCTTTTCTTATCAGCACTAGTGGTCTGTAGCATCATGCATGAACAACTTCCAGCCTAAAAATACCACAGTGGAAAAAACACAGTTGCCACAAAAATCTCTCTCTTGATATCTACATCTACCGCTGTCAAACCCAAATCAATTTTGATAAGGGGTTCAAACAGTAGGCGGATGAGACTAGTACACGCTGAGCATGAGCTGCAGAAAGGCAAGAACAGAGTGAATGTGTTCTGGAAGGAAGCATGAGGGACGGGTGAGATGGGCTCCAAGTGGGAGAGGTGGGAGAGAGACTGAGAATGTTCTGGAAGCTCATTCCACTGGAAGAAAAGGCTGAAGGAGCCTGTAGCGGTGCACCCAATATGGCCCTGCCACAGACGGACAGCTGTAACCACTAACACAATTAACAGCGGATGAGTTAGTACCAGACGCCAGGCAGCCCCAGCACAATGCTGCAATGCACATGTGCACACACAAGCATACTACATCAGTGGGATATAAAGCACTCCTATACATGCATCTTATGCTGAACACAAAATATAAACAACAAACAATTCTACGAAACACACACATTCATCCCACTCCCAAAATCTGACAACTAACCTATTCATCGATCACCTCAAATACCAGCAGAATTATGGATCAATGAATAAAACAAGTGATGCTGTGATGACAAAGATTTGTTTTCACAACATTTTTTAAATTACAGAAACTAGTAGTGTGCATCAGCATTACATAAATTAGAAGTTTAGGGCCCTATGATTTCTGCGATGCAAACAATTCAGACGGAATCGCAGAATCCAGTGATAAAAATGGAATTTACTGTATAATACAGAATGTCAGGGAATTTGCCAAATTTTGGATGAATAAACTAAAAGTAGGTCAGTACTCTTAAATCAAATGCTATTTGGACTAGTGTCTGTGAATATTAAGCTACGATATACTATCCTATGCAATCACACGCTTCATAAACATTGTACTGTTTCTTGTGAGAAAAAACAAAACAACTGTCAAATTTACAAATAGAAATGTAAAGGTCTACACAGCAACCCATCAAAAATAAAACTTCGGTTTAACTTGAAGAAACTGTGACAGAAATATATTACTTAAATGTGACCCTGGACCACAAAACCAGTCTTAAGTCGCTGGGGTATATTTGTAGCAATAGCCAAAAATACATTGCATGGGTCAAAATTTTTGATTTTTCTTTTATGCCAAAAATCATTAAGAAATTAAGTAAAGTTCATGTTCCATGAAGATTTCTTGTAAAATTCCTACTGTAAACATATCAAAATGTAATTTTTGATTTGTAATATGCATTGTTAAGAACCTAATTTGGACAACTTTAAAGGTGATTTTCTCAGTCTTTTTGATTTTTTTGCACCCTCAGATTTCTGATTTCAAATAGATGTATCTCAGCCAAATATTGTCCTATCCTAACAAACCATACATCAATAGAAAGCTTATTTATTGAGCTTTCATATGATGTATAAATCTCAGTTTTGTCAAATTTAACCTTATGACTGGTTTTGTGGTCCAGGGTCACAAATGTACTGATAGTACTACTACTAATAATAACATTATTATCAAAACATTCTTTAAGGAATATTTACCAGAATTTATTTACCAGGAAAATTTAAATACACAACACAGTTGTAAATAAGTTTTTGATCAAATAATTATTTAAAGATGCTTTTGATTATTACATTTCAAAGAAAACAATAAAATTGAATCCAGAAAATTAATGGAAAACAAATTTGGCCATAAAATTTACATTTTTGTTAAACTTTTAATAAACTGCTGTTAAATTGTGTAAGTTTCATGATTTCAATTAATTAGACAGCCTTTTAATTAATAAAATTTAGAGTTGCAAAACGATAAGTCGCGATTAATCGATTAAAAATAAAAGCTAATGTTTACATACTGTACTGTACGTGTGTACTGTGTATATTTATTATTTATATATAAATACACACACATACATGTATACATTAAAAAACTATGTTAGATATATATGTCAAAAATGCATATTTATACAAAATATATAAATTATGTACAAGTGTTGTACAAGTGTGCACACACACACACACACACATAATAAATATACACAGTACACACACACAAATAGTATGTAAACTTTCATTTAATCGATTAATCATGACTAATTGTTTTGCAGCCATAATAAAATGTAATAAGCATTAAAAACAAAATCCAGAAAAATTAAAAACAGAATTTGGAAAAAAAAAAAAAAAACGCATCTCATAGGGCCCTAGAAATTGTATAAATTCCAGAATGTGTAAAAGCTAAATGTCATTCAAGGGGACACTCTTTTTAAACGAAATGACATTTTTCTAGATGTTTGTAAAGGAAAATATATATATATATTTACTTAAAATTTCTACAAGTAAGGAATAATTGACGACGGGCCATCAAATTCTTAGAAAATAATGCATTCCATTGCTAATTCCAAAATATAATTTTAGACCTAGTTACGATGCTTGAGCCGTGGATAGCCGTTTATATCCTATTGTTTCCTGTATTCATTTGTTTGGCCAGTGTTGTTGTCGTTTGGTTATTTTGCTGTTTTAGGCTGTAAGGACCTTTGAAATAACTGAAATCATGTGGCATGTAATGCGGTCAAGTGCTGCCTGGAACTATGTTCACCACGCGTTTCCCTGTAAATATATTAATTAATATAAATAATGTAATGTACACCATTAGAACATTCGTCAACCAGTTTCAGGCATTCATCAACCTCATAGTATAAGAAAGAATATGAAATGGGAAACTGGGAAAAAAAATCTCATTCTTTATAAAAAGTGTGTATGCATTTTCAATAATTTATTAATTTACATTACATTTAGAAATCACATTTTTAAAATTAGGTTACTTCATACAGTATATCAAAAAAATGTTAATGATGTGATTTTAAAATATTAGTCATTTCATTTTTAGTTGCTTATTTTAATGATAGTTTTGTATTTTAAATCATTTTATGTCATCTTGAGGCCGCTTTATTTGATGTGCAGCCAATAAACTGGTCACTAATCACTTTTAGTTCACTACCTTCTACAACTGTCATCAATGTGTCTTTTGTAAATAACATTATTATTTGTTATACTATTTTGTCCAAAAAAAAAGGGTTGAACTGTACATTATTCTTCACATACAGGCACAAGAACTAAATGCAACCTTCTAAGAAAGCAAAACCTGTAACCGGCTCAGTTTTGAATCCCATAAAATTATTAGTTAAGAGTGAGAAAATTTATGAGATACAAGAACCAAAATAGCAGCCAGTGTAATTAGAGCTTATTATTTTGCATTGCCAACTTGCACAACTAGAACATCCTTGAAAGTGTTGTAATTGGAACCGGTGTATGTGTGCTTGAATCTCTGTACTAACAAACCTGAAATAAGTTCCATTCCACCTCAGTGTGTGAAGTATGCAAAAGGCTTGAGACGTAATTATAATACAAATTAAAATGTAGTTACAGAAAGTGGAAGATAAAGACATCTGGGCTCAGGGTCAGTGTGTGTGTTTACAGGCTGGGACCCTCACTCGCACCAGGAGCGGTGTGTTTTGAGCAGGGAATGCTGCTGACTGCTCTTTGGACCGCTGTTGGCGCTGGTGCTGCTCAGATCTGTCCAGCTGGCAGTGTGACCTGGCCCTCGATCAACCATGCCAATAGCACTCAGCTGTGTAACACATACAAACACACACACAGGCTACTTGTTCTTCACCCATTTTATGGTTGGTGTTCATCCCACCTTCAAAAACACTGTCCTTTAAAGCGCAATGTCTCAAAAGATGCCACTCTGCCACATTGTCCAACATAGCAAACGTACAAGATGGTGTTCAAGATGGCACAGTAGTTCAAGTACTCCATCAGACCAGCAGCTGTGACCCGTAGTTTGCCAGTCAACAAACACATTAAACAGGATCTTTCCTGTCAAGGACATGCTGGATAAGCACAAGCACACACACATAAACCGTGCAGCACAGAAGGCCGTCACTTGACCCCACGAGCTGCTGCTCTGAAGAGCTGAAAGTGTGTGCATGTGGGACCACTGTGCAGAGAGGGAATTGGATTCTATGTATATGTAAGGCAGAGAAATTCAGTGTGTTTTAATGCTTTCTCATGTTAAACACCAGACTTTTGAGACTAGAGAGGGTGACAATCGGCCCTTAAAGTTGGGCCGATTGTCATGTACAGGGTTATCGAAAAACGTATTTTTTGCAGTTTGTAATGTAACGTTTTTATGGGATTTGCACCCAAGGATTCCGCAGTCCAGCTCTGTGCCAGCTGAGCTGTATAGCAAGCTTGTTATGTCCGGAAAGCAAAACATGGTACGTTTTCATCATGAGATTTGTGTGTACACTTAAAAGTCACCAGGCAGCTGTAGAATTAGTAAATGAAAAACTGAAAGTTTCCTTTCAATATATGTGGGCATATTTTATCCATTAACTTTATTAAAACAAAAAATAATCTAAATGTTTAGGCTTACTTTTTCAAAGCCTATTTTATGCACTCATAATAGCTGTTTGTGCATGTGTATATGCTCAAATGAATTAGTGCGCTTAAGGCTCAGATGATGCCAGGTGAGCAGAATGCACATGTACACATATGCAAACCCACAGGTCTGATAAAGGCACAGTACCTGATTTAATATCACAGAAGCACCAGAGAGACACCCAACTGCCTGGCAGGCTCCTGTCTGATCCACCCAACCATTCAGCACGTTCAAACAACAGCCAGTGAACCGTTCAGCCTGTACATGGCATAAAAATCAACCACCGAGAGCTGGGATCCAACCAGTCGCGTTTGGGTTTAAAACAGAGTGCAGTGACAATCAATTAGCCATGTTTAAATTTGCTAACCCACACAGCTTTCAGAGACTTTCATAGTGTATATTTAGAAATAGCGCCAGTGGCAGTGTATACATACTTCTGACAGAGCTGGTTGAAAAGGATCTTGGGGGAGACAGGCCCTTTCCCTGACTCCTTCATGCTTTGGAGGAACAGGAACATGGCTGAGGTAAGTGGTTCTGGACTGGGCAACGTCACTGTTAGTGGCCCCTATAAAAAAAAAAAAAAAAAAAAAAAAAGCATAGCAGTCATATCATATCTAACATACAGAGCATTTTGCATATTTCAAAGCTAATATGAGTGAGATTATGACAGAGACTGGACTAGTTGGAATGTACCAAGTTAGTCTCAGCAGAGGGGCAGATCTTCATCTTATGCCCTTTTTCCTTGACGTCTTGAATCAGGTCATTTAGCATGTGGGTCTGGGAGAGATTCTAAACCAAAACACACAAACAGCTTTTACAATTTCACAGCTTTATGTTATCTCAAAGATGTGCTTGCACAAAAACTTTAAAGGAATTGGCTATTGCTACATATATACCCCAGCGACTTCAGACTGGTTTTGTGGTCCAGGGTCACATATACACTTTTACGAGAGAATGGCTTTCTAGCGGATGATGTAGGATGTAGGCATAGCATAAGCTCCATTAAGAACGTGCTAGTCTCGCAAGAGTTGCAAGCTTTGTTTACAGCAAAGGAAAAACAGTAAACCAGGACAATTTGTACAAATCCTCGTTTTTGTACTTCTAATTTGTGACTGGTGTTTTATTTGTATTAACAGTTAGCGGAAACTAGAGATTGCGGTTTATAAAGTTTTAAATATGGATATTTGTCTTATTCAAACGCATCAATTTGCTTCAGAAGGCCTTTATTAACCCCCTGGGGACATGTGGAGCACTTTTTATGATGGATGAAGGCACTTCAAAATCTCAACACCTATTCACTGCCATCAAAAAAGCTTGGAAGAGCCAGTACATTTTTTAAAGGGGTCATCGGATGCCCATTTCCCAAGTTGATATGATTCTTTAGGGCAGGGATCCTCAAATCTGGCCCACGAGATCCATTTTCCTGAAGAGTTTAGCTCTAACCCTAATCAAACACACCTGAGCATGCTAGTCAAGGTCTTCAGGATCATTAGAGAATCACAAGTAGGTGAGTTTGATCAGGGTTGGAGCTAAACTCTGTAGTGGATTGGCCCTCCAGGGTAAGATTTGAGGAACCCTGCTTTAGGGTCTTAATGAGAAGTCAGACCTTTTTAGAGCAAGCCATTCTGTTGCATGTTCCTTTAAATGCTAATGCTTTAAATGCCCCTCTCTCCTGGGGGGGACAAGCCGTAATGTTTACTTTAGCCGCATTTAGCCACAAAACTTGATAACTAGCACATTGTTAAGAAAGACGATTTGCAAAGATGCATAAAAAACCCTTTACTCACTTCTGCTGTAGGTAAAGCTGCATCTTGAATGATTCGCATGAACATAGACATATTTGTAGATCGGGGATCAGCGCGTTCCCTTCAAAAACGAAAGTGACATTAATCCTCTGCGTCTTCAGTGGCTCAGATGTCGGGAGAAACATCTATGCTACGTTCATTATTACATCCAACTACAGAACACCTCAATCGCTCAATCAGAGACATTCTTGTCCTCCCCAGCACCAGACAGTCATGTCAATAAACTATGGTGGGAGCGGCCTCTGTCAGTGTGACATCACACCTACAAGAAGTTGAGAATTACCTGATTTGAAAAAGGAGATTTTACTTTTAAATATGAAAAAAATACCACTGGGTGCATTTTTATCAATGTAGGGTGGTTGTGTACACACACTCCCAACACACATTTATGTGTTTTAACAGCATGTAAAAGCGAGTTTTGCATCCGATGACCCCTTTAATATAACTCCGACTGTATTTGTCTGAAAGAAGAAAGTCATATACACCTAGGACGGCTTGATGGTGAGTTAAGTGTTTTCATTACTAATAAAAAGAAGCACCATATTAGATATGATTTCTGCATGATCATGTGACACAGATAACTGAAATAATGGCTAAATTTAATTTTTTTTATTATTGCTCTTTTGTTAGTAAATGTTAGTTAGCACATTAACAAATGTTAACTAATGGGATCGTTTTGTAAAGTGTTACGAATAATATTTGTGCATCCTTGAAATTACTGAAAATTTTCATTCTGGTTACATTTTCTTTTGTGAACTGTTTGACAAGAATAATCTGAAGTGTCGTTCAATACTGACCGCTTGTTCCTCTGAAACAAGCAAGCGTCAAGTGTTTTCTCAAGGCCACAAGGGTGAAGAGCGAGTCTTGGAGACACATTCACATAATGTATCTGAATTGTGTTGTGGCAACAGCCCAGATCATAAACCGACTGGCTTCCACCAAAACACACAGAACTGACACAAACCAAAATTCAGGTGTTGTGAGGTCTTGCCCATGGCTTTACCTGCATCACAGCATTGAAGAAGCAGGTGTTACCCAGGTTGTTGATGCCCTTGACTGGGATAAGTGTGCTATTCACTGGACTCTTCCCTTTCTGAGTGTCCGAATACTCAGCAGGTTCCTCTCTGAGCCTGATAATTTTTGAGGTTGTTCCTAAAAGACAGAACAGAATATAAGTTAATAAATCTCTAGTTAGCAAACTATTTTCCTAACACATTCAGTGAAATTACAAAAAGCAGAGAGCTTGACTTAAACTTTAATAAAGAGAAATGAATACAGATCTTCTGTTATGTGAAGAACTGGACTGGGCCTGGTCCCAGTGTGCGGCTGATTATCTCCAACAGAAATGGGTTAACATGCTGGGTAGCAGCTGGGAGAGGCTGCAGATGACAGCTGGATAAAACTACGCTGGTTAGGGAGCAGGGAACAAGCCCAGCTGCTCCCCGCTACTGCCATGACTCTGCGGGAGATTCTTGGCCCAGGCGGTGAAACACAAGGCCCACAGAGAGAGAAAGACAGAGTTTTTCTGCACAAAACAGCAAAACTCCAGAGAAATGACGGGTACACTGCTTTAAACACTCAGGAGACATGAAAGCAACCTGCATGATAATTCAGAGTGAGCAGTCGGTCCCGTAAATAGCTCTCAGCCTCAGAAGAGAGGCTGACGGCGCCTATGGTTTTCAACAATACGGATAATATTATGTGATTTATTTTAACAATGATATCTAACAGTGACTACTTCTTTGTACAATCTTTTTTTTTTACAATTTCAAATGAAACTGAGTATTATACACATACTTTAATGAATGTAACAAACTGTATTAAATTCATTAAACATCAACTTTAGCATTTATTCAGTATTATGTTCTGTATTGTGTACAGTTTATATTGTATAATGTGTTTTTAAATTCTAAATAAACAAAATATTATATCAGATGGTGATCATTTAAGTTTTAATTTCGTTATGCAAACCTGACGTAAAGAAAAGTGGATATCCTGTACACAATGGCATACAGAATACATGGTTAAAAAGTCATAAAAAAAACTTTCAGAATATAATTACATTTATTTGAAAATGTGACAACTTCGTTCCATTTAATTTTGCTTTAATTTGCTAGCTTAAAGAGAGTAAACACACCAGTGCCAAGGCCAGAAATCTCCAAATGAATAGACCTTAGTGAAAACAGGGTAAAAAGAAATAAAAACAGCTGCAACTCTATGAATAGTGCCGACTACATTTACACAGCAGAAATTTACTGGCAATTTTTGTATGATTTTCTTTTTCTTTTTAAAGTTTTACTAGGTGGACTAGTTGTCAAACTTGGTGGTGGCCTTTTGGCAACAATACACTGGACAAGTCTTAACAAATCACTGGAACCATGAATGATTTTGGCCCCTTCTTTTTTATTTTTATCCTCACTGGCACCATTTGTGAAGGAGAGCACAAGTGTTCTGTCAAATTAAGCATTAATGAACAACTACAAGCACCCAAGGCACTGAGAATGAGAAAGACAGTCAGCATGGTGCTGTTTGCCACTACTAAATATTGCCATTTACACTCTTCTGCACTAAAATGTATGCATAAGTAAGAGCAGAAAAACAAATGTACCTTTTTATTATGAGTATCATGTAAATGAGTTATATGATTGCCACCTCGCATTCTTGTAAACCCAAGAGAATCGAAACCACTACGGAAAAAAAGACACTTTACATGTACAATTATAGACAGGCTGTGCAGATGGGGGATGTTTCTGCCTGTCAGTCTTTGACAAATCTCTGCTGGACAATACCAGGGGTCTTCATAAACACACTTAAGCTGACATATAAATTCTCTTAAAGACTCCAAGGCTGCAATATAATTTTTTTAATTCAGACAATCAAGACCAAGGCATATGTAGGGCCCTATAAAATCCAATTTATTTTTATTCCAAATTAATTAATTTTTCTGCAGTTTATTTCCATTTAAATTTTTCTAGACACTGGTTAAGTTAGAAAATATTATTTAAAAAAAGCATGTCTAACTAACCGAAATCATGAAACTTACACAATTAAACAGCAATTTATTTTACATTTTAAGGCCCTATGAAATTATTTGTTTTTCTCAAATTCAGTTTTATGTTTATCAAAATCTGTGTTTTCTATTTATTTTCTGGATTTTATTTGAATGGTTTCATTCATTTTTAATAATCAAAAGCATCTGTAATTAATGGATTATTAATTAATTAATAGACCTTTAAGTTTCTGTTTTTGTATATGATACAATGATAGTTTTTCTCAAATAAAATGGTAAAAAGCTCCTAAATTGAGCAGTTATAGAGATTATGTTTATATGTTCACATACTCACATAGACATAAATGTACTGACCTACAATTGATTTGGCAATTTCTGTAATGGTCCTCGTTATGCATAAATTATATTTTTACGACTGGGTTCTGTTATTCTGTCCACATTTTCCACATCGCAGAAATCACAGGGCCCTACATATGGGGTGGAAAAAGTAATTTCTTAAATCAAGAAAGCAACTAAAACGTCTTGAGTTATCTTTCAGGTTGAACTGACATTGCCGCCACAGGATCACCTTATTTAGCCCCCTTCTGAATCCATATTGTCACACCACCACATCTAAGGGAAAGCCCAAGGTCAATCCATGTTCTCCAATTCAAGAAGTAAATTGGTTTTCCTTTGTGCAACAATGCTCTCTGGAGCTGCCCTGAATGTTATGCAGATCCAAACACACTTGTACAAACTGGCCTAGATTTAAGCCCTGTTCAGGAAAAAAAATCCATTAAAAACCTAAAGTGGGCAGCTTCTGTGGCCTCATGATTTTCTCACAGGGGTTAATCAGGCATCAAAACAATAGACTAGAGTGCTGCTATTCCTAAGTGGGGCCAAAAGCATCTGGAGCACTACACGGAAACATCTGGAAGTTTGCCTGTGTCCATACAGCCATTCAGGAGGGAGCCCATATGTCCAGGAACACCGTGGTGCAAACAAGTGAGGACAACAGGGATGCACTGCTCACACAATGTGAGAGTGACGGCAAAAAGGTACTTTTGCATTTTGTCGGTCCCATTTTTTTTAATCGATCAAGAGAATAAACATGTGATGTGGGAATTACATCGCATCTGGGCCCACTGATCAAGGTAAACAATGTTCAGAGAGCCATCTGCCAGCATGGCAGCAAAGGAGATACATAGAGGGGACTGGGGGGGAGCACAGTGCCCTGAACAAGCATATGGAAAAACAGATTTTTCCTCTCCCTGCAGCAGTTAGCGAAGGCAAATGTCAGCATGCACCACGGCCACGCTTGACTGTCCTGCGCTCGGCACCACCACCTGGCTCTCCTTGCTCAGCCACCGAATATGGGCAGGAGTGACACTGTGGAGCATGTCCCCGGGGCAGCCTAAACGATCAGTGATCCACTCCTCCCCACCCAGCTCTCTACAAAACGCACAAGTGCCAATGCGAATGGGATGTGGTTTCCTGTTAACTGTGTGAAATGGAAGATCTTGCATAAGCACTGCGAAACGCTTTATTTTCTTGTCTTCATGTTGTTTCAAACCAGCAAGAATTTATATTTAGCAGAATGTCTAAGCTGCTCTACAGTTGGGCAAAGTCACCATTCATATTGTTTATCAATACCAGTCAAAAGTTTTTGAACAGTAAGATTTAAGGTTTTTTTTAAGAAGTCTCTTCTGCTCACAGATTTTTTTAGCATCATTACTCCAGTCACATGATCCTTCTGAAATCATTCTAATATTCTGATTTGCTGTTTAAACATTTTTTTTTTTCAGGTTACTTTGATGAATATAAAGTTCAGAAGAACAGCATTTATCTGAAATAGAAATCTTTTGTAACATTTTAAATGGTTCAAAATTGTACTGTTTTTACTGTACTTTCGATCAAATAAATTTGGTGAGCAGAAAAGACATAAAAAAAACATTAAAAATATTACTATTCAACAGTACGACTGGCAGTGAATATTATTCATTGAGTATTTATTAATATTTTAAATTAGGTTTTATTTTTATTTTCCTGGTTTTAGTAATTTAATAATTGTTATGTGGTTTAGCCATTTTTACTGATTTTTAATTTCTATTTAGCTTTATTTCAGCTTTAATCTTATTCGTTTTAGTACTTAAATGTAAATAGGGCCATATTTCAATTGTTTAAATGTTTAACATTTTCATCAAATATTTGTATTTCATTTTAGTTTTATTTCCATTTTACAACAAACAATTATAACAAACACCATTTTTAATAGTTTTAGTTAACAACAACAACAACAACAACAACAACACTGTATTCTGGCTTAACTATAAATATTCAGTACTATTCTGTCTAAATAAATCAAAAACAAAACACTAAAACTAAACTAAACACTACAAGGGAATTTAGGCACCACAATATTATGTTGTAAAGAATGAGAAATAGATGAAGATTATATTATATATTATTAGTGGTTTAAAGATTAACTTTATGTGAGTGTTAGATGACAGAAAAAGAATCTCAATGTAAAAATAGGGGAAGTAAACATGACCAATTAAACATCCAATATAAGTCAAAATGGATAAATGGGAAAAAACAAGCCTCTTAATATCATTAGAGATGCACCGATTGATCGGCTAGTGATCGGAATCGGACGATTTTTCGCATGATCGGCCCGGATCGGTGACCGGCCGGTCAATTTCTCCTCTTGCCGATTCCTAGCCGATCCCTTTATTGCCAGCGGCGCATGCAATTACGACACAGCCACGCGCGCACTCACAGTCGCGTGTAAACATGTCTTTGGTGTGAGTGACGATGACACAAAGATCGCAGTTTGTAACATTTATAAGGCCAAAATACAACGTGAGGGAACAACCATGAACACGCTTGTTTAGCTTGGCTGGACATGTGGTAGATCGCGCCCCCCCTCTGCATATTTTGCATGTCTCTGTTAGTTAACACACCTGATTCAGATAACCCGCTCGTTAGAAGTAAGCTCCGTGAATTAACTGTGTTCCGATTGACATGGTCCCTGCCCAGTGTTCATTGCTCCCTACTCCCTGAGCAGGGGAAATCCGTTGACGTTTACTACACTTTCATTCATTCACATATTTGCGCTACGCCACCGCATACAGCGTCTTCACACACGAATAGTTCGAAGCGAGCATATGTTCCATTTGAAGGTAATTAAAGCATGCTCAACGTAAATTTAATTTGTATTTATTTACAGATGCATTTATGTTACACTTCTCCAGTAAGTTTGATCTGTGTGTGAAGACGCTGTATGCGGTGGTGTAGCGCAAATATGTGAATGAATGTTACGAAGTGTAGTACCGCTGAATTAACTGATGACAAGGCAGAAATGCTTCTCTTTATCAAGAAAAATTTGACATTAATGCTCAAGTAATAGTATTTAATATGAGCATTGTTATTTGTACCTGTTTGAAGACACAGTTCACTTTTTGTTATTAAAGTTATTGTTGTGAGATGATCCTGTAATTAGTGTTAAAAAAAATCCATAAATTCATTGAAGAAAAGTAGATTTTTGTATGCCTGCTTTGTTACTTATATTTTATTTCTAATGTTTTCAAGGCTCAGAGCACTTTATTTTGTTAAAGTTATTTTTATATGAGAAGATGCTGTAATGTTTATACATTTCTTTTATTATAAAATAAAAAAATACATTGAGGAAAAGATTTTTGCTAGTATAACTATACTATGTTAGTTACAGGAACTAATTTTATACCTTTTTTGAAGGCACAAAGCACTTTATTTTGTTGTTAAAGTTATTTTGTTGTAAGAAGATCCTGTAATGTTTGAAAAATTATTTTATTATAAAATAAATTTAATTAAAGAAAATATTTCTGTATAGGCCTATGCTTTCATTACAGTTCTTAAAAAAATCAAATCGGAATCGGCAGGTCACACTTACTGAAAAATCGGAATCGGCCAAGAAAATTGCAATCGGGTGCATCTCTAAATATCATCTAAAAAATATATGAGCTAAATTTCTCAAATATATGTTTATGTTTAGTGCAAGAAAGAAAGTCATACAAGAGGGTGCGTAAATAACTACACAGACAACCTAGACAAATCCACACTGACAGCAGTAATTATTTATAACCTATTTTTGCAAACACAACTCCAAAGGTCATAAAAGAAGCACTACTATTCATCGGTGCTTGAGGAAAAGCATTGAAACAAGTGTCACAAAACTAACAAGTGTTTGTAGCGTTGCAACAGAGAACTTTCCAAGAAGAGTCAAGCACAGACTTGTAGAATTGAATGCACCAAGCATGTACACTATTCACAGTCTTTCCTTTTTTCTTATAAAGCGAAGGACAACTCTCCTCAGGCTGAAGACAGCAAGCAGTCATGAGGAAGGCCGAGCAACACCAAATGTCTTATTAATTTGTTAATTTGTTGTGGCCATGGGGCATGAAAACCGTGCTTCATTGCCATCTGAGGCCAAGGGTATCCAACGTCTTGATTCTTTCATGGGCGCGCACACACACACACACACACACACACGCACACATAAATGTGCTGTTCACATTGGCCCTGGATTGACCTAAATAGAAGAGCATTCTTCCATCCGAGGCTAACCATCCTTAGTAATAAACTAGACTTAGCCGTAAAATCCTCATCATCAGCAGATTAAAAGAAAAAACAAGGTTTAGAAACCATAAAAGGGTATATCACATATAGGATAATGGGTTCCAGTGAATAGAATCAACATATAAGGTCCACAAATACAGTGAAGCACTAAAGAAAAAATAGGTATTTATTTATTTTAAATATTTGTTTTCTTCACTTTATTGGGATAGAACAGTATTTCAGACAGAAAGCAAGGTAGAAGAGAAGGAGAAGGGGAACGGATTGGGAAAGTTCTGTGAGCCAGATTCAGGCTCAGGATGCCTAAAGCACAACGGCCCACAAGGCTATTGGCGCCAATGTGTAGGGCTGGCACCTAATAGTCAACTAGAGGCTTCGACCACCAAAAATGTATTAGTCACTTAGTCACAGAAAAAAAATTTCCACAGGAAGTGACGAAGTCACGCAGTTCATGATGGACAGATTGTTAACGCCTGGTCTACGTGGTAATACAGTACATTGGGCAGGACATCCAAACGCTTACCTATTATTCATTGACCTCAAATATGGCTTTTCGTCTGAAAGATGTATGTAGTAGCAACATGACCACTTGATCCAATGTTAACCTAGAAAAACGTGAACTATCAAGTGTCTGAGCAATGTGTGGAGGCTGAATAGTAGCACACTCACTGCATGACAGATAGAGGTGCCGATGCAGTCACTTGCTCTTAAAATAATGTCAATTTGGTCATACAGATAAAAGTAATAAATCTTTTGAATCTGTAAAGACTCTACATTTGTGACCCTGGACCACAAAACCAGTCTTAAGTCACTGGGGTATATTTGTAGCAATAGCCAAAAATACATTGTATGGGTCAAAATTATTGATTTTTCTTTTATGTCAAAAATCATTAGGAAATTAAGTAAAGATCATGTTCCATGAAGATTTTTTGTAAAATTCCTACCGTAAACCTATCAAAATGTAATTTTTGATTAGTAATATGCATTGTTAAGAACTTAATTTGGACAACTTTTGCACCCTTAGATTTCAGATTTTCAAATATTGTCATATCCTAACAAACCATACATCAATAGAAAGCTTATTTATTGAGCTTTCATATGATGTAAATATCTCAGTTTTGTCAAATTTAACCTTATGACTGGTTTTGTGGTCCAGGGTCACATTTATTAGTGTACATTGAGAATAACAACAGAACGTTGTGCTTTTGTAAAATACTTAAAGCAAACAGGATGCACTTTCTGCCATCTCAGTCTCGGAACTTGAGCGCAAAACTTCGAAACTCTGTGTTAGAGCTAGGCGGGGTTTTTTTTTCAGATTTTATCAAATAATTCAAATGAAATGTTTTGCCATGATTTTATTTTTTAGAAATCGAGGAATCGCAATTTTGAATAAAAATTAGGGCTGCACGATTAAAAAAATCTAATTGCGATTTTTCTGATCAAAATTCCGATTTGTGATTTAAAATGCGATTTACTACTATTTCATAAAAGAGCTACAGGTTTGATATGGTGGTTTTAACAGCACCAAAGTAAGACCAAGCATAATCACAAAGTATGCTACACTGTGCTACAGTTTATTTAAAACATCTTAAACATTGTTTCCATTTTTTAAATAAAGTTGTCAGTTGTCATGACAAATTAAGAAAATAACTACAGTATCCTAAATAAAAATAAATTAACAATTACATATAAAATCTTAATCTTTTAGGAATCCAAACACACTGTAAACAATTTTACATCAGTAAAACACTGATGATAACCTACATTAAGAGACACTTTGTTGGGAAGTTGAGCTGCTGCTACTGCTCTTCTTTTCCAAATGGCGTTAACGTTATTTGCTCAGTACATGCAGTAGAGATCGGTACTCCTACGGGAGTACAGCGGGACACGACGCAACCGAATGCGGCGCGGGACAAAACTTGATGGGCGAGTGCGAGATGCGGGAAAATAAAATGATTTGTGGGACTCCCACAAAATAGAAATATCTAAACATAAAATATCTAAACATTGTTATTCATCTATTGCACAAAAGCAGCAAGAACAACTAGTATACAACTTACAACTATGATTAGTAAGCACAAGGTTAGGCAGTCATCAGAGGTGTTTCAGTCAGAAAATTCTTTCACAGTGCTGAATATTGCATGCTCACGAATTAAAACACGAAGAGTAGACATTGTGAAAGATTCATTGTGCATAATATTCACTGTGTTAGAGCTTTATGAGATCGCGTATGAACTGCTTTAAAGGAGCTTTGTCTGCTTGCATTCTGCTACGAATGCATGCAGCAGCTCATGCTTGCTTTTCTGTTACGAATAACAGTGGTTTGTGAATGTTGATGCTTAGCCTATATAACAAATAATTTATTGGGAACATTTATGATGGGGTCTCGTGAAATTTACGAGATGTTATAGAACTGTTTCATGTCAATTAAATTGATGTACTTGAAAAAAATCCATATAAGTTATTTTGATGCGGGCAGGAGCGGGACAAAACATGAATGTCGCGGCAGGAATGGAACATGTTGTAGTTACATTTTCAAGTTGAAAATCAAGAATCGGTCAAACCTTCTGAAAGAAATAGAGACATTTAATTTTCTGCCATATTACCCAGGCCTACTCTGTGTAAACCTGCATTACAGACATGAAAAATATATCTATAAAGAGTGAAATGTCTACATTTAAACAAACCAATTCAAATAGAAAACAAATATTCCCAGATTACTGCGGTGATGAATCAGTGTCGCCGACTTCATCTCTTAAACTGAAAGCAAAGAAAGCACTCATTTATCAAGAAATTATTAAAACGTTAAAGCAGTTTCCTTGCCATTTTTCCCTGACACATCCATAATTATTATATCTGCCGGTGAGCTGTGGCAAGCTTTTTTGCGTGTGCTTATTAGGCTATGTAGGCAATTAAAGGCTCATTTTTGTGATTTATATGGTTTATTAATAAACATGCGACTAATATATGACTGATGCTTAAAATTACTACTAGTAAACCAGAAAAATATTTAGTCGAGGGCAGCCCTACCAACTTGACAATTATTTTTAATATTATGACAGATATTATGTATTAAAATTCTACGCTATTTCATAAAAAATTATTTTTAAAAAATTACAAACTAAAGGCCAGCGTAAACAGTTTTTTTGCCGTTACAACAGCACTGTCAGAATTTACTTGAGACGCACAGTGAAGAATTAGTGCTGAAAATGTGTGGACACAGTTATATTTGTGCATGACCTTATTGAATATGCAGATGTACCTGGTTTACCTACAGATACACTCAGAAGCCATAATGGATTACAAAAGAAAACCCTGAATACAAGGTACAATTCTATCAGAATTTTAATATTATCCACTTACTCAGGATTATCATGCAAATTGCATTTTCATACATGTGCTTTTAGAAAATGAATAAATGAATAAAAGCAAGAAACTTAAAACAAAATAAGTTTGAACCCTCGCCTCATAAAATATGAAATGAGACCAAAAAAAAAAAAAAAAAAAAAATCAATATGAGAAAATAAAGATTCAACTGCTGCATGTGCCAGCCTCTGATGCCTATTGAAGCAAAAACATTTTAATTTCCTCAAACAAAGCCTTCCCAGCTGTGTTTCAAGCGCAAGCCTGGCTCTCTGAGGTCAAGTCTCTTTCTACCAAGACTCTGGTACTTGAGCTGAAGGCCTTTTTGGTGAGAGAGCGCAGTTAATAGATTTTCTTTCTTCTCCCTGCTGTTGTTGTGGAAAACTATTATGGATTCTGGAAAATTCTTGCTGGGGCTCTTTTGTACCATGGGTCTATGAGAAAAAGCGAACACAACAACAGGCTCTGTCTAAAAAAAAAAAACCCTGGCCTTCAAATATTGCAGAAATGCAATTTCACCAGCTCCTCTATGCCAGCGCCAGTCCATTTCGCAGCCACAATGGCCGCCCGTTTCTCCCTCATTTAGTTGGCTCGCCAGGAACAATGGGCATGGAAGAATAGCAACAGGTAATTTAAAGAGCTGGGTAAGAAGGACATGGGCAGGAGGTGGCCCAACTCTGGCCAAATACCACAGACCACCACCAGCTACCTTCTGGTCCTCAGCAGAAGAAAAATCACCAAGTGGGTGACGGTTTTTCCCTTTTCTGTCTTCACGTTTATTGGCTCGGAGAGTCTATCAGGCTTAATCAGACCAAGATTATATACAATTATCATCTAGAGAAGTGCCCTGGTTCTCCCCAACAAGAAAGAATAAAAGTTTGTTTCCAATTTTAGTTGCGAAGTAATCAGTTTTGTGTTCATATGTTTGAAGTAAAAACGACAATGCAGCTATTTCAAAAGCAAAAAATCCTTCTCACAACATCCACCATCTTCCAACAGCTGAGGATGCTCTATATCCAAAAGCTCCCCTTCTAAAGAAAATGAGACCCGAGTGAGTGAGAGAGGAGGAATCATGGGAGATGTGGCAGGGCAGGGGGAGGAGCAGAGCTCAGGATCCGATCGCCACACAGCTGCAGCCGTTCTTCAGGGAATCCGACCGCGGAGCACCACTCAAGCGCCTAATGCCATTAATGAGTGCAGCCATGTGGCAGTAACGGAATTGGAGCGCGGTTTCTCCAGCAAGAGCCTGGCTGCCCCTGAAGTGGCGGCCGACCAGTTAGGCTGGGCTTAACTGTGCTAAACTTCGCTACACCAGAGCATCAGGGCATGGACAGGGACGGAAACGGATTCAATGACTGTTAAGCATCATGCAAGGACAATGTGGTAGCATATTTCACAACTATGTGAAATTTTATACAGTGCTGATCACTGAAAAGGGAAATGAGAATTGTAACAAACACTGCGCTTAGGCATTTACTGTCAAAGTCAGAAGGAGATGGTGGCTAAGTTTGCATACCAGAGAATACAAGCTGTCTTTTATGTGTACAGGTGAAACTCAAAACAATTTGGATGGTTTCTTAATAATCACTTAACAGCTAAAGTACATGATTTAATTTGTTATTGCTCAACCAAGTTTTACAGGATTAATGACTCATAAAGTTTGGAAGAACATGTCATAATTCACTACAGTGTTCAGTATCAAATGGTTTTTCAAAAATCATTTTAAAATGCTGATTTGGTAAACAAGAAACATTACCTATTATTATTAATGTTGAAAATTGTTATTAACGTAGTGGCTACTTAATATTTTTGTGGAAATCAAGATACACTACCAGTCAAAAGATTTTTAATGTCTCTTCTGCTCACCAAGCCTGCATTTGTTTGATTGAAAATACAGCAGAAGCAGTAATATTGTGAAATAGTTTGACTATTTAAAATAACTGTATTCTATTTGAATATATTTTAAAATGTAATTTCTTCTTGTGACCAAAGAAATATTTTCAGCATCATTACTCTGGTCTTCACTGTCACATGAAAAAACATGAAATTGCTAAAACTGCTAAAAAAAACATGTATTATTATTATGTTGAAAACAGCTGAGAACTTTCAAAGAAACCTGAAAAATTCTACTCAGCTGTTTTCAACATAATAATAAATGTTTTTTTTAGCAGCCAATTAGAATATTAGAATGATTTCTGAAGGATCATGTGACTGGAGTAATGATGCTAAAATTCAAGTTTGAAATCACAGGAATAAATTACATTGAAAAATTGAAAACAGTTATTTTAAATAGTAAATATATTTCATTTTTTCTTGTACTTTGGGTCAAATAAGAAGAGGAGACTTCTTTGAAAAAAAAAAATTGTACTGTTCAAAAACTGACTGGTAGTGTACATTTCCAGAATTCTTTGATGAACAGAAAGTTCAAAAGAACAGCATTTATTTGAAATAGAAATCTTCTGTAACATTACAAATGTATTTACCGGCACTTTTGAACTATTTAATGTGTCCTTGCTAAACAAGTATTGATTTTGAAAAAAAAAAAAAAAAAAAAAAAAAAACGGTAGAGTATATTGTGACATTTTTTAATGATAATTAACAAACTATGATAAAACAATGTCACAATGCTTCAATTTCTTAAATATTAATATTTCCTCCTTTCCATTTATGTTTTCTTCTCATTTTGGAGTGAAATATGAACCACAAGACAGACTTTAAAAAAAATCTTTCATAACACCAATTGATCACTGACCAGATGATTTTGGAAACAACTTTTCTAAAAAAAATTTCAAGACTAGTGGACTAGGTGGAGAAATAACTGAGAAAAGGCTTCTAATTTCTAAATGTGTAGAACAGTAGCTTCATCATGTTTCCAAGGCAGCATTGCTGCTGGAGCTCTAGGTGGAGCCAGGGAGCTGCTGTTATGACAGAAAGCAGTCAGCCAGTTGCACCTGTTTAACACACTGAGCAGGAGCTAAAGTCTGAGCCAAGAGCTTGTGATTCCAGCAGCATGAAGTTTAATAAATCACTTATAAGACACAAATCAATGCTAAAATGAAGGGGTCATTGTACCGTGGCTTTCTTGAGCAGTTTGATGTCTTTCTTACAAAAATTATCATTACATTTATGAGCTTTAAACAGTAACCAAAACAAGCCTAAGCTAAGAAAGATTTATGGCATCAAAATTTTTTCTCACTGATATGAAAGCACGAGACAAGACAAAGTTAACTACTTCAAGCATAAAAGCCCTCATATATTGTGAAAAGTGCTACAAATGAAATTTGTTAGTTTGTTAAATTTTAGTGAATACAGAAGATTTTCAGCTTTCAGGTAGACTAAAGACTGTGCAATGAAATGTATGCCCCCTTATTGTATCTGGAAACCTAAAAACCAGTGATCCCAGTACAAAGGTCAGTGACTGACAGATGTGCCAACTTGGCATTGCTGTGTACAGAGAAACAATGAGAAGCTTCTAAAAGAGCCATTTAAGAAAAATCTGCTCTAATTTGAGCTCCCGTCAGCACTGGAAAACAAGGTGATTTTCTTATTTTAATCTTTAAACAAGAGTCAGCCTCTATCAAAGATGAATCTCCACAACAGCGTAAATGACTGTCACTACTATTAGCAGATGAAAAAAAGAGGAGTTTTTCTATAATTAAAGATGAAGTCACACTTCTGCTTTTTTCCCTGTGAAATAACTACCTGAGGTGGCCTTTGCTGAGTGCTTCTGCAGGAAGTCCAGAGTCTGAGCCAGTGCTTTCTTATTGCAGTGAGTGGAGAGCTCTTCCTTACATTCAAAACACCTGTTAAAGGAGAGCAAAACAATCATCAAAATACTTTTTAATGTAAGGCACATTCATTTGATCAAAAATACAGAAAATACCAACATTGTGAAATATCGTTACAATTTAAAATAACCGATTTCAATATAACTTTTAAAAGTTTATTTATTTTTGTGACAAAGCAGCCATTTCTCCAGTCTTTAGAAATACCTGCGCTGATAAATTGATTTGGTTCTTAAGAAACATTTTTTATTAATATCAATGCTAAAACCAGTTGTGCTGCTTAATATTTTTGTGAATGATTTTTGATTCACAGAAAGTAAAAAAAAACTGTATTTAATGCCACCTTGCTCAAACCCCAAACATTTGTTTATATAATGATCTTTCACAAAATGCATAAGGATAAATATTTATGAAATACAATATCATCTTTTGATGTTTCCTACCAGGCTTTCCATGTACTGAGGCTGATGGTAATACAGTGAGAGTCAGAGTGATGAGCTTGCTGGTGTTTTGTGGAATGCTGAGTTTCTGCCTGGTTACAACCCTGAAAGTGAGAGACACAATAGAAAGGTTACCATATATTACTCTTGAAAACAAAACAAAAAAAAAGTTTTGGACAAGTTTTAGTAGAATTCTTAACTTATTTCCTGTTCTGAATGGTCAATCAAAATCAAGTGACAAACATGCAAACATCTTTTTTTCCCACTGTTAAATCAAGCCTCAAGAAACCTTACAACCAAATGTGCTGCTATGACTTAAATGACTCACACAAAAACTGTGGGTAAAAGGCAAAGGAAACAGTAGGGACACTCATATTACTTTTAGAAAATGCTGCGTGACCAAAGGTCAGTGAATAATATGACCTTTTAAGGCCTAATAAAACTTCATTATTTGGGTTTAAACTGTGCAGCACCCAACTGCCACTGTTGTGTGTAAGGCCAGCCTATATTTTTTATCACCAATTTTTACAACAATGTTAGGGGTCAGTAAGATTTTTTTAAATAAATTCATATTTTTATTCAGAAAATAAACTTTTACATTGTTACAAAAAATATATATTTGCAATAAATGTTGTTATTTTGAACTTTCAACATTCAGCTTTGTCATCACTGGTATGAATTACTATTTAGAATATATTAAAAAATAGAAAACACCTATTTTACATTGTAACAGTATTTTACATTTTGACTGATTTTACGGTATTTTTTAATTTAAAAAAATGCAGCCTTGGTGAACAACCACTTTTTTTTATCTTACCAACCCACAAACTTTTTGACACATCAGTGTGACTTATAGCACATAAAACATCTTAAAAATGATTTGTTTTTGATCTCTGCTTTGTGTGTAAATGTCTTAAATAAATTGTCTGTTTTGGAAGTCAAGAAATATTTGTGAAATGCAAATATGCCACTAACAACCTGTGACTGCACACTGACAAAACCACCAACATTATAACACAATATATTACTGCTGTACAGTGCAGAATGAGAAGATCTCACCTGGAACCCACACTTGAGGCACACAAGGATGTCATGTCCTCCTGCTGGTTCTCCCTCAAGCAAGTTCCTCTCTTTAAGGCAGTCGGAGCACATCGACCACAGACTGCCTGTCACTGCCTTCTTTACTGAGCTGAGGTCCACAGCCCTGCTCACATGCTGGCACGTTAACCCTGGACGACACCAAAATATACATCTTTACTGCACAGTTTACAATTCTATGCGAGCATTAGTAAATTCAAAATCTGAATCTTGGTACTCATTGCAAAAATCAGAAAAAAAAACTCATTGCCATTTCATGCATGGCAAATCCTTAATCTCTGGTAACTGCCTTGGATGCTTATCTGTGATTTTTGCAATGAGTACCAAGCATCCCACGAAAAATGTACTGGCATGAGAAATTACATTGAATCATTTTCTTACCGCCAACCTCGTCAGACGAGTCTTCATCACGAGGCTTCTTAGGTTTGTTAGACCGCTTGGTCATGTCTGCGGTTTTTAAAGAGAAGGGGTCTTTCAGCCGCATTTGTATCTAGGAAAAAAGTCACCCACTAAGTATGAGAGCCCACAGCACAGTTTAAATAGTGTTTAGAGCCTAAAACTCTGAACATTATTACAACACATATGCCTGGAGGCTCACTAGAGGGCCTCGGCAAACTTCCAAGGTGGGCACAAAATGGCTTTTGATTTAAAAGAATTCTGTTAAAACAATCCATCTTCTCTAAAAGGTTAAAGCAGCTTTAAAAAACAATTATATTAAAATAATCCAATGCAACACTACGGCTAAAAAAAAAAAAACAGTGTAGATCCAATGTAATGAAAAGGCTAAAATCTGATCCAATAATATAAATTAACATATATATTAAAACAATTCAATGTAACTGAAAAGCTAAAAACTGCTACAAATATAAATTACTATTGTTTTAAAATAATCCAGTGTAACTAAACGGGTATCAACTGCTAAAATCAAGACTCGCAACATGTAAACTGACATTATATTTCATATTCTGATTTTTTTTTCCTCAACAACATTAGTTTTTACATAAAGACGTACAGTTTTAAAACTCTGAAATGAATCTATGGATACTCCTGAGTATTTTTCCTTTCCATCTCAACTATCTCCTATCTACTACTACCTACTATAGCAGACATTACAGTCAGTACCAGTCCTATCTGAACCTCACATATACTGTACCAAAGGAGGACCGTTTGAATAAAAATGTGATAAGCAAGTCTCCTATTAACAGTATAACCATTATATAACCACGAATCAGTAAGTGAGAATAATAAAGACATGCAAGGGAATTCATTATTAGCACAGCCACTGCAGCAAAGCAAACAAGAGCACGACACCTGAGACTTGCTCAGGTAACTGATACAAGTACTGACAGCAGGTACCGGCTGCTTAAAGGCCTTTGCTTGTTTAGTAGTAAATCAGATCTATTTATAACACAATGTAGTTTAAAAGAGTAGCTATAAACATTAAATGGTCTTTGGCTTATAGTAATAAACCCAGCTCACCCTTTTTATGGTGCCCTCCTCTCCAGGCTCACTACCAAGTGAACGTCAGTTGTCAAGTGGCCAGGTGGAAGAGCGAAGCTGATAACTTACATATGCTTCCAAGTTTATAAATACGGAAGAATTTCTGCTGGTAGGTTTGGTGTTAGGATCTAACACGTCGACAATCAAGAATCGAGGACTACCGAGATACAGTTTATATTTTGATTTACGGAGTTTGTCAGCGTATTTGGTGGCATTTGGAGAGGAACAGAAAGCACAAGTATCACATGTGTCACGTGGTCACATCCTCAACGACGCACTACGGATACTTGTATGGCCAAACTCGTTTGACTAGTTACACAAAAGCTTCCGTTCTTCCCGAAGTATTTTTCTGTACAGTACTGTACTGTGGCGTTTTGTATACATGTAAACACAAAGGCCATTTTGAGCATGCAATATTATTGTTAAATATAATAAAATAAACGTAATAAATAAACGTTACATTTGCTCTCGTTTGTTATTTAAAAAATGCCAAAATATTTAGCATTACATATTATACTGTAAAATGCATTTCTTCGTATTTTATTTCTGTATCTTTTTAGAATCATTACTCCAATCCCATGATCCTTCAGAAATCATTCTAATATTTTGATTTGCTGCTGAAAAAACATTTATTATTATTATGTTGACACAGCTGAATATTTTTTTTCTTTGATGAATAGAACGTTTTCCTGAAATAGAAATCTTTTCTAACATTATAAATAGCTTTATCATCACTTTTGATTAATTTAAAGCATCCTTGCTAAATAAAAGTATTAATTTCTATAATTTATTTAATCATTTATTTAATTAATTTATTTTAATTATTCTGACTCCAAGCTTTTAAATTGTATAGTTGTATGTTTTGTAATGTTACAAAAGCTTTACATTTCAGATAAATGCTGAGCTTTGGATCTTTCTATTTATCAAAGAATCCTGAAAAAATAATCTTGATGATAATAATAATAATAAATGTTTCTTGAACAGCAAATCAGCATATTAGAATGATTTCTGAAGGATCATGTGACACAGGAATAAATTACACTATAAAATATAGTCAAATACAAAGCAGTTATTTAAAATAGTAAAAATATTTCACAATCTTACTGCTTTTACTGCACTTTGAATCAAATAAATGCAGGCTTGGTGAGCAGAAAAGGCTTCTTAAAAAACATTAAAAATCTTACTGTTCAAAAACTTTTGACTGGTAGTAACAAATGAAAAGAAAAGAAAAGAAAAGAAAAGAAAAGAAAAGAAAAGAAAAGAAAAGAAAAGAAAAGAAAAGAAAAGAAAAGAAAAGAAAAGAAAAGAAAAGCGAATAAATAAAAAATGTATGAGATAATATAACTCGGCTGGGTTTTTGAGGTTTTTTATTTTTATTTTTATTTATGCTTTAAGCAGCAGACACAAACAAATACAACATATATTAAAAGTCAGGGAAACTTAAAACAAATAAAAGAAAATTAAATAAAATAAAATAAAAATTAATAAGTTGCAATCAAAGAAATGCCTGACCTTTACATTACTCAAAGATTTTGAAGACAGAACATAAACGGACAGTTTTGATTGCTTTTCTATTAGTACTATGAAGAATAGTACAGAAATAGTTTTCCAATTCTTTATAAAACACTGTAAAACAGGGTGAAACAAATTTATGAATGTGAAACTTAACTAGTAATATAGATTAATAACGAATGCTTCATTATTCATATTATCATAATCAAAATATCCAAAAAGAAAAAAAACATTTTCAAAATGCAAATTAGAGGCTGGGTTTTTGAGTTTAGGGCTAAAGGAGAGGTTTTTGAGTTTAGGGCTAAAGGAGAGTAGCCTACGTCACAGGTAATACGTAGTTGTGCGCATGCGTGCAGGAGTAATGGTAGCTGCAGTCCAGCTACGTAATTTACGATCAGTTCCACCGTGTTTTCGTCAATATTTAGATACAAAACAAGATATAAGGAACGTCGTCATTTTGTAGCTTCCATTACCATAACTCTTAGCATGGCGTTATATATCTATTCACGGCTGACGAGGAGTATTGTCCGCGTTTTAGCCAGCAGAAGTGTCATTCCTGTTACAAGACAACTAACAACTACTTCATGCCGGACACATTTGCGTTGCTTACAGCGTGAGTGTTGAAATACTGAAGTATTGATATATAAGAGTTAAATCTAATACAAATACATGTAAAAGTCACGGTGAATCCTGCATTCATCTTTACTGATTTAACATGCAGTTTCTGTCTCTACGTATTTGGAAAAGTTTGGGCTGTAATACGTATTTAAATCCTAAGCGTGTATGAATTGTCCTAAAGGTGACATTTTTGTTTTAAAAGATAAAATATCACATGACAACTATACGTGTTGCAGAAGAACGGCCTCTGTTGGTCAAACGTGTCAAAACTTGTCTTTCAGACATCCGGGTCAATCGTTATGATGGTACTTCTTTACGGAATTTCAGCTCTTCCAGTCAGCCTTCAGTAGAAGTGTCCTACGAACAGCTGAAGAAACTCCTGCTTTCTGAAACTAGTGTGGTTATAGACGTCCGTGAGCCGTGGGAACTCAGGGAATATGGGAATATACCAGGGTCAATTAACGTGCCATGTAAGTCAGAGTACATACTGGATATTTAAAGACACTTTATATAAATTACAATGTTGTATCCTCTCTTCTGCAGTGGGACAGTTGAATGGAGCACTCCAGCTCACGCCTGATGAATTCAAGGAGAAATATGGAGGAGTCATGCCATCACAATCTCAAAGTGTAGTGTTCACCTGCTTAGCTGGTGTAAGAAGCAAAAAAGGCCTGGACACTGCAGTATCTTTAGGATACACCAAGTGAGCAGTTGCGCTTATTATCAACCTTTTTTCCTGTAAGAACGGGCACGGCCATTTGTAAATTTTATGGGTCAGGCTTCAGGTCTCATCCACATCCAGCTATTTTTAGCTTACAAAACAGCTGGTTTTGCTGCTTGATATTGCAAATTGGTGTCTCATCATGTTATTTGAATGCATTATCTTAATTATGAGCGCACTATTTTGGAGTGCAAACAGTTTTACCATTTGCACGTTGTTATTCTTCACGTTTTTTCCTATCCACCTTTTTCTTGCCTTAAAGGAGTAGTTCACTTTCAGAACAAAAATTTACAGATAACAGGGCTCTAGACTAACTTTTTGCACTGGTTGCACTGGTGCGCCTAACTTTTTTTCTTAGGTGCACCAGCACAAAAGTTAGGTGCACCCAAATTTTCAACCGCATCACATTCAACACCGCAGTTTTACAAGTTCACTTTTTTTTTACTTTTTTATTTTATTTATTTTTTTAATCCCTGTCCATATAGGCAATATTGACTTGTAAATGATTAACTAACAATCTGGTCAATATAAAGTTCTTTATTTGAAGCATATTTTTCCCCCAGTACTTTACCCTACTTTGTGTAATAACGAAAACATTTCAGTGAAAAAATAAGTCCAAAACTCTCTATTTTAATGTTTTGAACAATAGGGCTCTAAAATTGTTTTTTTATTTTAATTTTATTTTTCGAAATTCTTGTTTTAATTTTTCTCATAATCAAATGAAAGCATAAACATGTATTTATTTTTAATCAAATGAAAAATAAACCTTTTTAATTTTTGGCAAACATATGATTTATAAATAGGAATATATAAACACCTACATTATACTGTACAAAAGTAATACAGGACTAATATTGTTCAGTTTCATGTTAAACCGTACTCTTATTTTGACAGGTTGCCATGAAGTATCTGTGAACAGTATGATATGATGCTTTCTCAAATGAAACGGTAAAAGTGACACAGTAGGTTTGGAGATTGAGTTTATCTGTTCATGTGAGATGCAAATGCCAAAAATTAGCGGGAGCGTCACCGTGAACGCTTCAGTAGCCTATACGCGTGTAGTTAAAAAAAAATACACGTCTCCACCATTAATACATAGAGGCAAACGGAACATGCAGGATTCATTTTAAACGGTCTTTTTGCCTTTCAGTTTTCATAGACACTAGTCCATATCGCGATTTGAATTAAGTGACAGACCAACTTTTGATTTATCATTCCAGAAATCAACGTATTACGTGTCATTCCGCGCCATAGTAAATTCGTTTTTTATGAATGGAGTCCGCGATCCAGTCCGTGTTTTTGCGGAGGAGGCATTGTAAACGCTTGACAATGTAGAGACAACCTGACTGCATCACATGCATTTTCAAACGTACACACACGTACAGGAATATCTGGACCACGGACAATCAGAGGGGGGGCGGGATCCGTCCTTTATCTCTGATTGGTTTAGACCACGATATGGGTCTAATGTGTGTCTGTTGTTGAGCAACAGGGAGACTTTAAGAGTGACGGAGTTTCGTTTTTTCCCCCTCGAACGGCTGGTCGCACCGGTGCAACCTTTGATTTTTTTTAGTCGCACCATTGAGAAATTAGGTCGCACATGCGACCAAATTGGTCGCACTCTAGAGCCCTGGATAATGTACTCAGTCACCCCCTTGTCATCCAAGATGTTCACATCTTTCTTTCTTCAGTCGTAAGGAAATTGTTTTTTTAAGGAAAACATTTCAGGATTTCTCTCCATATAATGGACTTGTATGGTGCCCCCGAGTTTGAACTTCCAAAATGCAGCTTCAAAGGGCTCTAAACGATCACAGGCGAAGAAAAGAAGGGTCTTGTCTAGCAAAACGATCGGTTATTTTCTAAAAAAAAAAAAAAAAAAAAACGTACAATTTATATACTTCTTAACCTCAAATGCTCGTCTTTTCTAGCTCTATGTGTACTCTGTGTAGAGATTTAAAAGTATATAAATTATATATGTTTTTAGAAAATAACCGATCATTTCGCTATAAGACCCTTTTTCCTCAGCTGGGATCAATTAGAACCCTTTGAAGCTGCATTTAAACTGTATTTTGGAAATTCAAACTCGGGGGCACCATAGAAGTCCATTATATGGAGAGAAATCCTGAAATGTTTTCCTCAAAAAACATAATTTCTTTACAACTGAAGAAAGAAAGACATGAACATCTTGGATGATTACTTCCACCTTGAAGTAAAAGTCGAATAAAACAACAGCTTGTTTCTTTGCCTCTTTATACAGTTTAATTTGTGAAAAGGATCACTTCTTAGGACTATTTTAATCAAGGAAAATGCACTTTGAAACCAGTTTAAGATCAATATAGTGCTATAGTTCTAAAGTGCTGTATATCAATGTTCCGTTTGCTTTAGTTGTCTAATTTAAGTTGTTTCTCTTTCTTGTAGGGCTCAGTATTTTCCAGGCGGATGGAAAGAATGGGCAGACCGTGAACTAATACAAACCAAAGAGTGACATATTGTCACATTTTAGTCATGTTAACACTGTGATAGAAGTTTAATTGACCTGTACTACAGTCTGAATGATACCATTGACACTGAGTCTAAATGTGCCACTGAATAATTTAATGGTATTGACTTAAAGGAAATAAAGGAATGGTGTGATTATATTTAAAATCTGAAAAGGTGCACTGTTACATGACGTGAGCAGTGTACATTCTAGGGTGATTATTGTATTTGATGTAGTCTGTTTGAATGGAAGGGGGTATGTTACAACTTTTGTTTAAAAGGGCTGTGGGCTATTTGCCTAATAGCTTAACCTAAATTTTGAGCATGAAATCCAAATATCAGGAAAATATATATATGGACTACCAGTCAAAAGGTTTTAAACTGTAAGATTTGTAATGTTTTTTAAGAATTCTCTTTTGCTCACCAAGCCTGCATTTATTTAATATAAAATACAGCAAAAGCAGTAATATTGTGAAATATTTTACTGTTTAAAATAACTGCTTTCTATTTGAATATATTTTAAAATGTAATTTATCCCTGTGATCAAAGCTAGTATCACATGATCCTTCAGAAATCATTCTAATATGCTGAAAAAGATTATTATTATTATCATCAATATTTAAAACAGTTGAGTACATCGCGATTGTTTGATGTATAGAAAGATCCAAAGATCAGCGTTTATCTGAAATAAAAGCTTTGGTAACATTATACACTATACAATTCAAAAGTTTGGAGTCAGGTTTTGTTTTTTCGGAAAAAAGAAATTGAAAAATGAATAATTTTATTTAGCATGGATGCTTTAAATGTATCAAAAGTGATGATAATACATTTATAATATTAAAAAAATTCTATTTCATATAAATTCTATTGTTCTGAACTTTCTCTTTATCAAAGAAACCTGAAAAATTGTACTAGACTGTTTTCAAAATAATAATATTTCTGAAGCATCATGTGGCTGGAATAATGATGCCAAGATTTGAAATGAAAAGAATAAAGTAATTACATTTTTAAATATATTCAAATAGAAAGCAGTTATTTTAAATAATAAAACTATATCTAAATGTATTTGCTGACTTCTTTAAAATCCTAAAAAATCTTTTTGATTGGTAGTGTACATTTTATTCAGTGATTTATTTAAGTCAACATAGCACTGTATAAAATTAACTGGAGAGTTATGTTTTTGTATTAAAAATAAAACTGATGCTGCATTGTGCTTATTAAAAAATATATATGTGCTATTATTTCACATTTTGTTGTGAGACATGCTAAATATTTAAATGTATATTTAAACAAAATATTAAAATTCAGTGTGTTACTCACCGCTTATCCTTTGTGCTACAAATATGAATATCAATATTAAATGGTGTGGCTTTAGTGGCAAAAACCAGTCAGGTTTTCTTCACAACATGTTAATATCCTTGTAAGTTAGTTAATTTTAAAGAAAACAATACATTTATTCAGCAAAGACTATTCTATTTCAAATACATTTAGTTCTGTTCTATTCATCAGTTTCATAAGAACCCTGAAACTAAAATATCAAGCAGGACAACATTGTCATTACCAGAATAAATTACATTTTAAACTTTTTATTGGTATTATAAATGTTCAACAATTTTTATAGAAATAAGACCTTTTCTGCCATTCATCAACACCAGTACATGTTTAAGTGACTAATGAGAACAAGAGCTGTAAATGGAACTGCCATTATATAATCACAGAAAAAAGGTACAAAATCTGTCACTGGGGTGGGGTTTCCAAAGGTAAACCTTTTTACCTTTTTAGCCTTGAGGAATTTATAAAAACGACCTTGTTCAGAAGATTGCATACAGTGCCTTCCACTAATATTGGCACCCTTGGTAAATATGAGCAAAGGTGGATGTGAAAATAAATCTACGGAATTTATCCTTTTGATCTTTCATTCAAAAAATTCACAAAATTCTAACCTGTCATTGAAGTAAAACAATAAACCATGTGGGTGAAATCTCATTATGAAATAAATGTTTTTCTCTAGTTCACGTTGGCCACTATTATTGGCACCCAATTATTGCAACGTCCTTTTCCCAAGATAACAGCTCTAAGTTTTCTCCAACAATGTCTAACGAGTTTGGAGAACACCTGACAAGATCGGAGACCATTCCTTCATACAGAATCTCTCTAGATTGAATCTTTCTCTTCCCAGCTTTATGTTTGTGCTTCTTCTCTTCCGTTTCTATACAGGGTTCAGGTCAGGAAACTGGGACGGCCATGGTAGAAGCTTCATTCTGTGTTGATTTTGATGTTTGTTTTGGATCATCGTCCTGCTGGAAGATGCAACCATGGCCCATTATTAGATTCCCAACAGAGGCAGTCAGGTTTAGATTTTTTATCTGCTGGTATTTGATTGAATCCATGAAGCCATGTATCTAAACAAGATGTCCAGGACCTCCGGCAAAAAAATAGGCCCACAACATTAAAGACCTAGCAGTATTTTGAACCGTGGACATGGGGTACTTTGTATTCCTGTCTGCACCAAAACCATCTGGAGGGTTAGCTGCCAAAAAGCTCATTTTTAGTTTCATCTGACCATAGAAGCCAGTCCCGTTTGAAGTTCCAATCATGTCTGACAAGTGAATATGCTGGAGTTTGTTTTTGGATGAGCCAGGAGGATTTTTCTTGAAACCCTCTAGAACAACATGTGGTGATGTAGGGGCGGTTTAATCATTTTATTTTAGGCTTTCTGATCCCAAGACTCAACAAATCTCTCCAATTCTTCAGCTGTGATCCTTGGAGAGTCTTTGGCCTCTCAAACTCTCCTCCTTATAGTGCATTAGGATGATATAGACAGACATTCTCTTCTAGGCAGATTTGAAACATCTTTAGTTGATTGGAACTTCTCAATTATTGCCCTGATGGTGGGAATGAGGATTTTCAATGCTTTAGCTCTTTTCTTACAGCCACTTTCTATTTTGTGAAGCTCAACAAACTTGTTCTGCACATCAGAACTACATTCTTTAGTTTTACGACTTGTGATGGATGGCCTTTGTGTTCCTCATATTTATAATCCTGTGGAACAGAAAGTCATGGCTGGACAATTTTATAATCCTAGCCACCCTGGTGTGCTAAAAAAAATAGTAATATTAATGGGAATATCCTTCAGAGATATTTTACTAGACAAATTTCTAGGGGTGTCAATAATTGTGGCCGACGTGAACTAGAGAAAAACATTTATTTCATAATGAGATTTCCCCCTCAGTTTCCGTTGTTTTACTTAAAGGAGAGGTTAGAATTTTGTGAATGTTTCGAATGAAAGATCTAAAGGATAAACAATGCAGATTTATTTTCACAGTCACCTTTGCTCTTATTTACCAAGGGTGCCAATATTAGAGGAGGGCACTGTACACTTGATTGTTAATACTGTGTTGTTATCTGAATGATCCACAGCTGTGGATTTCTTTTTTTTTTTTTTGTGAAAGTTCCTTGTTTGTCCTGAACAGTTAAACTGCCTGCTGTTCTTCAGAAAAATCTTTCAGGTCCTACAAATTATTTGGTTTTTCAGCATTTTTGTGTATGTGAACCCTTTCCAACAATGACTGTATGATATTGAGATCATCTTTTCACACTGAGGACAACTGAGGGACTCATATGCAACTATTACAGAAGGTTCAAACGCTCAATGTCTGATGCACCAGAAGAAAACACGATGCATTAAGAGCCTTTTTGAACTTGAAGATCAGGGTAAATTTTACTTATTTTGTCTTCTGAGAAAAATGTAAGTATCTTCTGTAGCTTCTGAAGGGCAGTACTAAATGAAAAAAAAAAAAAGATATTAAGGCAAATTATGAAAAATGTACACATATTCATTCTGTTCAAAAGTTTACACCCCTGGCTCTTAATGCATCGTGTTTTCTTCTGAAACATCAGTGAGCGTTTGAATTGTCCTCAGTGTAAAAATAGATCTCAAAACAATATAGTCATTGTTGGAAAGATTTTAAATACACAAAAATGCTGAAAAAACAAATTTCAGATCAGTACTAAATAAAAAATAACATGCATTTTGTATGATCCCTCTTATTTTGGTAAAATAATTAATGTTTTGCCGATTCTGCAAGGTGTATGTACACTTTTGACCTCAACTGTACATATTACCTATCTACCAACTTTTTTCTGAGAGTACACTGTTAATAGTCATGTTAGTCTTTGAGCCATGCATATGTACGATTATAAAAAATATGTGTACCATTGTCATTAATGTGAATGTGACAAAACGGTCTCTCACTGATGAATCTGAAATTTAGAAAATTATTTTAATTATAATTGAGCACAGCAGCCAAAGTGGAAAAAGATAACAGTGCCTTATTATTGCCAATAAAGAGGCGAGTCTATTGTCTTTACCAATGCTGTCACAGTTTTTTTTTCTTTTTCTGAGCACTGCTATAGGGATGAGTGACTAATGTGCTGTAATTGAATGAGATAGCAGGAGTAAAATAACGCCTGAGTGTTTGAGCTCATTTAGCCACTGTTCACATCACAGAGAGATGCAGGCCCAGCCTTCCTCCCACATGCCTGGCAAATCTTAGATAGTCGGAAAGAATCTCATAAACCACATTCTGTCAGCATTAAAAAAATAAAAAATAAATAAAAAACTATTCTGTAATGAATAAAGATGGTAATACAATCTGTATTATTTTTAAAGAAAATAACATTATTTTTAGTTACTGATTAAAGAGCAACCAAAGACTTTTCTAATTCCCACTTATATCCTTTAGTCACCTCAAGCGTGAATCTCAGACAGGCCATAGTAAAACACTCCAGTTAATTCCCCCTCGCATTTCTCATTTTTACACATTCTGCCATGTAAATAGTGACCATATTAGTGTCATCTCCTTGTGACATTATTGCTTGCCCTGTCTAGAAGCATGTGTAATTAAAATCCCTACATATCAAACCACATCACATCACCTCTAGACTAATGGAGCCTTGTCTCATAATTTCCCCCTCCATTCAACACCTCTCAAGACCCTGACAGATGTTTGAGTGGCAGGCCCAATTCTTGATGGTGCAGAGGCTCAACATTCCCATAGCACTGACTCATGTTTATAGCGGAGTATAAAACGCCTGGATCTTTGGGAGTGTGGATTTGTGAGCAGAACCTGCAAGAGGAAGATCAAGAGGATTTAGCCACGATGAGTCGCAGCCCAGAAAGAATCTCATCCTATCGCCGTCATTTTGAGGATGCCAGCACCTCCTCTTACCAAGTGAGGGTCAGCAGCCCTTCTCCCGTCAGACGGGATGCTGGAAGGTGCCGTTCGGCCAGCTACACCCGTAAAGCCAGCGCTGTCAGCAGCAGCATGGCAGTGGGCCGGAGGACCATCTCATCCTCACGCAGTCAGCCCTTCATGACTGGGTAAGCATCACCTGTCCTGCTGACACAGAAATAAAAGAAACAATGCAGAATATCATAACATGCAATTAAAATGCAATTTGTTAAACCTATTGAAAATAAGAATTAATTGTTTCTGGCAACAGGAGATGCTCAAAGTAAGCTTTTGATAAAATAGAAACCATGAGAATGTTATGATGTGTACACCAAAAGCTAATTGAATTATTCGGGCGAGTAGATTAAGTTACATATAAAGTCAATCCAGCGACGCGAATTCGCGCTGAGCTACGCGAATTGGGCGACACAATTATGGAAGGCCAAATGGTTCAAAAACAAGTGAATTTTAACACATAATATAGGCGTATATGCATATTTCTCGCGTTAAATACGTGTTGATTTTTTCACGCATAAACAACACATTTAATGTGTGAAATACCTGTATTGAACCATTTGGCCTTCTGAACTATTTGGCCTTCCATACGCGATTGCCGCAAAAGCGAGATATACGCCTCAATCGCGTCTTCCGAGCAAATTGGAAAAAATTGCAATGGAAAATTCGCATGGGCATTGTCGCAGAGGCCAATCAGCAAAGAGCTTATTCACACGTCCGATTGTAAAATGGAGGAGAGCATTATGCGATGTTTCTATTAATAGGAGTGACACGAAAAACATCCTGCAAGTAATCTAGAGCGAAAGCTCCATGCGAATATTCGCTTTGCTTTTGGTGTGCACACGCTTTTACAACTTACAATAGTTTTTTAACATGTATTTAGTATATGGTTATTTATAGATATTTCAAGTATCATCAATTTTATTTTACATTTTTATTGTTGTTTATTAAAGAAATGCATACAATAATAAAACAAAACATTTTATAGGCTATTTGAGAGATTTGATATTTTATTAATTAAATATTTTAATTGTATGATTGTTAATTTAACATTAATACATAATTAGCATATATAACATTATTTATCATACACATAATAACATTTTCGTTAAATTAATCATATAATCAAATATTTACCTATTGGATAGATAGATAGATAGATAGATAGATAGATAGATAGATAGATAGATAGATAGATAGATAGATAGATAGATAGATAGATAGATAGATAGATAGATAGATAGATAGATAGATAGAATATGTTGGAACACAGTTTCTACTTAATTTTATTTATTGATCTGTTAGCAATCACACCAAGCCTAAAGATGACTCTAAATAACTCTGTGACCTAATAAAACCCTTAGTGACAAATAAATGCATCTTCATATCAGCCACACGCTACATTGTATTCGTTTCACAGCTCATGTAATGGCGTTTTACCTCTGGTTTTCAAGTTGTGATAAATATGAATTAATTGCAGCGTCGGAATGGGAGCCATCTGTCTTAGCAGAGGTGGTCCAGGGGTCGACCTCGACCAGGCTGCCGCGGAAAACCGTGAATTCCTGAGCACACGCACCAGTGAGAGACAAGAGATGATTCTGCTCAACGATCGACTGGCAGCATACATCGAGAAGGCAAGTGCACTCCTAAAAAATGAGTATGCCCTTGGTATATTAGATCACAGAATAATAACATTTGCAGCACTTTATAATATAGCAGCAAATGTCAATAATGTCACACTGTTTAAATTATTAATGTAATTATTTACAAAAAAAAAACAACTATAATTTAATAGTGCTCTTAATGCTCTTGGAAACAAGCCTAATTTTTAGAGGCATCTTTGACAGCATTTGTCTGATTTGGCCACGCTTGAATGCATCACGGGCACTGGCAGTGTGGAGATGCCACTGCTGGCTCCCGAGATAAAGCGCATTATTCGCACTTCTGTGGGCACACAGACAGAGCACATAACACGCGTACTGTGTTTTCGTATTCTCCTGTCGCAACAAAGGTCCGATCGCTGGAGCAGCAAAACAAATTGTTGGAGACGGAAATCGAGGCCCTGAAGAATCGATACTTGAAGCCCACCGGCCTCCGCCTGCTGTACGAGGAGCAACTCAAGGAGCTGAAGAGGCTGGCGGACCAAATGAGAGTACAGCGGGTAGCTAGAAACATTTAAATAGACCTTTCGACAGATCCTAAGCATCAAATAACATTTTAAAAGACTAGAATAAATGTAGGCCTAATTAATTATGCAGCCATGTATTTTAAAGTCTAATAAATGTATAAATATTTCAAAATAATGATTTCTTAGATAAAAAAAAACAAAAAAAACAATTAGGCGATAATTCAGATAATCGAATATTATTAAAATACATCTTATTACTTTTAAAGGACCTCGCTATTGCTGCAAAGGATGCTATGGCGGGTCAGCTGGAGATGATAAAGGTGAAATATGAAGAGGCCTTAGAGATGAGGAGGAAAGCCGAGCTTGATATCGAAGCCTTCCGTCCGGTATGATTACCGTCAAATTGTTTTATAACATTTAGTTTTTAGGCTATAGGCAGAAAAAAAGTGGTACAATGAGATGAACATCTTTTATCGTCTCAGGATGTGGACGCCGCCACCGCTGCGCGCATTGCTTTGGAGAAGCAGCTAGAAAACCTGGAGGTGGAACTAGAATTCCTTCGAAGAGTACACAAAGAGGTATTTAAAAAGCCAAATAATTATATCGTCCTTGATAAATAAAAAGCTAAATATTTAAATTTTTCAAAACCGTACGTTTTCAGGAAATCGAAGAGCTTATGAAACAAATATATGCGGCCCACGCCACAGCAGCAGACGCCTACAGCCTTCCTGATCTCTCAAGCGCCCTCAAGCAGATCCAACACCAGTATGATGACATTGCCGCGAAAAACTTACAGGTGAGGTTTTTACGTAAAAAATATTGTTTAAAATGTTTGCAATAGCGGAGGCCGGGGAGCATTGTACACATGCATCTGTAGTTGGAAAATGTCAGTCGGTTTCATTTGCCGCTTTGAGTTTAAATGTTTCTATAAAATAATATTTATTTTATTTAAAATATGTACCGTCACTACCAGTACCAAGATTTTGAATGTTTTTTAAAGAAGTCTCTTTTGCTCACCAAGTCTGAGCAGACATCTATTTGATCCAAAATACAGCAAAAGCAATATTGTGAATTATATTTTACTATTTAAAACAACTTTTCTTTTTTATATTGTTTAAAATGTAATTTATTCCTGTGATCAAACCTAAATGTTCAGCATCATTACTCCAGTCTTCTGTGTCACTTGATCCTTCAGAAATCATGCTGATTTGCTGAAACAGAAAGATCCAAAGAACAGCATTTATCTTAAATAAAAAGCTTTTGTATAACATTATACACTACATCATTTAAATGCTTGGAGTCAGTATTATTATTATTTGTTTATTTTTTGAAAAGAAATTATAGAAGTTAGTACTTTTATTTAGCATGGATGCTTTAAATTGATCAAAAGTGATCATGAAGACATTTATAATGTTACAAAAGATTTCTATTTCAGATAAATGCTGTTCTGAAAAACAATTCTACTCAGCTGTTTTCAACATAATAATAATATTAAGTCAGAATATTAGAATGATTTTTGAAGGATCATGTGACCATGGAGTAATGATGCTAAAAAAAGCAGCTTTGAAATCACAGGAATAAATTTTAATTTTTAAAATATATTCAAATAGAAAACAGTTCTTTTAAATAGTTAACATATTTCAAAATTTGACTGTTTTTGATATACTTTGGATCAATTAAAAACAGGCTTGGTAAGCAGAAGAGACGGCTTTAAAAAAAAAAAACATTAAAAATCTTACTGTCCAAAAACTTTTGACTGGTAGTGTATATGTTTTCTACTTTTAAATGGAAATGTTTAAAATTAAATTGGGTGGTATGGGGATTACTTTATTATTTAGATTTTTTTGTTAATTAAATTTGAAAAATCACTCTTTGTACTTGCCATTAATTCACACAGTTCTATATCAATTATCAAAGTTTTTTTTGAAGCATAAATTTGGTAATTCTCCTTTTTCCAAATAAAAAACTAAATGTTCAATCACTTCCAGGACTTAACCAAACTTTTTTTGCAGGAAATGGACTCTTGGTACAAAACCAAATTTGATGATCTGAACAACAAAACGTCAAGACATGTAGACAAGGCGCGAAGTGTGCGAGAGGAAATTGTAACTGCGAAGAAGGACGTAAGTATCAATGATAATTCTTAAAACATGCTTAAACTGGGCAACAGATCTCTGATATGTTAATTTTTTATGATCACTATAACAATAGTAAAATAACATAATATTCCAAATGATAACAGTATCCACATTTTTCTTCAAACGCGGAAGGAAGCCTATATATGGGTGAGACTACAAGGATCATTATCAGATATAGGGAAATAATGAGAAGAATAACAACATGCAGTAAACGGTAAAACTGTTTGTACTACAAACCAGTGTGTTCATAATTAAGATAATACATTAAAATAATATGCTAATCTGCACCAATTTGCAATATCAAGCCACAAAACAAGCTGTTTTGTACAGCTAAAAATAGCTGGGCGCACATGAGGTTGGAAGCCACACCCATCAATTTTACAAATCTTATAGGAAGAAAAAGGTGGATAACATTCATTCATTGTTTCTTCTTGTTTTCTAGATTCAAAACAAGGAGCGTGATTTGGAGTCTATGAAAACCAAAACTGAGGCTTTGGAAGCACAGATCCGTGAGACTCAAGAAAAATACAGAAAAGAACTGGAAGAACTCCAGGTGAGAAACCTGAGTCACATATTTGGCCATCATGCTTTACATACAAAGAAAGAAATCTGAGCATAAACATGACCATAGCACTTCTGTTTTGTTTTTTGCTTTGTTGTCAGGCAAGAATTGAGGCCTTGCAGCTTGAGCTGAAATCCTCCAAACAAAGGACCGCACTGCTCCTGCGTGAATACCAAGATCTCCTCAATGTGAAGATGTCCCTCGAAATTGAAATCACCACATACAGGTATATTTTACGTACTTGAAAATCTGCTTAAATCCAAACAAATACCACCAACTCCAAAACACGTGTAGCTTTCAGCGTAAAACGTGCCATTTTCTACAATCCTTCCTTCTTAATTTTTGTTTACAGGAAGCTCATTGAGGGTGAAGACTCTCGTATTACTTCTGTGATGCAGAACTTGCAAACCATGTCCCTCATGAGCGGCAGCATGAGTGTTCACACTGCTGGAGCTGCAGGTGTTGCAGGACTTGCAGGACTTGCTGATAGAGAAGGTGGAGGTCTTGTAGGAGGTCCTGGTGGTGGTCCAGCGACAGGTCTTGGAGGAGGTCTAGACAGTGGGCTTGCCAGAGGCCTTGGTGGAGGCATTGGTGGTGGTCCTGCAAAAGGTCTTGGAGGAGGGATTGGTAAAGTTCTCGGGGGTGGTAGTGGTGGAGGTATCGGAGGAGGTCTTGTTAATGGCATCACTGGTGGGGTTGGCGGCCCAGGAGCCACTGTAGACTACACTCAAGAGCAGGCTGTGGAGATGACGGAGAGGAAGACTGTGCTTATCAGGTAGCATTAAAATCAAGCTTTCTGTGAGCCATGATCTTTACACATTGGAAATAAAAAGTGTAAAATTAATGTTTTAGAGTTCAATTTCAGTTCACTCAAATTCTGCATTGCTTTCTCCCACAGAACTGTTAAAACTGAGGATGACACTCTGGAGAGCAACACACAGGAGAAATCGTATTCCATCTCTGGAGCAGCAGATGAAGAAGAGTAGTGGTGTTTTCTCTTCACCAATCATGCTTTCAGATATGCGTGCCTTACAAACCAAAAATCAGCTTGCGTCTTGCATTGCTTCTCCACAATAAAGCTCTGAGCATCCCATCTTTTTGCAGGTTTTGTTTCTCTATTGTTTGTGCATACAATCCACAACATCAACAGGTGTAGGATCCAGGGCATATTATGACCATGTTAGAGACAGATGATGAGGATGGAACAGACAGGAAAACAACTTAGGATAGAGGCAGAGAGTGTGATTGTGTCACTCCAGGCTCAATTCTTTAGCCAAAGGGGAATCCCATGCAAGCCGTCATGTGAACGGTACTGCCACAACATGAAGTCACACTCACTGTATGGCCCCATTCTATCCAAATCTGCCCTTCTTGTCTGCATTTGATCCATTCTGATCAGTTCACACTGGAACATGCCAAACACTCAAAGTGTCTGGAAGTGTGAGGAAGATGTGTACTGGAGTACTTAAGCATAAAACTACAAAAGCCAGACACTGTGGGGAAAAGGGTCATGAAGCTGACACAAAACAGTCACAGATCTACCTTTTACTTCAATGCGGAAGTAAGCTTATGGTTGAGACTTCCAGTTCTTTAACCACTATAACGAGAAAAATAACAACGTGCAGTAAATGGTAAAACTGTTTGCACAGCATAATACATTTAAATAACATATCAATTTGCAATATCAAGCAGCAAAACAAGCTGTTTTGGACAGCTAAAAATAGCTGGAGGCAGATGAGACCAGAAGCCAACCCCATAAAATTTAACAAACAACTCTCACATGAAGAAAAAGTGTGGCACAATAAGATTTTTTTTCTTTGCAACTTCCTGTTAATGTATGAAATTTAAAATATGAAAGGATCTACAGCCTACACATCAATCATAGACTTTAAATGACAGAGCAGACCTTAAGCACTTTGAGCAGATCACTGACAAACTTTAAACTACTGCTTATTGAAGGAAGCCTACAGTATTTGACAAAAGAAAGAATGACTCAAAGGCCAGTTCACACTGTCATATGATTTGGGTGAATTTTAGTATGTCTGGCAATAATAAAACCAAGTGAAATGCATTTATTCTGTTCATATTTAAAATATTTTTCATATAATTGTATGTTTATAAAATACAACTACACTATAATTTATTATTTAGACACATGCATTGTTTAGCGCAAATAATTCGCCTTCCTGGATTTAACATTATAAGTAGCAATTTTATTAGAATTATTAAATATATATATAATTTAATCTGAAGCAAAAGGGATTACAATAGACTAAAACAAGTCAAAAAAGAAATCCAGCCATTTAATCGTAGGCCAATACGAAATTTCGTCGTGGCAGCAGTTCATTTTATTTTCAATACTGAAACAAAAAATGTTCAGTAATAATACATTAAAATATAAATTCATAGATTATTATTCCTATCTCAACTCCCAATATATTTTGAATTGACGACACTCAATAGCCCCTCATTACTGTTTTAGCTACGGTCGTCATTTCCACAAGCTCATCCCACCTGAAATGGAGGCGCAATTAACGGCTTGCCCTGCATTATTTCTCCGCAGAAATGCTGGACATTATGAAAAACCCAGAAATGTCAATCTTGTCCATTAATGAGGGGCTATAGACAATCTGCAGTGATGGTCGCTGATTCTTATCATTAGCATGCCTTTTTCAAGTCAGGGGGTAATGCGCACCCCGAGCTATGGGCGTTGTTGATTTGAAGTTTGTGATAGGCTATGCATTAATGCATGATAAAAATGAACAGCCTCATGCATTATCAATATAATTAGCCGGGGTTTACGTGAGTGGCCATATGACCTTTGAAAGACGGGAGCTATCCAGGGTCCTGCCAAGCCCAAACAGACATTTAAAGCTGGTGAGAAAGGTATTCGATGTAGTTTTTTTTTATTTTTTAAATATGTATATATAGCCTTATATATTTATTTGTATTAGACCTATTTAGAAAAATCTATTTATTTTCATTTAAAAGAAAAAAACTAAAGCGTGCAAGAAGTGATTTATTCAAAATTAATTAAAAGGGATTTTCTATTTTGTTAAATCTTTATGCTTCGTTTACAGGTCTCAAGATAACATTTTTCAACTCAAGACTAAATTTTCATCATCAAATTTAATCCAAAAACACATACTTAGCTTACCTGAAGAATGTTGTGCCTGAAAAAATATTAGGCCTATGCAGACACCCATATTATTCAACACGTTTTCAATTCATGACTGAATTGAAAGAATCCCGTCAGTGGAATAACTAATGATCCGTCTGTACATACCATCACACGAAACTCAGCTTTTTTCCCAGCGTCCACTTAAATGGTCTGAGGATCAAAAGAGAGCAAAAGTTGGTGCTCTCTAAAACCTGAGAAATTCTGTCACTTTTTGCATATGGTTTTAGTGCCTTAATCCCAATTAGGCCCGGCTGACACACAGAGCCATTCATCGCAAACCTCCTCTGAATACATTTGCCTAAAAATGAACTTCACAAATAGAGCTGGCGGTAAAGGCGCTGGACAGCAGAGAGAATCGGATAGACTGAAGGTTCATTCTTACGCGCTCGACTGAAAAAGGGTATGAATTTATAAGGTACACCGAAACATTTCAATTCAGACAAGTTTACACCCCATTATGCGCGGTCTTTCAACGGGGACAAGAGAGTTAAAGTTGGGGAAATTTGGTTCAAAAGGCAGAGCTAACTTTGTTCAGGCTTTGAATACTGAAACGAAGCAGCCCCCTTCCTTTTGAGAGCATTTAGAAATGGGAGCACGCATGAACAGAGTCGAATCAGTAGCCACTTATCTCGCCACTTTCTAATGCGACTTTGAATATTAGTCTGGGTTAAAATCCCAATCATGTCATCTGGTGGGACTCCCATACAAGCATAATTACTATTCAATCGCGTCACTAATATCCCACCCGCATCCCCTATCTGCGACGCAGCTGGTCCGGCCTTTGTGAGGCTTGCACTTTCCCGCAACAAGAGCGAGCAGGTTAAGCGCATTAAAATAGGCATGTCTAATTAATATTTTTTTGCCAAAAAAAATTATTAATCGAATAATAAATAATAATATTTTTCCCCCCGACCTTTAATTTCTTAATAAGTAAATAAGTGAAAATAAGTAAAAATAAGTGATTTGTATACAAAACGAGTTGTTTTTCTTTATTTGCAATGGGAATGTATAAAAGGAAAACAATGAACGAGTCCATAAAGGATATCTGTATGGCTGAGCGTTTATGGTTGGCGTAAAAAATGTTTTCTAGAGAGCTCGGGCATTGTGCCTCGTTGAGATAGAGTGGTGAACCCTTGGCACTCAAACACAGTTTGGATGCATGAATGAAACCCCTGGTGGGACACTGCAGTTCTTCACACAGTCTCAGTTACCCTACATTCATGCTTCATTATTTGGCAACCTGTTAAATCAAATCCCACATTTAGCTCGAATTGTAACGCTGAGACCCTGAGAAAAAGCTTTCAGCCACCTGACCGACACTTTCTCCGAATCTCACAATCCGACGCGTAAAAAATGTTTTGGAATGCTCCGTTCGTTCGGGTCCACAATATTGTTCCGAAATAAAGCTGCTGCCGTGTAATTAATGTGCCATTTAAAAGACAGCGGACAATGCAAGCGTTCAAGCTATTTGATTTCATTTAATTTTCCATCCCATTTGCTCCGAACACAGCTTTAGCTCCCAAAAACCGTGCTCCAATGAGCTCTTTGGGATGACTTTCTCCCCTTTGCTTTTCCCGGTGAGAAGGACAGAAAAGAAAACGTCCGCGTTTCCGCCTTTGTGCACAATTTATTAGTTGGAAAACTTCGGCTTTAAAGACACAAGACGAGAATGAGAATGGGCCCGGCTGGTGTGAGAGCTGTAGAGGCCGGACCCGCTGTTGCAGAGCGGATGGGAACCAGTCACAAATGGCAACATTAATAAATAACCCACCACACAGCCGGCCTTTGCATGCGCCTATTCAAAAATTGTTCGCGTGTCGTTCACGCTCTTTGACTCATTAAGGAGCCCAAAGAGAAAGCTCCCAGAAAGGAGCAGTGGGGTACCTTTTCCTGAAAAAAGAAATCCCACCTCTGCTTCTCCAATTACAGCCGAGTGTCATCGTAGAGTCGCCAGGCCAGAGGTTAGCAGGACATGTTCAGGCCCGGATTGGCTAATCGGGAGGACCGGGAGAATTCCCGGTGGGCCGGTCCGTTTTTTTGGCCGCGAGGGCCGGTGTCCCTAGCTGCCTGCACTCAGTCACAGCAGTCGCCAGGGGCGGACTGTCCATCGGGAGAATTTTTGGCCCGCTACCCTCCAATTTTTATTATTATTATTTAATATTGTTGTTGTTGTTTTTGTTGCCGGCCTAATGTACTAAAGTGGTTATTTCAGAATTAGCCATTCAATAATAAAACTCTAATAAATCATAAATCGGTTAGTCTTGACTGGCACGCGTTTCGTCTCGCTCGCGCTCCGCGCATCCGCGCGTCCGCCGTCCGCCAAAACGACGCGAGACTGAAGTAGAAGTGCCCAGGTGGAGCAGAGAGACAAATCTGTCCTGTTTAGGACCTAAAGCGCAGGTCTGTTACATCTGTAAACAGACTATTGTAGTTTTGTCTTTGTTTACTTAAGTATTGAACTGCTAACAAATGTTAATCTATAAAAAATATCGTTTTAAAACAGGTTTAGGGAGCTACCCTTATAAAAATTAACTGTGGTTTTACAAAACATGTTTACTATAGTTATACAATAATTATACAATATACAATGGTTTTGCTACACTATACTTTCACCATGGTATAAAATTATGATTATACTAATGGGAATCAATCCTAAAAAAACCCCCAAAAAAACATGGTTACTATGTTTACCATAGGCTCAATAATATCATGGTTAATTTTCCTTAGGGCCAAACATGACCCATGATAATGCAAAACATGTTTAGTTTTAAGATTTTTTAATAAAGATATATTCAAGATGTAGCTAATTTTTGTTGTTTTAATTTTAACATTACGACAATAACACATGGTCCTAATGTAGTGGCCCTCTTTTTTCTGTTGCCCTTTTTTCTGTCAAATGTTTTAGTACTAATCATAAATTATATATAATTTTGAAAGCTTAGAAGCTCAAGAACCATCCTGGTGGCTGTCTCCTCCCCCTTAGCAGCAATGTCAAGTGTCATTTTACAAAATCACAACTTTTTACAATCTTGACAAAAACATGTCTTTAAAAAGGTCTCAGTATTTCTGCAATAATCTGCTGATTGTCTTCTTTAAAAAAGACCAACCTTAGATCTGTACTGTATAGGTGGTTGTAAAGGTCGAGATGTGTTTATGAAAAAAGTGACAGATACAAGAAAATTTGTTTAAAAAGTAAACACACATGAGAGACAGAGAGATTAAAAGAGATTAAAAGGCAAATTGGAAGTTCAAGAGATAGCATTTAATTATTTTACCCAGTTGATTTCAACTTTTCTTTATGTGATGATGAAAAATATTGTTGTCCAGGGTTTCAAATTTTGGTGTGGGATGGCCTGGATAAGTGTGAGATTTCCCGGCCTGAAATTTTGTCTCAGTCCGCCCCTGGTTAACGTCAAGCTAGTTAGGAGCAGTGCAAAACAACGATGTCTGCAAATCACCGTTCATGTTTATGTATCAAACCTTTTCTTGTACTGTTGCTCTTCAGCAGCAGCAGCCTCTAGTCCAGTTTGCTGCTAAGAGTGAAAAGCCAGGCCCCGTAACATTACCAAGCACCAGTCATGAGCCCAACACACTAGAATGGGCAGGTAGGACAGTGCAATACTTGTTCTATTCTTTATTTGTGTTTAAGGACTGAACAATTTTGCACAGAATATATATTCAGATATTGCAGAAAAGGACATTGTGATGTTTAAAAGAATAGTGTTAGACATTTACCCTTTAATGTTCTCATTTATGAAAAATATTTGAACTTATAAAGCAGCTGTTTACTTGAAAAAGACATGATAGTGTCATTAGAAAGTTTAATACATTTTATTTTAATCCTTATTTTATACATATAGCTTAATATACATTTGTATTTATTTGATATTTTTTCATTTCAAGGTTTGGATATTTATGAGCACTAATTCTAACAGAAAATAGATACTGATACTGTTAAACATTATATTGTGTTAACTGTTCAAATAAATCTTCACTGTGAAGCAACACTTAGGCTACTGTATTTGCACTGAATTGGAAATGACGTCATTTTAATATAGTCAGTCTTGAACTAAAGTGGGCCGGTCTAAGGCTTGAAACTCCAGGGCTGAAAAGGAGTCCCACTCCGGCCCTGGACATGTTCATGGCTTAAATTTATCGCCCACAAATTCTTGTTTCTTCCCCTCGGCCTCTGTTCAGCCATTGAGGACCACGATCAAAGAGGTCAAATGAAGTTTTAAAACCTGTGGTGACTCAAGTTACTTTAGACACCAAAGGATCCTGAGTGAAAGTTGGACGTCTGTTGCCACATGTCTGAATGACAAAAATATGTATTTAATGTAACACATTAAATTCGAAATGTTCCAACTTTTAACTAACTGCTTGATAACTTCAGCCATTTAGAGAAATTTGTCAATGTTAAATAGATCGATTGTGTTCAGTCGTGCAGGCGAAATGAACACTTTACCTGAATGTTTAGCATGCGCGAATAAAAGGAATAAAAGTATTATTGCTTTTCCCTTGATAATATTAAATGCAAGCGAAGACTCTGACATGCTGCTGGGAGATTAAATATTGGCAAGCAGCAACTCTTGTCTTGCACAAGATTTCGTGTTTTGTCCTGCATCCTTTGATAAAAATATTTTTTTCTCCCATTAATTCTGAGCCCTGCAGGGCTCTTCGTCAAAACTGAATGCGACCATCCTGCTACGTGACCTGTTGTCAAAAAGTGTGAAATGATAAGGTGGTGGGTTTTTTGAAAGCGGCTCTTATTTTTTTGGCTGGTTCTCCCGTTGAGTACCTGCCCGGTCCCAGCACGGCACACGCCGGGAGTCAATAGAAGTTAACAAGTCTCCCAAACATTCCTGCTCCTTTTGTTGAAACGGCAAGAGACAATGCAGCCAGGGAGAGAATAAAGAGCTTTGAAGTACATAAAACCTAAAAGGATGCAGCCAAGTAGATTTAAAGTAGTCACTGATTTCCAAAAACTGGTTTGTATAGGAACAATAAAAGGGGGGAGAATTTATGGAGAAATTATACAGTGGATTTGTCACTTAAAATATCGGAACTGTCTGGCGGACAAAGCCACATGCTGAGGATTAATGGTCGCGCCAGACCTTTGATTCCGCACTCTCTTTTCTCTGCCCTTGACAAATTGGATTTTGGGGATGGGAAGGTCGCTGGGGCCTATTGTCTCTTGACCGTTTGGAGCGGTTCATTATGCGTGAGGGTGAGGGAAAGTCTCCATGTGACCATTTCGGAGGCTTCCACAGCTGCTAAAAGAGCGCAACTCTCTCATAGCGCGCTGCTCGCCCTTGCGCATTAATGTGCCGAGGGGTACCTGACTGCGCCATAAGAAAAGCCGGATCACACACGCCACCGCGTCACTTGGCGGGCGGATATTAGTCTGTCCTCATCTCAGACTCTCTGCTCATCTCAATCAGTGCCTGCTTGGTATTCCTGGTTCTGAGAGCGCAGCCCCACACAGAGCCAGTCATGCAAGCCACTCGGACACCCACTATCAGTGTGTTCGCCGACTGCAGCATCTCAGCCGGGCTTCGGATAGGACCTGTCCCGGGCATCTTCAAACTCGGGAAGTATGTTTCGGACCGCAAGGAACTTGGAGTGAAAAAGAAGGTGAGTTAGTTGATTTATTTTCTTAACCAAAGTGTTCACTTTTTATCATGACTTTTGAAAGTTTTTTTTTTATATATTAAATGTACCTTGAGAGAAATGATTGAAGTTTTTTTCCGTTGCAAACGGCTTGCATTTGTGACATAACACAAAATATTGTACAGTATATACAAATATGCTTCTACCATTTGAACTTTTCTGCAGATTTTTAATTTAATGATTATCGAATAAGTACATACAAATACACATACAATTAAAACTATAACAATAACAAGAGTTTATAGCAATTATTATTAGTATTAATAATTATTTTAATAGAAATCAATGTTATAATAATAATTATTATTATTTGTTATTATTATTATTGTTAATAATATTTTATAATCATAACATTGCTTTAATATAAAAAGAAAACATGCAGCTGAAAAAAGATAACATCTTACTTTCCTCGATTCTGATCTGTCAGTCTTCATAAAGCATCCTTGTATTAATTGGTTTGTGCTGTCAGTTTGGAAATAATTGAGTTATATTAGCAGAACAACATGTCATTCTACGCCTTTTACTTAACCGCGTTAATGGGGTGACCTGAGTTTCTGCGCGAAATTTCATGCCCTCTCCCCCCTTTAAATTTCAAAGGCTTGAGGGCTGGTTATTCCTATGTACCGTTTAATTTTTTAAGATTACAGTAAACTAGACAATAACCAATCATTAGTTTAATTATTGTTTATATTTAATTGGAAACACTGAATATTAGTATAAATTGTAATTCTAATATAGGCCAAGTCAAATTTATTTTAAAATATTGTTATTTAAAATTATATAAAATAATTATTATTTTATTTTACTAGCATATTAATATGTGCGATATTCGTAAATAAAAGGGGCGTAAAAGGCGTCACATATAAATGGCATTCACTTTCCTAAATAAGTTGTAAATAGACTGGAGCTCTTTACGCTGTCTGCTTCTGTGATTGATGCGCGTAAATGCAACGCCGCGGGCCATGGGCGATCATCAGGTGCAATCTCTGTGTCAAATGTCACGCTTTAATCTTTAATTTGTTTGAACAGAATAGAAATGCTTTGACACTCTTCAAATTCGTTTCTCATATCAACTCAATTATGTGGCCTGTTCCATGAAAATTATCGCCATTGTCTAATAGACCGAATAAAACCATATTAACGCTCTTTTGTTTAAAATACCTTGGGGTGATATAATTAACAATGTCTGAGAAAAAAGAAAAAAAGACAACAAAAGAAAGCGTGTCAAATATATATAAAATAGATTTAAACAGTTTATATAAACATTCTAAAATAGTAGGAAATAATTTTAACAGCTTTAAATAAGGCAAACATAGCAATAATTTTACATTTTATTTTCACCGAACATTTTGACTGTTTTAGCTATAGGGTACAATAAAGCACGTTATTAATGTTAAAAATATGTATTTGTAGATTCGTTTGGTGAGAGGAGAATTCGTGGATGAGTCTGGCAGTGCAGTTGCAGATTGGATCGGTTTAATACGCGCGGCCAGGAACAGTCAAGAACAGAACCTCGAAGCAGTCTCGGATTTACCTGGAGGACAGGTGAGTTAAGACAAAACTAACGAATTCGACTCTATTTAAATGACAAACAAATTCTAATATTTTTACTTCCTTTCAAAAGATATTCTACCGTGTGCTGAGAGAAATACAAGCTGGAGAAGAATTAAGCGTTTGGTATTCCAACGCACTGGCGCAATGGTTTGACATTCCTACGACTGCAACTCCAACACACGACGAAAAAGGTGAGACTCTATAATAATCTATAATAATTTCGTTATGTAAAAATATGCGTTTTACACATTTCAGATTTGTATTGTATATATTTTAGAAATACAAGTATGTAGTCATTAACATTACCTTATGAAATTGTTTGGAAATGAAAATAATAGAATACGTTTTTAATTTTTAAACGTTATTCAAGTAATTTAGTGCCAGACTCTATTGGAAGTATTTCAAAATATAATATGTTATAAACTATTAGTAGCCTAAATACGAGCAACAAGCGGATTTAAGCAACGCCGCCACCAGCAGAATAAAGGCAAATCCTATTCAAATCCGATTTAATAGGCTTATCCGAGAATGTTGTCAGATTATCCGTGTTTAGTTAGTAAATCGAAAGGTCTGTAGCCTGGGGCAGTAACTCCTATTGATTGTTTGAGAATTATTGAGCTGAGCACGCAAACTGCAGGCTACTGTATTCGCTATATTAATATATGACTGATCATGCTCAGCGTTAACGGCTGCATTATCTCTCTTAATTCGTTTCATTCACTAATAAAGCCCTGGATGTCCTCTCCTGGGCTGATGCGCGGTGTGGTTTAGCGAGGGGAAGAGGTTAACAAATGTCACCTAGTCATTAATATTCATGTATTCAAAAGCAAATAAATTCAAAAAGGTGCTCTACGGTAAATTAGCTGGCTGCGTAAGGTATTGTTGGCTGGTGAATGCAAACTTTTATGTGGGATGTATATTGCCCTGATTTGCGACGCTGTACTGCGAGCGCTGCACTCAGGCCAATGCGCGGTGCGCTCCTTGACATACGCTTCCTATTCTCCAGCGTCAACAGATGGGCCAGCCTCATTGTCTTATGCGACTAGCGATTTCAAGCAACAGCTGCCGTCAATTCCACGGGAAAGCACACAGAGAAAGTCGCTATTCAATGTATTGGTTTGTAAGCGCCAGATTGGGCCGGCGCTTGCTCTTTTGATGGTGACAATAAACAACGGGGTTTTGGAGATTACAAAATCATTACATCTATATCATTGACCCCAGACTGCCCAACTGGTGTCATGCCAACGTGACCAAGACGTGGTGATAGCCTAAAAAGCCTTTAAAATAAAGCTTTTTAGATTTCGCAAAGAATCAAGAATTTCTTGAGTTGTACATGTGCAATAAAAATCTTTATGACGCTTTACTAAATTTACTACGCCTTTTAATTGCTTTTTAATTTTTGTTCCAGGCGAGGAGCGCTACATTTGCTGGTACTGCTGGAGAATATTCAAATACCCAAACACCCTGAAAGCTCACGTCCATTTCCACTGCGCGTTAAGCAATGGCAGAAGTTTGGTGAACAACGAGCAAGCTAGAGGCACAGACAACTTCAACAGATCTCCGAAATCAGGGGACATCCCAAATACGTCCTCCTCTCCACGGAACGGCCACAGCACCTTCATGTCAGACGCAGTGAAACGAATCGTGTCCACCTCACCGTTTGCCAATAAAGCGGGACTATCGAAAAAACCAAGCGCGGAGGAGCAAGACAGAGCCCTTGACATGAGCGTGACCTCCGCCAGAAACCCGGGACACCTCCTGGGCCTAGGCGGGACATCTTCTGTGCTCAACAGCATGGGTTTCCATCCAGGCGTACGCTCCGCTTTCAAACCAATGGGACTTTCGAAGATCTCCCCAGCTGAGGTAGCAAGAGATGAGCCTAATGGGAAACCAAACAGTGTCGGTTTTAGCAAACTACTAGGGAACATCAAATCACCTCTACCTAACGTTCATCCCTCAAAATGCGCACACCCCATGGAGAGCTCACCTCCAGTGATCCCCTGCTCAAACAGCATCCGCGGCTTTCCTCTGCTGACACATTTTGAGGAGACCTCAGCTTTCAAGCACGTTGACAGCCGCATGCACCCTACCCTGTCCCCCTCACGCTACTCCCAGCTACCGACCGGGTTTCACTTCGAGAGGTTCTCCTTGCCACAGTTTGATGGGGGGAAATCCTACAATGGGGACTGCAATATACCCCTCATGCCATTCACGGTTTACAATGGAGAGCTTCTTTATAGTTCCCCATACTATCCTCTTAAATTTCACTTCGGCAATCTGCTCAAATACCCAGACTACTTTGGTGCCCCAGCTCTGAATCCAGATCTAAACGCAATTACGAATATCGACAGGGAGATAGCGATGCACACGCAACAGCTGTCTGAAATCGCGGTAGAGAAGAACCGTTCACGGTTGGAGTCTATGCCCGTTTCTAACCCTAACTCGGGCAAGCCAAAAAAGGGACATTTGTGTCTATACTGTGGCAAATTGTACTCTCGAAAATACGGGCTGAAGATTCACATGAGAACTCATACAGGCTACAAACCACTCAAATGTAAAGTGTGCTTCAGGCCCTTTGGTGATCCCAGCAATCTCAACAAACACATCCGACTGCACGCCGAGGGAAATACACCCTACAGGTGCGAGTTTTGCGGGAAGGTGCTCGTTCGCAGGCGAGATTTGGAGAGGCACGTCAAATCGAGGCATCCCGGGCAAACCATCAAAAAATCCGACGACAAAATGGAAGGCATTTTCGAGGACGCCGGGCAAAAAAGCGACAACGACAGCGACGTCGACGTTTGCTTCACAGATGATCAGAGCGACCAGGAATCGAGTAAACACAATGATTAATGGACCAATTTCTGGACGCGTTGAAAGAGACTTAAGTAGCTAAATTATGCATGTACATACATTAGTTATGAATTGTTTATTTTATAAAATTATTGTGAAAACCTCACAGAAGCAAATGTTCCCCTAGTAAATTAAATCATTTTGTGAAGGAGGCACTCATTAAGTTAATCCCATTACATGCTTATTGGTATTGAGGATATCTCGGCACCCCCAATGTGGAGCTGCACTTTATAAAGACGGGTTTATGCCATCAAATATGAGTTTGCGTTATCTTTTCTTTAAAAAAAAAATGTCTGTTCGTTTGAATTACCTGTCAAATCCGCACTTTTTTACCAAAAGCATTTAACTCATTCTGTAATGATTTGTTTTTGCAGAACGGGCACCTACCAATAAAAATAAAGTGGTGTTTTAAAGAAATATTGGTCGGTTTGGTTTCCATTTAGTCGAAAAGCAATTGCAAAAATGAAAATATTATGACGTCCTTTATTGTTAAGTGACAGCAGGATGTTATTAATTATTATTAACTGATATATGACCATTTTTTCAAACAAACCCACATTTCTTTCACTGTCCGTTTTTAAATAAAAAGGAAAACTATTTTTCAAAAGGGCTTGATCATTGATTTACATTTCATGTATTAATTTTTCTGGCTTTAAAATAAGCTCTCTGAAAGCAACGTAGCGTATGGTAGGACTTAATAATTGCTGACCCATACGCCCCATTGTTACTTCGAAGATGTGTTTCATTACAGTTTAAAGTTAAATATAAATTAAAACGTGGAAGGTATATTCGTAAAATGCTCAAGGTTAGACTGCTACGCAAATGTCTTCATGACCGAAACATGACCGTCTGGGTTTAATATTTTTACTATTTAAAAGATACAAAGAAAAGATGTGAAAATGCAATTTGCCTGGATTTACTTTCAGAACATTATTCTCTAGATTAGATGATTACATATAATTACATATTAGCAGTTCTCTTTTCAGTAACTCAATTTCATCTACATTTCTTGCAGTGTAAAATTATTTCTGATCTATTAAAAAGTTATTTTAATCATATTACTTACTGTAGTCACGTTGACTCATGAAAAAAATATATTTGGAATGAATAAATCCTGTTAATTTGGATGTTGTAAAGCAGGTTACCTTACAACAGCTTCCTTACTTGAACACTCATCTCTAAATCCTTCTTCATAACACATTAAATATTAAAAAACTGCTAATTAATAATTACATCTTGAGTGAATAACGTGAGGTCTTCCAAGTTAGGAACAAATCCAAACAGTCACACTTAAGGTATAGAAATTTACCCTTATGGTTGGGGGATGTGGATTTTGTGCACAGGTGAAAAAGCCGGCAGTCTCTCTCTCAGAATTCTTTGCTTTATTTCTCTCTCTGTCCTTCTTCACATTGGTGTGTCCTTGATATGGTGCATTCTTCTTCTCCTCTGTGGAAACGCCTTGGCATTCTTCATATAGTGGCACAAACGCATGCCTTTCTCTTTCTTTCATAGCTTTGACTGTTACCAGTCATAGCCTCTGTGTCTTCAAGGAACTGACAAAACAAGAACAGCCTGTAAGTTATGGCATTAGCACCTGACCATGATTGTTTTTATTTGTTATTGTGGATTAAATAAAAGAGAGGATATGCTTGTGTAATTATTACTTTAGGATAAGTTAATGTCTTTTCAACTACAAATTTATGAATTTATATAATCGTGTTTTTTCCCCTTTAGGGAATACTTTATTTCTTCACTTGTTCACTGTTCATTTACTGCTAATATGAAAGATCTTGGATCCGGGCCAGAGATAACCCGCTCATCCCCTCCCCTGGTGCCCCCCACCCCCACCAGCGCTCAAATCAATTAGTGCCGTTGATTAGTACAGACACCAGAAAGAGGGATTGATAAATAGTCTGCTGGCTTTTCACACAGTCTGAGAGCCAAAAAAGTTTGGGAAAGCTTTACCACATCTATTTTTTTTATATATATGATCATTACATGTGGGAATAAAAAAAACTCAGAGAATCGATCAGAAGACAAAAACACAAATACATTTATTCAATGTGCTCTTAAGTGAAATAGATAAGCCTCAGGCTGTAGAAATTGCATACATGAAGGATTTTTGTGTCAACAACTACATTTTCACAGGTTTGCTTAATATTCTTAGTTAGCTTTTTACTGTTTTTATTACTTTGAAGAATACTAAATCTGTTTTTGTGCAAGTGAGAGGAGTAAATGCATGTTCACATATACAGTTAAAGTCAAAACTATTTTACCAAAATAAGAGGGATCATACAAAATGCATGCTATTTTGTATTTAGTACTGACCTGAATAAGATATTTCACATAAAAGATAGTCCACAAAAGAAAATAACAGTTGAATTTATAAAAATGACCCTGCTCAAAAGTTTACATACGCTTGATTCTTAATTGCTACCTACACAGCTGTTTAAACTGCCCACTGTTCTTCAAATTCTTTGATTTTTCAGCAATTTTGTGTATTTGAACCCGTTCCAACAATGACTGTATGATTTTAAGATCAACTGACAACTGATGGACTCATATGCAACTATTACAAAAGGTTAAAATGCTCACTGATGCTTCAGAAGGAAACACGATGCATTAAGAATTTGAAGACTAGGGTAAATTTAACTTATTTTGTCTTCGGGGAAACATGTTTTCTGTAGCTTCTGAAGGGCAGTACTAAATGAAAAAAGAAAAATGTACACATCTTCATTCTGTTCAAAAGTTTACACCCCTGGCTCTTAATGCATCGTGTTTCCTTCTGTGTATGTAAACTTTTGAATGGGGTCATTTTTTATAAATTTGACTATTGTGAAGTGACTATGAAGTGGTTTGAGCAATTGGATTTAAATCTGTATCGAAAGCATTTCGGAAGGCATTTACACAAGGTCTTAGCTACTCTATCAGAGAAAACGCATGAATTGACCAGGTGGAAACAGGCCCTTAGATAAAAATATCTTCACTTCCACATAGCCCTCTGATGCATGTTAATATGAAATTCTCAACAAACGCCTGTTTACGTGAAAATGGAAGCTATTGTGAAATCCAGAAGCACTCTGTTTGCATCGGTTTATAGTGTCCTTCTTTTGTCATAAACAGTGTTTTTTTTTTTTTGGGGGGGGGGGGGTGAATTAATCCAGTTTAATTTTCAAACAGTAAAAAATTGACACTGACTTGCCTTGCCCTTATTGCTTCAGCAAAAGAGGCATCATTGTAAAAGTATAGCTTGTACAACAAATTACTGAGTTCAGTTTTGAAATCTGCAATAGTAAATATACAAGACCACAAATGCATACAAACAGGAAACGAGATGTATTGCAGTCCTTGACAGATGGGTCAAGGAACAGGACCGCAGAATGATTTCATTTCTTTCATCTGCACCTCACCACCCATCCACCACACACCTATTGGATTTGAAGGCATTTGTTAAAGACTGGTTAGTTATGAAACAAATAGAAGTATAGAAAATGTGTTGACAGGTGAAGGGGAGAGACGCAAGCGTTAAAGCACAGAAAGCCAATGAGGCATCTCATCCTTCACCCTTTTTGACCCACAATAATATTGAAATCTCAACGTTGTGGCACTAGACAGATACAAGCGACTTCTAAGATGGGTAATCAATTAGAATCTATATATACAGTTGAAGTCAAAAGTTTACACACACCTTGCAGAACCTGCAAAATCTTACACAATGCATGTTATTTTTTATTTAGTACTGACCTGAATAAGATATTTCACATAAAAGACTTTTTTATCTACTGTAGTCCACATGAGAAAATAATAGTTGAATTTATGAAAATGACCCTGTTCAAAAGTTTCTTAATACTGTGCTTTTTTTTTTGTGATAGTTGTTCATGAGTGTCTTGTTTGTCCTGAACAGTTAAACTGACCGCTTTTCTTCAGAAAAAAAGAGTGAGGGATGTAAACTTTTGAACGGAATGAGGATGTGTACCTTTTTCTAATTTTGCCTGAATATCTTTTTTTTTTTCCATTTAGTACTGCCCTTCAGAAGCTACATGTTCCCCAGAAGACAAAACAAGTTAAATTTACACTGATCTTCACATTCAAAAAGCCCCCCGGCACTTAATGCATCGTTTTTCTTTCTGACACATCAGCAAGTGTTTGAACCTTCTGTAATAGTTGCATATGAGTCCCTCAATTGTCCTCAGTGTGAACAGATGGACTTCAAAATCATCCAGTCATTGTTGGAAAGGGTTCAAATACACAAACATGCTGTAAAACCAAAGAATTTAAGGGACCTGAAGGATGTTTCTGAAGAACAGCAGGCAGTTTAACTGTTCAGGACAAACAAGTCCGATCTAGATTAGGCATTATGAACAATGGGCTCAAGGTGAATCAGGTTAACGTCTCAACTGTAAGCACTTTTGAAACTTCTATTCAACACTCTCTTATTTCACGTTTGCTTCATCAGTGCACTGAAGTGCGGTGTAAAAACTATTCTTGAGCATATCAAGAGCAGCAAATAAATACCGTTCATGGCTATTATACAGTTTCTCTACATCATTGAAACACTGACAAGCCAAAGCGCAGCGTGTGCTTGAGAAGCAGTAAGAGGAACACAAGCAGGTTAGCTGCATTTACAGCACATCATGTACCATATATACACATTTCTACAAGCACCAAACAAGCTGAATGTACTCGTTGAATTAATGCCAATTAAAATGGCTACAGAAGGCTCTCACAGATACTGTATAAACCATAAGTACCATGTTGCGTTCATCAGAGCTGAAATTTCACCACTGCTGTGAAAACAAAAGTCTCCTACAGCACTGATTTGAAAAATAAAGGTCAAGCTTAAGAGACATCCTTAAGCTTAGACCAAAAAAGAAAAAAGTCATACATTTTGCGCAAAAAGACTTAATCCCAACACATTAATTTCCTCTGTGTGGAGTAAACACATGGCCCTTTTTGAAACCCAATGAATGTAGAAAAGTAATTGAAGAAAAAACGCAACAAGACATTGAGGAGCTCAAGAGCAAAGAGCCTTGGTCTGGTTTCTGAGGCTTTTGTCTGGTTGTGTGGCTTTGTCTGCAAAAGAGTCTGTGTGCTGGTGAAACATCTGTGGGGTTCCGGGCATGCCACGCTTTCTGTGTGTGATGTGCAGGGATGCTGAAGACACTTCTGGCTTAGGATCAGACGTCCACTCGTTTCTAAGGCAACAGGGATGTCAGTGCCAATCTGGATAAGAATGAGCTCTCTTAAATGAGTAATGCGTAAAGCCATTCAGTGCCAGTGGGGAAAGAGACGGCTGTGGAGTTGCAAAGGAGATGTTGTACTGTGGCTAAACTGATGGTATGTCAGGGAGACATGTGAGCAGGCAATCTTTACTTCAATGTCTTGTTTAGCTGTTTTAGTTTGTGTATCTATACATATCCATATACAATTGAGGTCAAAAGATGACATACACCTTGCAGAATCTGCAAAATGTTAATTATTTGACCAAAATATGAGGGATCATACAAAATGCATATTGTTTTTTAGCTAGTACTGACCTGAATAAGATATTTCACATAAAATACTTTTACATATAGTCCACAAGAGAAAATAATAGCTGATTTATAAAAATTACCCCGTTCAAAAGTTTACATACACTTAATTCTTAATAATGTGTTGTTACCTGAATGAGGCACAGCTGGGTTTTTCTTATTTTGTTTAGTGATAGTTGTTCATCAGTCTCTTGTTTGTCCCGAACAGCTAAACTGCATGCTGTTTTTCAAAAAAATCCTTCAGGTCCCACAAATTCAGTTTTTTCAGCATTTTTGTGTATTTGAACCCTTTCCAACAATGACTGTATGATATTGAGATCCATTTTTTCACATTGAGGACAACTGAGGGACTCATATGCAACTATTACAGAAGGTTCAAACATTTTTCGTATTTTGCCTAAATATCTTTTTATTTCCATTTAGTAATAAATTAAACTGAACCTGAAAACCAACATTTCGAGAGCTAGTTCACCCAAAAATAAAAAACTCTATTAGATACTCACAACCTCATGTTTTTCTAAATCTGTAAAACCTTTGTTCATCTTCAGAACACAAATTAAAATATTTTTGATGAAATCCAAGAGTTTTCTGACCTTGCACAGACAGACAGCAATGCAACCATGTTCCAGGCTAAGAAACATAGTATGGGCATCGTTAAAATAGTCCATGTGACATCAGTGGTTCAACCGTATTGTTATGAAGCTACCAGAATACTTTTTGTGTGCAAAGAAAACAAAAACCATCTCTACCATGTTAGTCTTCATTGCACATTTACAACAGTACCAAAATGCATGACAGAAAGAAATTGTTGAACTAAGTCATTTTTTCTGCACAAAAAAGTTCTCGTAGCATCATAAAGTTACAGTTGACCCACTGATGTCACATGGACTACAAAAAATGTATTCCTTATAACATTATAAAAGTACTGTGGTATCATTGAATCAGATTTGCCCACCAAACACATCATGCAACTGTTAGTAGTTGATCAGATGCCATTTTCCTGTCTAACCAAGTAAATATCTCAATGGTAAAAGGCAGAATGAAATAAGAAACCATTTTTTCAGGTTTTGGATTGTACTCAATAACTCTTCTCCCTGTCACACTCAGTTTCTATGGCGCTCATCCTCCATCTCTCGATACCTCCAGCTGTGATCTTGCCTATATCTTTGTCTAGCCATCAGAGTCGCGTCTCCTGCAGCTGATTAAAATCAAGGCACACAGACACAAGGACATTCAGCCAACAGACACGCATCCAACGTCACCCAGATGCCCTGCCACCTGCAAAACAGCTCAACAGCCTAACATCTTGCTATAAATGTTGCCGTTCAATTCTCACTTCACTCGCTTCTCATCATACCTTTAAGTTTTTGACAAAGCTTTAAGTAAAGTATGTTACAGCTGACAAGGGGCATTTTTTTTGAGATGACACTTTCATACACTTTAAAATTTCTGTGAACAGTTATTGTGTGGAGTTTTTAAAGCAATGCTTTTTTTTAAGTGAGCTGAAAAAGAAACAGTGGCTCAATTAATACCAATTTTCAGTTTCTCAATGAAAAGTTCTCATTCAGAAACTTTCAGATGGTCAGAATTGCAAGTCAAAGAACACAGGGCCACAAAGTATGTTCAAGTCAAAATGGCCATTGCCAATTTCAAATTCCGAACCTTAATTCAAATTCAACTCAAAATCAAGCATTTATAAGTTTATTCTCAATTCAAATTCTCAACCTCAATTCACGTTTAACTACAATTCAAGAATTTAAAGCTCATTCTCAATTCAAATTAGACTCAAAATCAAGAATTTAGAGTTTATTATCAATTCACATTCAATTCAAATGACATTTAAATTTTGAGTCAAACTAAGACTTGAATTGAACTGAGACTTAAATTAAGAATGACCTTTAAATTCTTGATTTTGAGTTAAATTTGAATTGAGGTTCAGAATTTGAATTGAGAATGACCTTTAAATTCTTGAATTTGAGTTGAATTTGAATTGAGGTTTAGAATTTGAATTGACAATGACCTTTACATTCTTGAATTTGAGTTGAATTTGAATTGAGGTTCAGTATTTGAATTGACAATGACCTTACAATTCTTGATTTTAAGTCCAATTTCTAATTGAATTTTTGTTTAATTTGAATTTAGGTTGAGAATTAAAATTGAAAATGACCTGTAAATGCTTGAATTTGATTCAAATTTGAATTGGGGTTCAGAATTTGAATTGAGAATGACCTTTAAATTCTTGATTTTGAGTCGAATGGAGCTTCAGAATTTCAATCGACAATGACCTTTAAATTCTTGGTTTTAGGTTGAATTTGAATTGAGGTTCAGAATTTGAATAAACAATGACCTTTAAACTCTTGATTTTAAGTCAAATTAGAAAGGTCATTAACAACCCTAATGAAATTAGGGTTTATTTTAAACTAAGCATAGTTCTACTCTATTACCATATTTACTGACATATCGCTTAAGACTTACAAAGATAAAAATTTAAAAAGTTAAAAAAAGTTGTAATTAAACTTTATTTGGAGTACTACTTGTGCACAATGCACATTTCCTAATTTTAAGCCTAAAATACGTTTTAAGTATACTTGCAATAGCTCCACCTTAACACAATCAAATACTTAGGTACATCTTTAGTTGGACTTCAGCACTACTTCGGCACAAATACATTAAGTACAAAATTAGTTGTTCCAATTTAGCAGACTTTAAATATACCAGTTTAGTATATTAAAAGTACAATTGCAGAGTGTTTTAATTAAGTAGATAATATGTAAATGTATTTGTTGTATACTTAGCATGAAATAAATATATTTTAAATACATTTTAGTATATTCATTTTTCACTAGGGAATTAAAATCTTAACGATGCGAAAATCCGACAAGTTATGGTAACTCAAACCGTTTGAGGAAACTGATTGCCTTAGTTAATTTAACTTAATGTGCATTTATAGTACTCATATTTATTATAAATGGTTTAAGGCAATCGGTTTCCTCAAACGGTTTGAGGTACTGTAAGTTGTCGGGTTTTACAGTGTAGCAGCTAGCAAACATAATAAACGTGTAAAGACCAGAAAAACACAAGGATACAAGAAAAATTCAGAATGTGATTTCTTAAAAAAAAAAAAAAAAAAAAAAAAAAAAAAGTCAAGTATGTCAAAATACACACTCAGGTTTTCAAATCAGACTTGTGTACAGTGTACGCTCTTGCTAAATTCTGTACAACACCACCTATAAAAGAACACAGAACCTAATAAAATTGGGGTTTTCCTCTTCCTCTTGATCCCACACTCTTCTCAAAAACATTCTAACCTGCCCTGCCACTAAAAGACCAAGAAAGACTAAATAAAGATGTTTTTATTTAATAGCATTGAATGGTTTTGGAAAAATGAGCTATGTCAGAATAGCAGGCCAAGTGTTCCTCTCTCCTGACATCTCCTTTGAGCTGAGGGGATGGTTTGTTGTGCGTGTGTGTTACTGCAAGTGGATGTGACAGCTCTCCAAGGTTGAAGTTGATAGTCTGTGTTCCTGGAGCAGGTAAAACCAGAGGGCCAACACAGGTAGAGCACACGCACAGCTGGTCACAACATCCACGTGAAGGATAAGGACATGAAGGATTTAACATAGCCTGGCTACACACACACACACACACACACACACACACACACACACACACACACACACACACACACACACACACACACACACACACACACACACACACACACAATGAATCTACAAGAGATCTTCTTTTCTGGATGTCTTGTACTACCCTATTAACCATGGCTCATTGTGTTTCAGTAGTAGTGGTCAATAACCCACAGTTCTTGTCCTTCAAGGTCACTGACCTCTTCCTCCCTATTCTCACCAATAGAGATGTCCAATAGACTAGTTCAGCTAGTGCTCACACGACAGTGTTTACTACAGTCCAGCTAATAATTTGAGCATCACATATTTGATAATTAGAAAATAAACCCACCTGTTTAATTTGACTTGTAAGGAATGTAAGAGAAATATGTGAGATGAACAGAGTGTTCTTATCAGCCGCTGTCCACTTCAGTTTTAAGAAGGTGGCCTTCAATAGAGGTCCTAGCTCAACTGCAAAAATGTACAAATGGCTTGGTTAGTGAAAGAAATACTTCAGACATGGTATTACAATGCAGACATCAGGGTTTCATGTCGATCGTGACTTGCCTGTTAAGAACAATAGTGCATAGTAAACCATGCATTGCACAGCTCCATGGACAACTTTGCAGTTTATACATTACAATAACCCCATAACAGTTTCTCTCAAACATGCCACTGTATTGTCATTGGATTTGCAAATAAATGTTCTTTTGAATCCGATCTTCTCAATGAATGGAATGAATTGCTCTTAAATACAACTGAACTGGTTCAAATGAAGAGAGCTTCTTTTGGTCAAAGGTGTTATCAGCTACAGAAAAGCAGTAATGTTAACAAAGTAAACGTATGACAATTCTATAAATGTTACAAAAGATTTCTATTTGAAATAAATGCTGTTTCTTGAACATCAAATCAGCATGTTAGAATGTTGGACTTACAGCAGTATTTCACAATGTTACTGATTTTACAATATTTTTGATCAAATAAAGGCAGCCTTGGTGTGCGTAAAAGACTTCATGCAAAAACAAATATAAATATATTATATTTTCAATATAAAATATTGAAAATATTGGTAGAAAGACAGTATATTGGTAGACGTTTTTAAGCATTGCAGTTTAAGCACAAGTGTTTTTAAGCCACTGAAATGCAATCAGCAGCCCATTTCGCTGTGCGCATACTGTCTGAGAGTTGTGTCTGAGCACTGTCAGAGCACTGTCACTGTCACTGCTCATAAAGATGGTGCTAATGGAGCCCAGGAGTATTGAACAGTTATTTTTGCCACTTTATAGGCCTTGAACGGTGTCAAAATACCCGTCTTTGCAAATATTCTCGTAAACACAATAATTTTGTTCTTAAAGGAGAAGTTCACTTCCAGAACAAAAATTTACAGACAATTTACTCACCCTCGTCATCCAAGATGTTTATGTCATTCTTTCTTCAGTCATAAAGAAATTATGTTTTTGAAAAAAACATTTCAGGATTTCTGTCCATATAGTGGACTTGAACTTCCAAAATGCTGTTTAAATGCAGCTTCAAAGGGCTCTAAATGATCCCAGCCGAGGAAGAAGCATCTTTTTCTAGTGAAACGATCAGTTATTTTCTAAAAAAAAAATTATAATTTATATACTTTTTAACCCTAAATGCTTGTGAGCCCTTTGAAGCTGTGTTTAAACTGCATTTTGGAAGTTCAAACTTGGGGGCACCATAGAAGTCCACATGGACAGAAATCCTAAAATGTTTTCCTCAAAAAACAATTTCTTTATGACTGAAAAAAAGAAAGACAAAGGGCTGAGGTAATTATCTGTACAATTTTGTTCTGGAAGTTAACTTCTCCTTTAAGTGAAAGCAAACAGCTAAGAAAGAAAACACACGTGTAACAGTATATTGGATCCGGGCAGCTCTTAAAGTGACAGCAGTCTAATATTCCTTCTGGCTGTCATTCATGTTAATCAAACTACAAAATAGAGAAAATCTTTCAGCGTTCTGGACTAAATCACTTTTATAACTTTAATAAAAAGACATATACATTTAATTTACACAGTAAAGAATATGCAGTGTTTTATAAATTTGATTACAATCCCAGTTTTAAGTAGCATTTGTAGCAGGAGCTAAATATATGTTGTATGGGTCATATATGTTTCTCCAAAAATCATTAGTATATTGAGTAAAGATCATGTTCCATAAAGATATTTTGTAAATTTCCTACTGTAAATATATCAAAACTTAATTTTTGATTAGCAATATGCATTGCTAAGAACTTAATCTGGACAACTTTAAAGGCAATTTTCTCAGTATTTTGATTTTTTTTTTTTGAATTCACAAGATTCCAGATTTGCAAACAGTTGTATCTTGGACAAATATTGTCCTATCCTAACAAACCATACATCAATGGAAAGCGTATTCAGCCTTTAGAGGATGTGTAAATCTCAATAAAAAAAAAAAAATTACCCATATGACTGGTTGTGTGGTCCAGGGTCACATATAGGATTTATACAATATATGTAGCATTTCTTAATTATTCTACTATAGTTTTCTGTCCTATTATTGTAATAAGGTTCTTATTTCTATTTAATCGTTGACTGTTTACTTGTCTGCAGTGAGCTTGAGTTTTTGTTTTTAGTGATATTGACACAACAAGAATTACGAAATTTCTATGGCATCAAACATTTTGATATCATAAAACCTTATTTAAAGCAAAAATAACTATATTGTGTTACATATCGTTACCATGAAATACAAAGAATCATATTGTAATATAAGATTTTGATTGGTAAAAACTTATTATATATTTGAGTTTTGGCAACCTGAATTATGAGTGCAAACACCAGAACTGAGAAACATTAAATTATACTAAGCACCCTGTTAATAAACAATTAATTGAGTGGAGCAAATACATTTGTGCCAATACAGATTCATTAAAATTTGAGCACATTTGAAAACATCTGAATCATTTATTTTTAAACAGATTAACTGAAAAAAAAAAAAAAAAAAAGTTGCACAAAGATCTGACCTCCCACCATTACCACACTGTTCTCGGTCCATCTTTTCAGATGGTCTCTCCATCACATGAGACCAACAGTACCTGCAGGTGAGGGTACAGTTCACACCAGCTGTGTTCTGTTGGTATCCTCCCCTCCGTTCTTGGGCCTCCACAAACAAACACATGCTAATCACAGCTCCCTCTCACAGACCCAGCTCTCACATTCAGCTGCAAATGAGGTCAGGCTTTGGCCTCTTCCCCCTGAACCCCTGTTTGATGTGAGCCACAATGAGAGGGTCTTCTCCACCACAAACATGAAACCCTAGCAGGTATTGTGTGGCACATACTGCATTTAGATATCACAGTGAACAGAAACTGTTACAAAGGATGTGATTTCTGAGGCTTGATGATGATTTTTGTTCCAGCAGCAGCTACATCAAGGCACCAGAACAGGTAGTAAACACACCCACACACACACACAAAATACTATGAGTGTATGTTAAAAACATCGTTCACTTATAAGTGAAATTTCTGTAACACTTTATGTTAAAGTGTCCTTGTTACACGTTACATGTACTTAGTATTATAATAACAAGACATTATACATAACATTTATACTTTCTAGCAAAAGTACCAGGTCTCATTGAGGGTTCATTTGTAAGGTTGGCCTTAATTCTCAAAAGCACACCTTTCACAAATACACACGGCACACTGTACTACAGTCTGTTCTGTCTCTACTGTAAATTTCCTAAGATGGCACCAAATTAAAAAAATCCTGATCACCTGCTTTTAGCAGAGCAAGTTTCAGGTCTATCCATGTTCCTTCTATTCAGGGAGTGAGCCAGAGGCATAGGGAGCAGAGTGATTAATGGAAATTTGTTTACTTGTGGCCATGCTTTCTGTCCAAATACTGCTAAAGCTGGGCTTAATGTGTTCCATTGATTTCCTCATTATCTTCAGCCTAGTAAACAAGCAGTCAAACCAGGCTGCTAATGTACCAGCAATTACAACACCCCTTTTCCATTTAACTATAGCTACAGTTAGTTTAGGAAACTGAATGCTGACAAACGTTCAGCACGAAAGGCACCTATAATTGCAGACCCCAAATTAGACAGCATGATATACATTACATACATTTTCTTAAAAAGTTCATTCATGTACACTATTTGCACCTGTAGTCCTCATGGAGTAACTTATTGTGAATGGTCCTCCTTATAGGCATAGTTTACCCAAAAATGAAAATTCTGTCATTTAGTAATCGCCCTCATGTCGTTCTAAACCTGTAAGACCTTCGTTCATCTTTGGAACACAAGTGAAGATATTTTAGCTGAAATCTGTGACATCAGTCTGTGACACATCTTTTGTGTGCAAACATGCATATGCATCATGGTACTCTTGACAATGGCCGAGGATGGTGATACAGGAAGAAGAATCTTTGAATAAATTCACTATTTTTGTTTTCTTTGCGCACAAAAAGTATTCTCTTAGTTTCTCAACATTATGGTTGAACCGTATTTTACTGATGTCCTTACTGTGTTTCTGGGCCTGGGAACATTTCAGTTGCATTGGTGTCTAAGTAGGGTCTAAAAGCTCTCAGATTTCATCAAAAATATCTTAATTTGTGTTCCAAAGATGAACAAAGTTCTTATGGGTTTGGAACAACATGAGGGTGAGTAATTAATGACAGAATGTTCATTTTTGGGTGAACTATCCCTTTAAGAACACTATGGTAATAAAACAGCACTTGAAAGACTAGCTAAATGGGTTCAAACCATCCACCTTAGACATTACTACGACCAAGTGAAAGTGGAAGAAAAGGGAGGTCCCTGTTGAATAGAAAAAAACCCTGTGAGGTAAGGTATAATCAAAAAATGTTTTGTTATTCCCAATTTTCTATCCAATTTCAGTTTTTTTAACTTACCAAATTTTTCTAGAAATTCTGATCTTAAAGTACTCTACATGCTGTTGCAAATAAACACACTTCAAAATATGATTCATTGTTAAAAATCGAGAATTTATCAGTATTGGCTGGAGTATTAAAACATCAACAATTCTTCCAAATGAGTTAAAGTCATTTCCCTCCAATGATTTTATGATTTGTCAGCTTTGAAGGATTACTCCACTTCCAGAATAAAAAATGTCCTGATAATTTACTCCCATGTCATCCAAGATATTCATGTTTCTTCAGTCACAAAAAAAATTGTTTTTGGAGGAAAACATTCCAGGATTTTTCTCCATGCAGTGGACTTCAATGGTGCGTAACGGATTGAAGGTTAAAAAAATGCAGTTTCAATGCAACTTCAAAGGGCTCTAAATAAGAAATAAGGGTCTTATCTAGTAAAACAATTGGTAAATTTCTTAAATAAATTAATATTTCTACACTTTATAACCACAAATGCTTGTCTACTTCTGTGATGCGCATACGTACTCTCATTTTCAATGTAGGGTGATTTTAAACTTTAAAATCGCCCTACATTGCTGTTTTACCTTTTTTTGTAAAGATCATTTAACCTTCTCTGTGTGTTCACTTTGTAAACACTGGGTCAGTAGATTTGCAGCGATGTAGGATGATTTTGAAGTTGAAGGAGAAAATAAGATGTAAGTTTTTCAACATACCCTAACTGTATTGAAGTACACATGTGTATTGCAGAGCAAAAACGATTTTGAGGTTAAAAAGTATACAAGTTTTTTTTTAGAAAATAACTGATCATTTTGCTACATAAGACCCTTATTCCTCAGCTGGTATTGTTTAGAGCCCTTTGAAGCTGCACTAAAACTGCATTTTTAATCTGGAATGTTTTCTTCAAATGTTTTCCTCAAACAACTTAATTTCTATGCGACTGAAGAAAGAAAGACATGAACATCTTGGATGACATTGGGATGTTTTTTATCAGGAAATTTTTGTTTTGGAAGTGGAGTAATCCTTTAAATGTTTGTAATGTGATTCAATTTAGTCTTTAAGGTTTAAATGCTCTAAAGTCACTTGGCCTCTTAAACATTCCCTTGGCGATATCATTTAAAAATGTAACGTTTTAAGGTTCTCAGCCAGAAAAGGCATTAGAAACAGAGTGAATCTAAAAATGAGAGGCCGAAAAAAGAAAACAGAGAAATAAAGAGAGGTAGACAGTGAGGGACAGAGAGGTCTATTGGAGTGCAGTGGGCTATGAGACAGGTCTTTTCACACAGATCTAAGCTGACCGTCAGGCTGTGCTTGAGCGCACTCACCCGGGCAGCGGCACACAGGCCACAAACACAAAGTTAACCAGTCCACTCCATTACAGTGCAGGGGGGCGTGCCTGGACCTGCCACTCCAAAGAAAGCGGCCAGGCTGACAGAGAATATTAATTACCTTTAAATGAAGTGGAAGTCTCTTTATTGGACGTCTGGTGCTGGGTTTGTTATTGCTGGTTTGAAAAGGCCAATGGCCCTTTGGTGTCGCCGCCTTTGAAATCCTGTGGACACTGGTCAGTGGGTCGAATTAGCAGACAGAATAGTTTCACACTTTTTAGAAGGATTCAAGAAAATTCCTGAAAGCCGAATTTAGTTTTGAGAAGCCTTTGACTTCATATTGAATTTTTCAACCAATTATACGACAAATGTATCAATCTCAATGTAACCTACCTTTATTAGGTGCAAGAAGCTCATATGTCCTCAGTCTATAGCCGTCCGTGACCTGAAGAACATATTCTCATAGATTGGAATGACGTCAGTAGGCGCCTCACTGCCCATCATTACAAACACACGCATTTAATTCCTCCCAGCCTCCTCATGTGAGGAGAGCAAACAAAGCCCCAGAGTCTGATCTTGAGATGAAGACGACGCCTGGGCTTCAGTGTCTGTGAATGAGATTACATATAAGCAAGAGGGAAAAGAACATGCTACAGGTAGCCTTTTAAGCTCCTTTTGTAAGAGGGCTTTTTTACACCTCTTTTCTGAACACTGAATAGACTCTTTTCCTCTCCCTTTCTCTCTGTCTCATTCTATTGAAGAAATTGTTCCCTAAATACATGCTATTAGAATATCTGTATAGGTGAGTAATAAGTTATTAGTTGCAATTACTGGTCATCTATTAGTGGAGAATAATAGGCTGATTAGCCGTGAAGCCTTTTAACTTCAGAGGAAGTAATTTAAAGATGGCTGTCCTTTCACAAAAAGAAGAAAAGAGCTGCTCTATGAATGATACACCCGTCTATTGCACAATAGTGGAGAAAAAACCCCATCATAATAGCATAACCACGATACCAAAGAAAACTAATACAATCAATAGGAAGAATATCTCCATAATTTTCAGGAAATATATTGCGGTGTGTGAGCCAAAAGCGGTGTAGAGCCCTTCACATGGGCAGGAATCAAGTCAATAGAATATGCAACCAGTTGTATACAAAATGTACAGAATTGAACATGAGGCACATACTGCTTCCACATTTTATATTATATTATATTGCCAAAAATTATAGTTTTAGATGCAATAACTAATTGACAAAAGCACAAAGTTGAAGCCAAACATCTTTCAGAAAACAGCAACAACAAAAACCTTCCTCGCATTGTTTCAAGACCTTTCTTTGTGCATCAAGGACATCTATTCACCTAGACAACAATCATTTCAGGCAATGAGACCAAACATTTCAGCTTACTTTCATTTTTTTCCAGTCGTAAACAAAAGGATAGACTTTAATTTAGATGCTTGTCTTCATGCTTTTGCCATTACATTAAAAAAGAAAATGGTGCAGCAATGTGCTAAAAATGTTTTCCAAACAAATATGAGCGTGCTTCATCGTTCTTGCATACTTTACAACTGAAAACACTTGTGAGTAGGAGTTGTGACTTTATATGATGACGCTTATTGGCGGGCTTACAAGGATGAAAGTGGTGGAAAACAGGTTTAAAACTTGTTCTTGGCTTCATTTATTTAAAGATTTTTTGTCTATTTTTTTTTATACGGTATATGGTTGCTATTATGATTTTAATCTCGATTGTGAAAAGGGTAGATAATACAAGACAAATAGATTTTGGCAAACAAGGCCAGGCATCAAAAATTAGTTGTTTTTTAGTCTCACAAGAAAAGAACTGGATTAAATTGAGATTTTCATCAAGGAGTCTCAGTCTAAACAATCAAATCTAATTCCACATCGTCATTATACATTGTGCATTAAACTGCATTAAAACATACAGAATGTGTTTATGTTATTAAAAAAAAAATTGTAAAATAGCGATTGCTGAAGTCTCACGCATAAGCCTACACAGATTTACACTGTTATACCGACAAGTGGACATGCTAGAAACTAACTAGCAGTTTGAACAGTCGGTCTAAAAATTTTACATGCATAAAATGTATAGAATTTCTTTAAAATCTAATACAAATCATTTTAATATCATATCAGCACTGCAGTGTAAACAAGTGTTACTTTACTAGTATCACTGAGATACTGAGATAGTTTTTAACAGGACTGGGTAAAAAATATTGACTTCTCAATTTTAACAGATTCTTATTTTTTTTTTACGAAACAATACGATTCTTAAATCCCAAAAATTGTTTAGTCTAGCCTGTATTTCATTTAAAGACTTCAGTATAACAGCTTGTAAACAATGTCAAATAACCTCAACATATTTGGTGACCATAAACTCATTAGTCAGATAGAAAAAACTCAGAGGAGCACTTTGCTAAATATATGTAGCATATAACATATTCACTAAAACTTTACTGTTCTTCAATATTTCATTTGTTTGAAAAATTGGTAGAATTATAATTATGTAGTTGTAAAGTTATTATTATTGTTATAAAAAACTTAATTGAGGGTAATTTAAGTGTTTGTATATGATTAAATTCATTTTAACCCCCGATATTACACTGTAGTACCAGCTGTGTATCATATTTTATTCATATTCATATTTTACAGCATTACATGATTTATATCCAAAATAATCGTTATTGAACTGAATCGAAATCAGAATTGAATTGCGAGCTTGTGAATAGAAATCAAATCAAATAGTAAAATTTGTGTCAATAGCCAAGCAGCCCTAGTTATAATAATATTTAGAAATGTCTATTACCTTATTTTTATTTTCCATTTTCAGAATTTTTTTTTTATGGTTTTTCTGTCATTAATA
>NC_133369.1:19286882-19313974 GCF_049309525.1 Garra rufa | reverse complement strand
CAATTGGATTTAAGTCAGGACTCTAGCTGGGCTACTACAAACGTTAATGTTTTTGTCTGCTAACCATTTCTTCACCACTTTTGCTGTGTTTTGGGTCATTGTCATGCTGAAATGTCCACTGGTGCCCAAGGCCAAGTTTCTCTGCAGACTGCCTGATGTTGTTGTTAAGAATTTTGATGTATTGCTCCTTTTTCATGGTGCCGTTTAACGTGATTACGTTCCCTGGTCCACCGGCTGAAAAACACCCCCAAAACATTAGGTTATCACCACCATGTTTGACAGTGGGGATGTTGTTCTTAGGGTTGAAGGCTTCTTCTTTTTTACGCCGAACGAAGGCTACATCATTGTGGCCAAACAATTAAATTTTTGTTTCATCTGACCATAAAACAGAAGACCAGAAGTCTTTTTCTTTGTCTAGATGAGCATTTGCAAAGGCCAAGCAGGCTTTTGTGTGCCTTATCTGGAGAAGCGGTGTCCTCCTTGGTCTGCCAGTGGTGTGCAGTGTCCGTTGGACTGTCTGCCTTGAGATGTTGCCACCAGCAGAGCCCAGATTGATCAGGATGGCATTGGTGGTGATCCTTGGATTCTTTTTTACCTCTCTCACTATCTTCCTGGCCAGCACAGGTGTCACTTTTGGTTTCCGACCACGTCCTCAGATTTTTCACAATGCGGAACGTCTTGTATTTTTTAATAATACTTTGCACTGTAGCTACTGGAACTTCAAAATATTTAGACATGGTCTTTTAGCCTTTTCCTGACTTGTGAGCAGCCACAATGCGCAGCCGCAGGTCTTCAGTGAGCTCCCATGACTGAGCCTTAGCCATCACTGTACACAAACCAACAGCAGAGAGCTTCTGTTTTCACCTGTTGAGTTGATTAAAACAGCTGTTCCCAATGAATCAGAGTAATTAGGATGCTTTAGAACAGCTTGGACTATTTGGAATGGTATAGAACTTTGGATTTTCCCATAGACTGTGACAGTTTGCAAAGGGTATGAATAATTTTGGACATGCCACTTTTTGTTCAAATGTAAATAAAAGCTGAAAAATATTTTTTTCCACAATGATGCCTCTTGTACATCGTCTTATTATCTTTTGGGAGAAGCCGGTGTCATTTCCGGTCAAAAAAAAAAAAAAACTTACTGGTTGAATAAATAACTTTAAAGCAACACCAAAGAACTTCGCTCCCTCTACAGGTTGGAAGCAGAATTGTCCATTACCGCTGTCATAAATAATTTAGCCTACCTTCGTGTCACATGCACGTTATTTGTTTGGAGGCTATCCAGGACCGGCTTTGGAAATAACGATGTCCAGTGACAAGGTAGAGTATGTTGCATGACTTTATGAAAGTATGAAAACGAAATTAAACATAATAATGACATTGTTTGCTATTTATTTTTGCCGTAAAGCAAGTCGCATTTGTAGTCTCATTTGAACTACGAAACCGCTACCCGACGACCCAAACTTACATAGTGCTGTTATGGCCGATAGAGGGTCGCAAAGCGAATACGAAAGTGCCGTTTCACCCTGTTATGAGTTGATGAACCACTGACACGAGTTCAGAAACATTATTTTAAGGTAAAAAAAACCCCTTTAGTTTTGCTTCAGTCAGAGTTTGGCAGGGGTATGAATAATTTCGGGTTTGACTGTATATATGGTTATTTATATGCATGTATGCATGCATGTATGTATGTATGTATCACAAGCTCCTGTAAAACCACAACAAATTTCTTGTTCGCGCACACACTTGGCTAATAAAGCTCATTCTGATTCTAATATAACTAGCATACATGTTTTACTTTTTGTGAGAAGAAAGCACCCCTACAACAACTTCTGAAGGTGAAAGGTAGTGTTTTACTCTAGCATTACATAAAAATGTCATGTTAACATTAGTGTAATCATTTTAACATCAGTTGTGAACTGAATAATAATAAAAAATAATAATAATAAAACACTGCTTAGTCTTTAGTCTATGTATTCAATATGCACTGATTCTTATTTAAGCTACAAAAGTTATTTATGCAAAAGCAGTTAGTGATTTTCTCTTTCTCTTTGATTTTCAATATTTTGGACAGATCTACTTGCCATCATCTAAATCTCACTATAAATTAACCTTCAAAACAGTAAGAAATAATTAATTATTAAACATAATCTTTATAATGTCCAACCTGAAAAATAGATACCTGTTACGATACCTGTTGTAGCACTTAAATGATTTGTTTTCGCTTTTTGTTTAGTTTAAAATTAATCTAGATTAATATTGCCTATTTGATATCACACTGACAAATAATCATCAGATTTTAGCACTATCCCTATCCTAATTCTTAAACCTAAATTAACCTGTCTAAATTTGAATGAGAGACCCCTAGAGTGCGACCATCCACCTGCGGTGAGATACAAGCACTGACTGGCAGACAAATAGTGATCCACTGAGTGCCAACTCAAACTGCTTCACTCTCAAGGGCCATTGATTGACAGCACATGTTAGCGACACCCATTTAGAGCATGTTAGTGTGGCCACGAGAGACGGCGAATTAGAATGAGCGAGGACGAACCAGTGGAACAAGAGGAAAATTAGGGATGATTATAGCTGTACCACACCCATTGATAAAAGGTGGGCTGGCCCCCATAATCCCCTGCAAGTAGACAATGATTAGAACATGAGGAGATTGAGGCCTGTGTTTTAACCTGGCCAGGGAGGAAAAAGCCCTCTCATTCTCTGTATTCTCAACATGTGAATGACCACACTATTAGCCGGCTGTTAGATTGGGCTTACATAGCGAGGAGCAGGCTTTGTCAGCCACGGCCTCCTTTGTGCGACAGGCCCTTGCAACCATGCAATGGGATTCACGCAGTTGAAAATGACACTTTCCTGAGCAATAATTAGGTCTTGATTATTTGTATCTATGTATGTGGGGTGTCCTATCAATTGCAGGGGGCCAGGTTAAGATGTAATATTGTCTTTGGGATAATATAGCACGTCTCTCTACTCAATACCCTATGTTTCTATTTACACATGCACTGTGTGTAATTTCGGTCCTGTAGGGCAGGATGTTCAAACTGGGCACAGGGGACCCCCAGGGGGCCACAAGGGGACCTGCAAACAATTTGATAGTGGAAAAATGAAATAATTATGTAATAAAGTCTGTCAAAATTAACATGTTAGCCCTGAAATATTATAAATATTAACCAAATGTGTTTAAAATAATGCATTTTAATTATATTATAAATAAATAATTATCAAAACACAATATAAAATCCAATTATTTAATTTGAAAACAATTATTTTGTCGCCTTCACTATATCATAGCTAATATTTTGAGTGTAAATGTAATAATGTAAACAATCAAAATTTTTAATGTAGAAAAATACTGCCATTATAGTACCATTTAAAAGTTTTGGGTCAGTAAGATGTTGAAAAGTAATGATTTTATTCAGCAAGGATGTATTAAATTGATCAAAGGCGATATTAAAGAAACATCAAACAAATGCTGTTCTTTTGCAATTCATATTCATTAAAGAATCCTGAAATAAAATGTACAGTTTGCACAAACATTGTATCACAGCAAAACAGTTTTTTATATTATTGATAAGATAAAATGTTAGTATATAAAATTAGTATATTAGAAAGATGATAGGTGATGATTACAAGCACCGATTTCGATTCAATATTGATTATTTTGCATATATACACTGCTTCTCAAAAGTCTGAGATCAGTAAGAGTTTTAATGGTTTTTAAAGACGTTTCTTATGCTCATCAAAGCTGCATTTATTTTATCCAAAATACAGTAATATTGTGATATTATTTCAATTTAAAATAATGTTAATAAAATATGTTTTCAATCTAAATATATTTCAAAATGTAATTCATTCCTGTGAAACTAATTTTCAGCATCATTACTCCAGTCTTCAGTGTCACATGATCCTTCAGAATTCATTCTAATATGCTGATTTATTATCAATGTTGAAAACAGTTGTGCTGCTTAAATAGTTTTTTTTTTTGGATCTTGTGATACTTTCTTTCAGGACTGATCAATAAAAGGTTAGAAAGAACAGCGTTGTTTAAAATAGAAAGCTTTTCTAACAATATTTGCTACTGTTTTTTAAAATACTTTTATTTAACAAGGATGTAAAATTAACAAAAAGTGATAGCATAGATTTACATTGCTATAAAATATTATATTCTGAATAAATGCTGTTCTTTTTAACTTGTTAAACTGAAAAAACAAACAAACAAAGAACAGGTTCCAAAAAAAAAAAAAATTGGCAGGAAAGCTGTTTCCAACATTGATAATTCCAATTATCAATCAGTATATTAGAATGATTTCCATTGATTTCTAACCAGTTCTTCAGTGAGGAAAGGAATTCAAAGGAATAAATTATACTTTAAAGTATATGAAAATAAAAATCATTATTTTATATTGTAAAAAACATATATAGCATTAATTATTACTGTTTTTTTCTGCATTTTTTTATCAAATAAATGCAGACTTGATGAGCAAAAGAGACTTCTTTAAAAAAACATTACAAGTCTTACTGATCCCAAACTTTTGAGCGGCTCATGTACAGTACATGACAAAAAAATCTCTCAACTAATGCTGTAAAATATACATAAGAGTCAGTTGGTACTACATTATTAAAGGTTAAAATTATAATACTAAACTAATAACTAAAAGTTAACTTTAAATTACTTAATTATATTTCTACTCCAGTTATTTTTTTTTATAAATATAAACATTTAAATGGTGGCTGTCACAAAAATGTGATTTATTCAAACTTGAATATTGAAGAACATTAAAAAAAATCATACCGATTATGTTATATGGTGCATACATTTAACAAAATACTCCTCTCTATAGTTCATTTTTCTAGCTGACTAACAAGTTTATGCTCACCGAATATGCTTTTTCTGAGGTAAATCTGATGTTATGTGACATTGTTTAGAAGCTGTTATTGATGCCTGTGGTTGAAACGCTGAATGAGGTGCAACAGTGATCTGTCAATACACATTAAACAGCGCCAAAGCAGTGTTTATTCTTTGAATATTGTAATAAAATGCATAGAATGTTTATTTTGTCATATTTGGGGGTTAAAAAAAAAAAGTTTAAAAATCTCTATTCGAGAGACATTTTGCGCAGTGCCTTAGCCGCAACGTTTTGTTAATTGCTGAATGGAAAAGAGGGAGAGGGATCGCAGGAAGTAGTCAGCTTAACAAATCATTAGTCTCACATCTGAGAAAATAATAATGAAATACTGACAGTTCAATGAGGAAAATACTTACAGTAGCAAATGGAGAGTGTGGAAAAACATTGTTTTCGTTTCCTTTTTCATTAGAATGTTCACATATTTTCAGGAGCCCTTCTTGCACGCTAGTACCACTTCTCTAATGAACAAACACTTGACAGAACATCTCTATAATACAGAGGTTTAATAAGATCACCTATTTAAAATCAGATGTGACATTGTGTTGCATTCCAACCAACAGTTCAGTTCAATGTCAAGTAATCTTAGAGATTGTAAGTCATTAATTAATAAGCAATATTTTCTTTAACTCCAATTATTGAAAGCAAACCCTCCTTTGCTGAATTCCCACCTTTATGGACATAATGCTCTTTCAAACAGACTTAAAAGTGAAATTTTAAATATTTCCCGAGGACATGCAAACGTGGTTACAGTGAGAGAAGTATTTTTGATTCATAATAGACGACTTCTTTAAAATGCCCAGTTTTTACAAACTGTGAGTGTTACTCAGTTTCAAGGACGTTATAAATGAGCCACCGAAAAAGGGCTGGTGAAACAAGGCAGGGAGTGACCTGTACTGCTAGTCTGCATCAAGGCCAAAACCTTGAGATAGGGGAAATGAGAAAAGCAGCATTCAGATTGTTTAGATTTTCTCTCTCATACACTGGCTCCTGCTCTCTTTATATTACACACAATACGCAAACACATAAACACCTTTCAATGTAAACCTAAACAGATAGTACCTACCATATAACAAAAAAGTGATATCAATAGCATGTGTATGTCACTGTTACCCTTGAGGTCATGCTGCTTTATTTTTTCGCTTCACAAACAGATAACGTTATACAATCTAAGTCACATGAAATATGAATTTTACAGTGTATATATACAAAAGACAAGATAAACAAAAAACAAGATCTAGTTTTATGTTTTGCAATTACTATGTCAGTGTTCGGGATTTCCAATAGTATCAATTCTCAAATCATCCTCTTTATTCATTCTTAAAAGGAATGGTGGTATGAACAAACAACCTAAGTTAAACCCCTTTTCTATAGAGTGCTAAGGCCACTTTTTCAGCTGCCTTGTTCTCTTGCCAAAAGTATTTTTTCAATTTATTTTCTCAGTAGGGATTGAAAAGAAAAAATCTTCCAAGCCACAAATCAATCCGGCCAACTTTGAGAAGCAAAACCGGTAAATAAAAATGTGGAAAAAGTAAACAATCACATGAAACAACACAAATTGCTCTATCAAATAAAAAACAAAAGTACTGTAGATATAGACTGATTGTATTAACACAGCCACCCTACAAGTATAAAAATTCACTCTTTTTTTTTAGATCCCCAAAAACCTTAACAGTCTTAATTATCAAGCTGTTTTGATTTTGCCCTGCCCACAACCAGTGAAGCATTGTCCAGTATTAGCAAATTACTGCCATTCAGTCAGTTGTATGCTGTCTGCTATTTTCTCCGACCTAGGGTAGCTGTAGTGACAACAATGTCTCGTAAGCAATGCAGGTGTTTTGTAGTTGGATGAAAAAATTAAAATAAGAGTCTACATTTTTAACTACATCAGAGTCACTAAGTACACAGTGGATTAGTTTTGTTTTTATGGTAACGCACCACCAAAGACACAAAAAAAGTAGAGAGGGGTGAAGCATGTAGTAGCTCATTATCATTTAAAGAGTCATGCACCGAAACGGGTCGATGTGAACAGAGCCGTTTAAGACAAGGTAAAAAGGCTGTTTAATTAGGGCTGGACAATAATTCAATATCAATATACATTGCGATATAATTTTTTTTTCAATAATGGTTATATGACTTTTAAATATTTCAATATACATTACTAGTGTTTCCCATACATTGATTTATTTGTGGCGGTTGACTTGCACATTTTAAAATCAAAACGCGGTGTGGGTGTTTTGTATGAATGTATCTTTGAAGGGAATTACTGTCTTTAGAAAAGTTTTGATGTCATTTTTATTTTATCTATATAATCTTTGTAAAGAAGCTTGTATGAGCTGATCGGAGCTTTGTGTACAGCCATTACCAGGGAAACCATTGTGTCTACCGCTCCAAAAGCGCCTCCTGCTGGCAGAGAATGAATTTGCATTTTCAATAAGCCCATCTCCAACAACATGCTTTTGTTGTTGCTCACTCTTTTTTTTCTGTTTTCTGTCACAACTCTGAGCACTTTTCATATTCTTTATCCTGGTTGAAACACTTTTGTTTCGATCTATAAGAATAAACAGTATATGTTATAGTTTGAATCTCTTCGGTTTATTTGGCAGTGATTTCACATTTCTTGTTTGTATGAAGGTAAATACAAATAAAGGGTGAACATTAATTTATGTGTGTCATTTTTTTGGTTTAAATATTTTTATTATTAGAAATTTTAGCAAACATTCACTTGTTAATACACTTTTTAAACAAACAAACAAAGAAACAAACAAACATATAAAACTTACATTTCAACAGATAAAAAGAAAATAACCAATAGGCCTACAAGTAGTAATTAAACAAAAACACACTTTCCCTCACCCAACCGTGTGTCGTTTTTTTTCTAAAATATTATATAGTTTCATAGAAGAGGTTTCATAGACTTGGCAAATTAATTTTTTTAGAGGTTTGTAGGTACAGAATTTTTTCTGAGGCTTTTTTTTATAATGTTCATATTGATAACGGAATTACATTATATAGATCGAAATTAGGAAATATATTGTGATATAAATTTTGGCCATATCGCCCAGCCCTAATTTTAATCAAAGTATGTTGCAGACATTTCATGAAGACCCTAAAGAATCACACCAACTTGGAAAATCAGCATCCGATGTCCCCTTTAAGGTTACTGACAGCTTCACAGAATTATAAACAATCGATTTCAAGAAGCAGAGCTCACAGTAGCTGTAAAAACTTTACATAGATACAGAGAACATGAATGAGATTTTCTTTTAACAGAACCTGACTATTGCACACTAATAACACCTGTAACAAAGGTGACTATTATCAAAGACGCCAACTTCCACAACATCAGAAAATCTTCTCACAACTCACAACGTTATATTATAAATTAATGCAATAAATGCACAAACTGTATGACATGTCAGAAAACTTTTTGAAACAAATTAGAAAATTTAGGAGAGTCCTTTCAGTTACAGAATACAGTTTTGCGTGTGTGTGTGAACGTAACTGCACTTGGTACTTTAAAACAGGGCTGCTGACTGTATTCTGACTGAACAGAAGGCATACTATCACCAGGACCTTCCATCTTTTTGGCCATTTCCATCATTTCCTTAACAGGTCCAAGAAATTTGATGGGTCCTGTCTGTTCTAACAATCATGGCAGTGCTAAATGTTTTTGTGGAGAAAAAACTGCATTTTCTGTCTGTGAAAAAAGACCACCCCCACCATATTATTTTCCTGCAACTACTAGAGCTTGTAGTAATTACTTTAATGATGTCCCTGCGTCTCAGCCGCCGCGCCACGAGCAATAGAAGGCCGACCACAAAATAAAAGTTCAATGAAGGCACATGAGAGACACAATCATCTCATTAAATGACGCAGAGACAGAAAGTACAGAAGGAAAGAAAGCGGTGGCTTTTTCCTCACACGTATAATGCAAAAAACCTATTAGAGAGGTAATATTTTCTAGGACTCTTTGTTGCCAGGAAATAGAGGATGTCGAATACGCGCAAAGCAGTAAATTACTTGCAGATATTTTAAAATGTGCAAGTAGTAGGTTTACTTAAGTGATAATGATCTAATTCTGTGTTCTCAAAGCCAGATGTATGAAGATGTATCCTATTACGGCCGTCCATAGCAATGAATGCGACAGCTCCAAAAATCGCAGCAGACACGGTCAGTGGAGAATTGCGCGGGGGCATTGATATCCACAGCTGTTCTGTTTCATATCAGCTAGCAGTGACAGAGATCCAGGGCTCACCCTCGCTGGCTAACCCTTACCTCCGCAAAAAATATGTAATTTGATTTCAATTGGTCCTGAAAGGTAGATGGCAGGCCTTGTTGCAACAACAAAGACATCCACACGCTTCACCAGGTTTTCACGTCAAGGGGCACTGCTGTGCTTTTATTATTTATATGAAATTCTTTCTTTTTTTTCAGAGCAACAGAACTGCTTCTCTTTTTTTTTGGGCCTGGTTGGATGCCATGAAAGGCTACGGAGTAGAGGGGGTGCAGGGTGTGTACAGGCACGGAAGGTTTTCGGCCAATCTTGGAGTCATTTACTTGCATTTTCCATCTGCATAATGAGCTGGGCAGCCAATGACAGCTCTGGCCGGCCGAAGACAGGGTGGCATGCCTTCAGATTTAATGGGCATGTGGAGGAAACTTCCAATGTTTTCTGACATCTCTCATAGCAAACTAAATGCGCTCTGGGTCAGGGAGTGTCTATTATGAAAATAAGAGACGAACAAGTCAATTATACTTCGCTGACTGCATTGCCAGGGGTCCTCATTAGAATGATCAGGAAGGTCCGTGCCGCTGCGCTCCTCTCCTCTGTGTAGCTCCTGATTAAGCTGTGGAGGAATGACAAGACCCTGTGCTTCTCTTTATCTTATGGAGTGCATCTATACGAACGTGTTCATGGAGTGGAATCAAATAGACATGCAAACAAACCTCATGAGGCCGTACAGGCGCAAGACCGCATACTGTGGGGGCTGCATCTTGCAAGCCGGTAGGAAACTGTTGACATGCTCAGATTAAAAAGGAAAAAAAAAGTGCGAGACACAGAACTCAGAGGTCAGGAAGCTGTGAGCGTCACGGATCATGATGCATCCAGGAAACATTTTTGGCAGGGGATGTTGGGAACTGTCATGCACGGACTGGACGCATGGCTTAGGGTGAGAGGGCGGGGCTATAGAATGGATCCAAATGAAAAGCCTAGGATTTGGTGGGTGGATTGGTGCACACTCCTGCCTGCTTGGCCGGGCTGTTTTTTATAGTGAGGAGCCTGGCATTCGCTGACAATGATGAGATCTGTGGAGACAGGGTGCAGGGAATCTGGCTTGTTCTTCCTAGTGCTTGTATATTGCACAGCAGAGTGAATTTACCTTAAATTTTAATTGTATGTATCTTTGCTGAATCAAAGTATAATTTCTTATAAAACCTAAAACATTTTGAATGGTAGTGTATATTATAACAATCTACGGACATTAAATATTAATATTAAATAATAAATACTCAATATCAATTAGTGTATTGTTAGTGTAAAATTTCCTGATAATTTACTCACCCCTATCATCCAAGATGATTATGTCTTTCTTTCTTCAGTTGAAAAGAAATGTAGGTTTTTGAGGAAAACATTCCAGGATTTTTCTCTATATAGTGGACTTCATTGGGAGCCAAGGGGTTAAAGGTCCAAATTGCAGTTTCAATGCAGCTTTAAAGGGCTCTACACAAAGATCCCAGCCGGGGAATAAGGGTCTTATCTAGAGAAATGATCAGTCATTTTCTAAAAAATAAAAATGTGTATACTCTTTAACCACAAATGCTCCTCTTGCACTAGCTCTGCAATGCGTATATGCGTCTTCATGTGTATATGTGACCCTGGACCACTTAAGTCGCTGGGGTATATTTGTAGTAATAGGCAAAATACATAGTATGGGTCAAAATTATTGATTTTTCTTTTATGCCAAAAATCATTAGAAATTAAGTAAAGATTTTTTGTAAAATTCCTACTGCAAACATATCAAAATGTAATTTTTGATTAGTAATATGCATTGTTAGGAGCTCAATTTGGACAACTTTAAAGGTGATTTTCTCAGTAATTTGATTTTTTTGCACCCTCAGATTCCAGATTTTCAAATAGTTGTATCTCGGCCAAATATCGTCCTATCCTAACAAACCATAAATCAATAGAAAGCTTATTGAGCTTTCATATGATGTATACATCTCAGTTTTGTAAAATTTAACCGTATGACTGGTTTTGTGGTCCAGGGTCACATATGTGTATTACGTAATTATGTTGAAAAGGCCACACGTAATTGGTTCTCCGTCTGTGTACTTTGGTTCAAAAAGTTAGGGTAGGGTAAAAAATCTAATTTTCTCCTCAAACTTCAAAATCGTGCAACATTGTTGTTTTAAAGTTTTTTGTAAACGGCGTTCGACTTTGCACGTTCAAAAATCCTGGAATGTTTTCCACAAAGACATTCATTTCTTTTTGACTGAAGAAAGAAAGACATGATCATTTTGGATAACATAGGGGTGAGATACTACAAACTGACAGATAAATGCTGTGAAAATAAATCTTTACATTTTAAACTTTTTATTTTTTGAATACATTTTTGTGTAATAAAGTCAAAAAAGATTTTTCTATTTATTTCCAAATACAAGTGTCTAAGGTTCTTTTTTGCCTGTCTTTGCATTCCACAATGGAATGCTTTAGACACAATTTTATTTTACTCCATTTCAAAGGTGCTCGTCCAGAATATTATTTGCCTCTCTCTATAGGTGCTTTTTGAAACATGGATGTTTTAATGACATCCTATTTTCTAAATTTGTTCTGGCACCAAAAGCACTAATAAACCCACTGTAAATCGACATTCCCTGAGGTATATAAAAGGCCATGCCCTCGTGTTACCTGAAGGAAGATTGGGAGACATAGTGAGCACACCAGAGTACATGCAACCACATCCAGTGTGCATGTTAAAAGACAAAGCCCTCAACCCCCTTCCTGCTGTTGTGCAGACTTAATATAGCTCAAGGCTACACAAATTTACGTCTTGACCTCCTTAAGTTGCCAAATCATGCAGAATAAAAAAGCATTTTTTCTGCTGCTGTCTGCCCTTATATGAGAATATTCTTGTTATGATAATTGGAAATTCAGTTCTTTCCCTCCAGTGTGCTTTTTAAAATATGAGTCAGCGCGTGCAACCAAACCAACTTTAACCAGCATTACAACCTGTGTCTCATCATGATAATTGGGTTTTTGAGTTGATTTGACTGCATGACAGCGATGTCTTTAAGATTCATCGTGGCAGTCTTTTACCCAATAGTGCGACTCAGGAGGAGGCATTTAATTAGGGAATTTAAATCCTGCCAAAGCTAAATATCACATTTGTTTTCAATATCATGCCAGTTTCTACAGCTGCTTTCACTGCTTATATCCAGGTTCAAATATAATAGATCAAAACTTTAAGCTTAACATCTTAATATAATATGTTTAAGATCCATAATAAAAACTGGATCCTAAATAGATATTAAATATTTTGTCTGCATTGAAAAACTGTTTCAGTTTATAATTTTGTACTGAAATTTTTTTTAAAAAGCGCAACTTTTGCAGATATTTCGAGATTAATTTTTGATTTGCTTTGTTTGTATTGTATTGTTTTTGTATTGTTTAAAATCCATAGGGTTGCACAAATATAAAACATTTGACATTAATCAAGTCTCAAATCAAATTACTTTCATGTAATTAAAAAAGAAACTAAAAAACAATAAATAAAACAAAAAAGATTTTTTTTTTTAGATTTGTTCAGATTTTCATTTAAAAGTAATAGAAAAAAATCCAATTTTTTTTTTAAATATTAATGTTTTAAAATAGTATTAAAACATGAAATTTATGTAAGAATTAGTCGATGGCAAAGGTAGCTTAAATGTAAAAACAGATTAAAAGAGCATGTGCAATATCTACAATATCAATAAATAACAACAAAAAACAACAACAATGAATGTCTAGGAATAGCATAAGAACAGTATTATAATCTATATTTCAGTATTGAACAGAAAAAAAGCTCATGCCTTGGTATATGCAAGGAAGAAACTTTTACTAGAAAGTACTACTACTAGATTCTTGTTGTTACAAATGGTCTGATAGGAAATGAGAAGACAACATAATTCTCATTGCATTTGTTTGTGCCTCAGGGGTCAAATGTGCTTCTCTAGGTCATGGCTTATCTAATGATGTTCGTCAAAGACCATCTTTTATCCTCCACCTACGCTCAAGTTCACACCTCACGAACCAGAGAAGCAACCTGGAGGGGAACAGTGCAGCGTTCATAATTTCACAAGAGTGGAGATGTCACTGTGAGAGGAGAGGGATAAAAAATAATCTTTCTAATGCCAAGGATCCACACAGCAGCCTAACTATTCTGGGAGTCACTCCCGGCCAGTGTGTTGTCCCTGTCTACACAGTCATCTCAAGCTGGGCACACAATGTTACGGATGGAGACCCATCACCAATGCAGCAGAGTTTACAACACCCGAAGCAGAGAGGAGACCAAACAACAGAAGAGGGAATGTGGTTCTTGGTGCATCAAAGATAATTAGGAAGCAGCAAAGGGCCTTCAAAACAGAGAAATCATGTGTCTGCTGTTTTCCCCTGCAGTTCTTTTACAAACAAAATGTCCATGATTAATTTAAAAATGTAAAAAAAATTTAATCCCTGATATATCAATTTATCCTCTATAAGACACATTGAAGAGGATTGTGACACTTTCTAACCTCAAGTAACTCAGTCTATTACAAAAATCAGTCATTTTGATGAACTTTACGGCTGTCACTAACAATTATTTCAGTAACTGAGTCATCGGTCAATTATTCTGACGATTAGTCGAGTAATCTGTTAATTATATATATTTTTTCTAGTAGTAAAAATAGACCTAAGCAAACAATAGTCTTTAAAATTACATAAAGTTGAAGTCTAAAGTTTACATACACCTTGCAGAATCTGCAACATGTTAATTACTTGACCAAAATAAGACAGATCATACTAAATGAATGTTGTTTTTTATTTAGTACTGACCTGAATAAGATATTTCACATAAAAGACATTTACATGTAGTCCACAAAAGAATATAATAGTTGAATTTATAAAAATGATCATGTTCAAAAGTTTACATACATTTGATTCTTAATACTATGTTGTTGAATGAATGATCCACAGCTGTGTTTTTTGTTTTGTTTAGTAATCGTTCATGTTCATGAGTCCCTTGTTTGTCCTGAACAGTTAAACTGCCCGCTGTTCTTCAGAAAAATCCTTCAGGTCCCACAAATTCTTTGGTTTTTCAGCATTTTTGTGTATTTGAACACTTTCAAACAATGACTGTATGATTTCGAGAACCATCTTTTCACACTAAGGACAACTGAGGGACTCATATGCAACTATTACAGAAGGTTCAAACGCTCACTGATGCTTCAGAAGGAAACACAATGCAGAGCCAGGGGGTGAAAACTTTTGGAATTTGAAGATTTTGCCTTCTGGAGCATCAGTGAGCATTTGAACCTTCTGAAATAGTTGCCTATGAGTCCCTCAGTTGGGTCTCAAAATCATATAGTCACTGTTTGAAAGGGTTCAACTACACAAAAATGCTGAAAAAACAAAGAATTTGTGAGATCTGAAAGATTTTTCTGAAGAACAGCGGGCAGTTTAACTGTTCAGGACAAACAAGGGACTCATGAACATGAACGGGTACTAAACTAAAAAAAACACAGCTGTGGATCATTCATTCAACAACATAGTATTAAGAATCAAGTGTATGTAAACTTTTGAACATGATCATTTTTCAGTTTCAGTTTGTTTAGTTACTGTGAACGAAGCCGCTTTGAGATGCACAAGTAACCTACATGCATGTAAATAATTAAAAGGCATATTTTAAACCCATTTATTTGATTGAATCATAACGTTTGTGAATTCACAATAGAATTATGTTTTATTATGATTTGAAATGGGTTTACTATATCATCAGTCTTGGAAAAGTGTCTAATAATGCGTTTCACAGATTCTCACCTGTGGAATGCACCATTTCTGGTGTTTTGGCAGTTACTCGACACAGGTAAAATGTAACCGAGTACTTAAATTAAATCAAGGAATTGTAACAGCCCTAATGAACATCATAAACGTTCTCAACAGTCTTATAAATGGTTCTCAGATTTGACCAAAGTCTGTTGACAAACAAATTTCTCATCAGATCCTTTCCCGACAAACTATCTGTCTTTTTTTTGATAGAGCAACCTCTGAACAATAAAGCAATAATGTTTTTGTGAACCTGACATCAGCTTTTCCTAGAGTGCTGGATCTAGTCCTGAGACATTTATAATCATCCCTGGTCTCCTGTCCCTCTGTCCTTGACAATAAGCTATAACACTTAAAACTTTCCACTTTTGGTAATTTAATTTTTATTCAGTTCAATTCTAGAAATGCCACCAGGTACAGTAGATAAACAAAAATGCTGCCTTGCCAGCCAGAAAGGTTTAGGAAGATGGTACAAAACATGGCAGAGTGTACTTGAAAAAGGGCCAAGGCTTAAAGTAGTGGCTCTCCTAAACTATTACTCTTGAATTATAACATTTAGTAAAATTAAATAGCATTGGTTTTGCTTTTGGCAGCCTTGGGGAGAAATAAAAAGAACTTTATTTTTCACACAACTTATTCCAAGGCTGATAATGCAGACAGAGCCAATATATTAAAGTGTATATTTAAATAAAAGAATATATTTTAAAAAGTTATTTAAATTTGTATTTATTTATTTATTTTACTTCATTACACATTACTTTGACATTTCCAGGTAGATGTGCACATGACCTGTTCTTTACACCATCCAACTCCATTTACCAGCCTGCAAATGCAAAGGTGTTGAAAAGGTGTTTCCTCATTAACAAACTAATTTACAAACCCAGCCTTTGTTCATGACTGTATTTATTGCATGGCGGAAGTATTTATGCAGCTACGTGGTTGCGGTCGAGTGATCCTGTGTGGAAAGCTGTCTGGTCCAGATTCTTTCTAGCCATTTAACCCTGCTAATGGCTTCTCTGCTGCACCAAATGGCCCTTCTCTCCGCTCCGCCACACAGTCGTCAAACTGATATGCCCTAATGTAAATATTTGGACCTGTACCCCCACCCCCTCCAAAGGGCAGAAAAGGAGTTTTTCAATTGATATACTGCACACTCAAGCGGTTTTAGCTTCTAGGAGAAGAGGTGAGTGTCATGAGCAGAACAAAAGATCACACTAGAACAGTCCTCTAAAGTGCTGGTGTTATGTATAGTGACCTTATGTGTGAATATCAATCTTTCTTCTACTCTAGATCACAAGATAATACGACCTGCTTCATCATTGAATGGTTCAACTCCCGGACAGGCCAAAACAAACAAGTGACAGTGAAAGAATGACAGTAGGAAGGGTGGGGAAAAAACATGTGTAAAAAGATCTAGACCAACCTCTTCAGAAGGCACTACTGTGTCTAGGGCCCTATGAAATCAGTCTTATTTTTTCCCAAATTCCATTTTTTCCATTAAAAATTTTCAGGCAGGATTCCATTTTTTTTTTTTTTTTTTACACTTTTGTAGACTCTGTTTTATTGGTTAAATTAAGAAATGTTAATCAAAAAGCATGTATAATAAATTGAAATCATGAAACGTAAGCAATTTATTAAAAAGTTTAACAAAAATGACATTAAGGCCCTATGAAATATTATTATTATTATTATTATTATTATTATAATGTTGTGCATTTACATTTTTCTGGTAAATAAATTCTGGAAACAATGTTTTAATAATAATTTTACTATTAGTAGTAGTACTATCATTACATTAAGTAATATATTTCTTTCACAGTTTCTTCAAGTTAAACCAAACTTTTATTTTGACGCATTGCTGTGAAGATCTTTTGGTATCTGTTTGCATATGAAATGATGATAGTTCCCCCTCAGTTGAATCACTTCGACATTACATTGGGAACTCACTTGAGAGACCAATCATCTCTGAGCCTTATTCAAAAGGCCAATGAACATTGGCGAGTGGTATTTGCATGCCAAGCCACTCCCCCGTACATACGGGTATATAAGATGGCGGCACGCACCACTCATTCAGACTTTCGCTTCGGAGCCTCTCTATATGCTCGAGCCTACAGCGCGATTCAAGCTGTTCCTGCGAGTTCATACTCTCTCCCCGCTAGTGTGCTGCCTGACCAAAAGAGCAATATCTAAAAGAGTGTTTGGCAGCCGCCAGCGGGATCCTGCAGGCGGCCGTTTTCACGGCCATTAAAAGCCTTCTGCTCTCCAGCGAGCAAGCACATTCGAGTGCACAGTGGTGCCGCGGTTTCCTCCCTGGGCAGACCAGGACTAAAAGAGTGATTTCTCATGGCTGTGTAAAGACGTTCTTTTCAGAATGGCTTTCCGGCCGTGCGCTTCTGAATGTGGCAGTTTCCTCACCTCTCTGGACGGACATGAACGCTGCCTCACATGTCTGGGCCGTGAGCATGCTGAGGCGGCGTTCACGGATGGTTCGCGCGTTCATTGCGAACACATGACCATGCTTACGCTGAAGTCCCGCCGCTCGTTCGCGAGACGGCTCCCCTCGGTGCCCTGCGGCAGGTCGTTGAGCCTCCAATGTTTTTTGGCTGCCGTGGTGAGGCACGAGGGGGACATCCAAGTTACTGTACAGAATGTACTGCCGGCTGCCAAAGCCCTGCGGTCTTCTGCACCTCAGCGTGAGCCCGTCGAGTTCCCAGAGCAGTACGCTTCCCCGCACGCCGGGCTGAGCGTCTCCTTTGGTGCTCCACAGGAGGATGAGATGTCTGTTGCAGCATCAGAGGGAGAGCTTGAGAGTGAGGATGGCGTCCCAGTGACGCGGCGCCCTTCCGTGGTCGCTGCCCCGTCGGAGGTTGACGCCGAGCTCTCGGCTATGCTCCTCCGAGCCGCCAGGGGGATCGGTCTGGAGATGCCCCAGGCGCCTCCGGCCGATCCTTCCAGGCTAGATGCCCAGCTCCTTTCCCCTCGCCACCCTCGATGGCGGGGCAGCTCGGGGATACGTGTCGGTTCCCCAGGTCGAGCGCGCTGTGGCGGTGCATCTTTGCCCACGCGGCACTGCCACCTGGCGGGACCGGCCGCATCTACCCTCCAGAGCATGTGAGCGCTCGTCCGCCTTAGCGGGCCGCGTTTACCATGCTGCTGGACAGGCTGCCTCTGCCTTGCATGCCATGGCCACCCTTCAGGTGTATCAAGCCCAGGCGCTGAGAGATTTGCACGAGGGTGGTTCTGACCAGGGCGCGCTGCAGGAACTCCGTGCGGCCACCGACTTCGCCCTCCGGGCAACAAAGTGGCATATCAATTGCCTCGAGTTGTGGTCCCTGCTTCTGCTTCCCTTCCACAGGCCGTGAGAAACTATCACTCAGTCCCGAGCTCCCTCATACTAGGCAGACTTACGCACTGAGGTGGGGTCTATTCGTTGACTGGTGTTCCTCTCGAAGAGAGGACCCCCAGAGATGTCCGATTGCAGTAGTGCTTTCCTTCCTGCAAGAGAAGTTGGAGCGCAGGCTGTCCCCTTCGACTCTCAAAGTATACGCTGCTGCCATTGCAGCATATCATGATGCAGTGGATGGAACATCCCTTGGTAAGCACCAACTGGTCGTGAGGTTCCTTAGAGGTGCGAGGAGGATGAATCCTCCCAGACCGCGCCTCATACCCTCTTGGGATCTCTCCGTCGCCCTTCGGGGCCTGCGGCAACTGGCATCCCAATGGGGAGAAGGTAACGTATACAATAGCCACCTGCGGACACGTCTGGAAAGACCTGCCGGCATGTGGGGTTGTGCGTAACGCGGCGTCAGGGTCGTGGCCTGTTCCATGGGTCTGTTCCCAATGTAACGTCGAAGTGATTCGACTGAGGGGGAACGTCTAGGTTACGTAGGTAACCCTCGTTCCCCTGAAGGAGGGAACGGAGACGTTACATTCCCCGCCACGACCCTGGCGTCGCGCTGACGCCGGCTCGATCCGGCTCCTCAGCGAAAACCTGAATGAGTGGTGCGTGCCGCCATCTTATATACCCGTATATACGGGGAAGTGGCTTGAGCATGCAAATACCACTCGCCAATGTTCATTGGCCTTTTGAATAAGGCTCAGAGATGATTGGTCTCTCAAGTGAGTTCCCAATGTAACGCCTCCGTTCCCTCCAGGGAACGAGGGTTACCTACGTAACCTAGACGTTTTTCGCAAAAGAAATGGTAAAATGCTAATGAAATGACTCTCAGAGACATTCTAGAGATTATGTTTATATTTTCATGTACTCATATATTGCGGCAACAGAGGCGCCAACAAAAACACTGCAAGCTTCACGCATGCTTTAGTATGTGTATTAAACGAAATTGAGCAAATTCCACGAAAATTCAACAAATTCCGTGACATTCCACATTATAAATCAAAGGGCCCTATGTTTCTTTTTTCAATTAACAAAAAAAGTTTGATTTAAATTACTACTTTGTCATTTCCAATAAAAAAAACAAATCAATATTTAACTTTTGTTGTAAAAGCTTTGAGAGTTATTCTACAATAAGACAAATTTGCAACAGAATTGTTAATTTGCTGTTTCCTGTGAAGGAATTCAACATGATATTAAACCTGAATTTCTCCTTCTCAATATATACAGTACAGTATACAGGCCTCAAACATTGAGCACATGTACAAAATTAGGTTCTAAAATATAAAGCATGGAAATTATTCTAAACGAAGACTGAAATATTAAGAAAATGAATGTTCTGTTTGTGCACATTTGTGCTGTTTAACATTAAAAATAAGTAGCACAATGGTTTTCAATATTGACAATAATGAGAAATGATTTTTTTGAGATCCAAATCTGTATAAGAGTTTTTAAATCAATGACAGTGCTTCAACCTTCATTTTATAAAGCTACAAGAATACTTTTTGTGAACAAATAAAACTAAATATTTATTTTTAAGTAAAATCGTTGTTTTTGTTTTCTTTGTGCACAAAAAGCATTCTCATAACTTAAAAAAAAGTCCATGATGTCACATGGACTAATGTTGCCGTCTATGCAGGGTTAGAAAGCTCATGGATTTCATCAAAAAGATCTTCATTTGTGTTCTGAAGATGAACAAAGGTCTTACAGGTTTGGAACGACATATGGAGGAGTAATTAATGACAGAATTTTCATTTTTCATTTTTGGCTGAACTATCCCTTTAAATTGTAATAATATTTTACAATATTACTATTTTTAATCTGTTTTTAATCTGACTCATTTATTCACTGACATATGTATTATGGTCATTTTATGAATTGCAAGCAAATAATTCTAATTGTATTTTAACACCAAAAACTGCCATGAATATAGCCTATAGTACACCAACATATAGTCCGCATATTAAGCACATCCTCAGGCTAATCTAGGTCAAAGTGTCAGAAGTCTCATCGAGGCATGTGGCTCTGGATTGTCTTCACACCTCTCTGTGCTCAGGCTAATGGAGTATAATTAGCAAATTTACTGGTCAGTAATTCAATTTTGATTGTTTTTCCCCTCTCTTTGCTCCAGTGAATTTTAGAGCTCTCGCCTTGCACTAAGTGTCACGTCCAATCAACCTGGTGTGAGACGAGACCCAATTAGCACTGTGAGGCGATCCCTCAAAAAAGAGGGCCTAAAGGGGACATGTCCCAGGGACATAATTGAATAAGACACCAGCTTCCATTTGGAAGCTATACATCGGCCTGGCTGGATTTGAGACTCCAAAATTGTTGTTTTTGTTTATTTAGAAGGCAAAAAAATAGACATATTTATAATTCATCGCTTAACAGACTCAAGTACTCAAGTCATACATGCGATTGAGTATCTTCTTAGGCTGAATTATCATGTCTATAGCTGGATTGTTGTTTTTTGTAGAAACTAATAAAATGGCCTTCAAGCTAGCAGTCATGAGACAGAACATACTAATGGAAAACTTACGTTTAATTAAAGAGTACCACCATTCTACTATTTATATTCTCCTTTACCTGCTCTTAGCAAAGGCACAGAGGCAATCATCTCTTCTCCTCAGTCTATTATTCTAACAATCTTCAAGGCAGTGTTGAATCACTACAGGGAAGACCTTCAGATCACATTACTTCAGAACAGTCCACAGTGAAAGCCTGAACTTCTAACCTGATATGATTCTCCCGGCTAGGATTAATGGGACACCAGAGTTCCAACCCGCATCCAACCAGCCCAGCGTATTAGCACCATTCAGACCCAATAACTTGCAGTCTCTGGAGCTGGGACTTGCAGTCTATCACATGGACTTTGCTTAAATGTGAGGTGGCACTGCTGGGCCGAAGACCTGCCTCAGTTTACCAGAGCCTGAGGTCACGGCCTGGGATATCTCTGTCCAGTCCTGTTGCCCCGGGTCATCTTTAACTGGACGACCCAGAAACCAGCAACCCAGCCACTCTACTCAACCCTCTTGAGAACATCTGGTGGGAGTCACCAAGGGCGTTTTGTGAACAAACTCCTTTAGAGGAGCAAGCAAAACCTTGGTGGTCAGCCACAAAGGAAAAGACTACATAGTGCACTAATACTCTTATCTACTGAAAACCCCTGCTGAAGTGGATTTTATATCTGGCTTATTCTGTGTGTGCTCATGTTAAACTCTAAAGAGGCAAAAATACCAGAGAATTTTCCAGTGAGCAGAATTTTAATCGTTATAAGAATAAATGAAGCCAAACAAGAGATGTTCTTCCTATAAAGCATTAAAACAAGCTGTATCTTTTAGCCTAATGGCTCTGTCCTCTTAAAAACCAAAGGTCATGGAAATAAGGGCCTCATCATCATGTTGCAGTGTAATAGAAAGCAATAAGTTGACAACTAGTAAATTTGCTGTACACAAAATAAAAGACAACTTAAAATACAGACTAGTTACAGGTAGGGGAAAAATAACATAAAATATATTTTATAGCATTATATTACAGATCGAATTATTTTAGCTCAAAACACTATGAATTAGGGGTGTGTGAAATATCTAGTCTATGACAACATTGTCATTGTTGTTTAAACAATATGCAATTTGACATCGAGTATATCACAAAAACAAACCCAACTCAGTAAACATGAAGTTAATATTAAGTGATATACATTTGAGACACAAGTTCCTGTTTTTGCCAACGAAAATAGTAACAAACAAAGCCAAAGCAGAGTTGTTTTGCATCTCTGAAAAACACACAACAGTGTTTCATTACTGAATCAATAAGTCATTTAAATGAATCGTTTGAATGAATGACTCAATAATTCATACAGCGATTTGCCGCTACTTACAGGTGATTTTAGGTTTATATTTAAAGCATATTTTCCATTTTCCCTCAAATATCACTATTGAACATTTTGTTTTAAAAACATTAAGCACTTGTAACCACAGGGTAACAGCACTCATATCCTGCATTAAACAGTGTAAATGAATCTAAATGATTCAGTGCCACCTCTGCATTGCAAACACATATTTTGTTGATAATAATTTCATATGATTGGTAACAGCCCTATAACGTCTTCCTATTTAAATTTACTGATTAAATTTAAGAATGAAAAAAAATGGGCCTTATAAAGGTAAAATGCTCATAAAAGGTCAAAATCAATTAAAACTTACTGAACAAGTTAATTTCTGTTACTCCTGCAAACTACTCCATACATAAGGGCTGTCAAAAAAAAGAATTTCAAATATTCATCAAATTTAAAATAAAAACTACTTCAACTAGGCTAATAAAAACATTAGAATGTAACGACAGTTACATAGAATGTAACGACAGTTACATCGTTATTAGTCTCAGCCTCAGACGTCATGCCCACGGAACGTTGGCTAATCGTCTGATGCATATGGTACACTTAACTGGAAACACTTCAGGAATGTCGAAGTCGTCATCTAATTAGTTGAATTTGATCGGATTTCCAGGAGATGCAAGTGTCGTGTTTATTTTCGGTCCATAGGGAAACAAAGCGCAGACTGATTTATTCAGTGTTTTGCTAAGAGGTGCTTATGCAGACGCCATTGTTGTTATACACTTTTGCAACATTCGCGAACAAATTACTGACTTACTGCTTGTTCTACCTGTTTTTCTTTAACTTTCAATGCTGGTTATTTTAATGACTGACTTGTTACATGCAAGTCTGTTGTTGTGGGGACATTTCCATGCCCCGTGACACTGAATAAAACGAACTGTGATTTGTTGTTTGAGATGTCGGTCTTATGGGCGGACCTTGGCCAGTGAAAGCTGCCATGGATTTCAGACCTTCAGCCGTCAGTCTGAAGGTCTGGCTACACGAGACTACATTGTTATAGCATCTCATGCGCCATTGATAAGGCTTTTGTGCATTATGTTTTTATTAGCCTATCCAGTTGAAGCCACTAGATGTGGCGCTGCTGCGTTGTTCATTAAAAACTGAAACTAAGCCACTCACACAGAACATATTATTTTCACACTGAGTGGTAACAAACAGTTTTAATGTAGGCTATATGTTTGCTTACATTTATTTTCAAGATCGGAGGTAAATTAACTATTTTTGATTTCAGTATGCTATAAATGTCATGCAATATGAAATTCAAACTTGCATTAGACACTTTTAAGTAGTGTTAATTTCGTCAGACGAGACGAGACGAAATATATTCGTCAACGACCTTTTTTTTCATGACTAAGACGAGACGATGACAAGACTGCACCACTGTCCAAAAACGCTGACTAAGACTAAATTAACATGCATTATTGTTGACGAAAAAAGACGAGACGAAAATGTTTTGCATAAAATAAAAACTAAGATAAAATCTCTCTTCATTTTCGTCTACAATCGTCTCTGCTTTTTCATCAGCGGTTACGGCTTTAAAATATTCAAACTGCGCTTTGGCCGCTGGCTGAGCCAGAGACGGACGAGTTCTGCTCTTGTCATATAACCACAACTATGCAGTGTTTTTAACCACATAACGCTTATTTTAGGTTTCAGACATTTAAATACACATAAGTACTAGTAAAAGGAGACATTTAGAGTTTGTAAAATACACACATAGGTCTATGGAAGCAGCAAATAACAATCTATTCAAATATAATTTGCCGATGTGTTTTATTCATGTCACATACACATAGGCTTAGTAACTAAAAAGTTCACTCTATTCCTCTTCTAGTTCACCAGCCACTTACTTGCATGTATTTCGGGAGAAACGGATGAATGTATATGTGCTGTAAATACGGCTGACAGGACTCTGAACGGCAGCGCGAACAAACATGGCGGCGCCCATCTCACGTTACAGATTACGACCCAGATCATTTATATAGGGTTTTAAACGACGAAACATACTAATTCACACATATTTGTGAATCGGAATATTAGATAGTTCATGGCATGGTAAGCAAGTGTGTGAGTATTCTGAATAAAAAAGGAAAAACGAAATAAAAGCGATCTATCTGTCATACAGTGTTATTGTGTCTGTGTTGTGTCACGTGACAAGCTTGATGCGTCGCCATGGAAACAATAAGGAGGAACGTTCTAAAATAACGGTCGCTTAAAAAAAAACCTCACTCTCAGGGGTCCGCTAGAATATTTTAAACTCACCACTGAAAGGGTTAATCATTTGTGAATGTGTCTCCTAAATCAGAAATTGAAAACCAGACACGTTTAACATTTGCATTCAACAAAAATCATTCAACAAGTGTATTTTGTCAGGTAATTATGACATTTAACCAATGTTTGAGATATGTGAAACACTTTTTTTTACTGAAATGTGTATCAGTAATAATCTCAGTAATAATGTGTTATTTTAAAAAAAGACTACAATTTTTTGACTATACCTAGACTAAAATATATTGAGTTCTTTTTTTGACTAAAACTAGACTAAAATTAAAAGACTTTTAGTCGACTAAAACTTGACTAAGATACCTTGAGTTTTCTTTTGACTAAAACTAGACTAAAATGACGAGACTTTTAGTCGACTAAAACTTGACTAACAAAAAAAGATATGTGAATGACTAAATATGACTAAAACTAACAAGGACATTTGGCACAAGACTAAGACTAAGACTAAATTAAAAATAGGTGACGAAATTAACACTACTTTTAAGATTGAATAAAGCACATAATAGAAACCGTTTCTAAAAAATATAATTTTGCATGTTGCCAACGCGGCTAATTAGGACAAAAAATATGATTAACAATATTATCATGAGATATCAATGTAATATTGTACCGGCAGGTCCTTGCCTCCCAACCATCGGACTAGTCATTTATCTGATTGAATGAGTTTTTTTTTTACCACACGCTGTTGTCCATTCATCCTCTTTTTTTGGCTCGTTCAGTCTTTTCTTGTCTCAGGTGATGACTGAAGGTGAGTGGTGGTGGAGCTTGTGTCATTCAGTGACCTGGAACAGGAGCAAACAGATAAGAACGTGTTAAACAAAAACTCAGCTAGTACACATGCTTCTCTTAAAATAGCTTGGAAACATTGCAACATCATTAAACCAGCATTTCGCTGAGAAACCACAATCACACACATGTACTCTCCACCAATAGGTCTCTGCAATTTTGATATTATGCACCTATACAAGTCTATTATTGTTATGACAGCCTGGTGATCCCAGAGGCCATTTTCAATTAAGCCGCTGGCTGTTTACAGGTATTGTGCTGGACTTGTTGTACCCATGCAGCCGGCGCTCTTGGCTATTGTGCCAGGCCACAATGGTTAATGAGCTATCTACCCATGAGGACCAAGCAGAACAAATAGACAATGTGCTCTTCCCTCCTACAAAACTCTCTTGTCTAACACATACACACAGACAATGCGCCGCACCTCTGCCACCGAACACACCGATCCAAGACCGACTACTGTAAATATAGGCCATTGCGAGTTCTCTCCTTTGATCTCTGTTTGCATTTCAACATCAAATGAGCTGACCTAACCTTCTCCTCGGATCATTTAAATGGTAATGCGTAGCAGGGACTGGTTTGGGCAGCCATTCATCTCAAGGTCAAGAGGGCGATCAGACATGCTCTCTCTGGGTTAGCGCAAGACAACAAATGTGTTTTTAACCAACCAAATGCACAATGGAGTGCAGTTTTCACACTGTACGATTGCATAACAGATGCTTTGGCCGGAACTGGTCAATGAACAAAATTATAGAAATGATTGACATGCGATAAACCGGCGCTTAACTGCTATGTTTCAAATACATTAAATCAGAAATAAACATTGAAACTGCAGACATTACAATTTCTAGCATAGTTTTTATAACATAACAATTTATCCTTGATTTGTGACCCTGTCTGTGAAAACCAGGCTAAAGTCTCAAAATCCATTTCAACCATTAATTTCACTATGATTTTGATAGTTGAAACCAATATCAAACTCAGTCAATATTAAAGATATAAAGGTTACATTTTCACAAGTTTTTTAGCTTATGAACGATGATTTTATGTACAAAACAGTAAATCACAAAAAAATGACTTTAGCTGGGTTTTTGCAGCCAGGGTCACATTTCATTAGACAAGCATATGGAAGCCTGTTGATACCTCATTATAAAAAAAGTAAGAAGATAATCATGAATGTTGTTACATTTATTACAAGAAACAATGTAGAAACTACAAGAAATAGTAACACTGCAAGATAAATGATGTATTTGTGAGATATAAAGACAAGTCAAAATGATGAGAAATACAATTTTAACACAAAGACAAAATTGGTGGACACAAAAAAGCGGAATTTACTATTTATAATTTGAGAAATATTGTGCTTTGCAATGTAAATATGCGATAATAGTCATTAATAAGAGATAAGGTCACATTGGGAGATTTAAAGCCATAGTTATCAAAAAGTCAAAATGATGAGAAAGTCGAAATTGATTTGATTTGACATGCATATGGAAGCCTGTTGAAACCTCAAGCCCCAAAAAATAAAAAAAGATAATCATGAATATAGTTACATTTATTACAAGTAGGCCTAATCATTGTAGAAATTACTAGAAATGATTACACTGCAAGATATACATGTTGTAATTGCGAGATAAAAAAGACAATATACAAGAGTTCTAATTACAAAAAGAAAAAGTCAAAATTATGAGAAATACAATTTTAACAAAGACATAAAGTCACATTGTGACACAAAGACCAAACTTT
>NC_133369.1:19239608-19286382 GCF_049309525.1 Garra rufa | reverse complement strand
ATATATATATAGAATATATATTCAAAAGGCCATATTGGTGGCACTGAATGTAAACAATGCCACCAGTAAACGAGATAAAATATCCATATATATATATATATATATATATATATATATATATATATATATATATATAGAATATATATTCAAAAGGCCATATTGGTGGCACTGAATGTAAACAATGCCACTGAACCAAACAAAGCTTGCATATTTTGCTGATTATCGCTGCTAAAAATGATCAATTAGTGTCATGTTTTGGGCTGTACTAATCGGACCAGAAAAAAACATTTGTAGTACTTTACAAATCAAGGAGAATTGTGCAAAAAACTGTCTGAGGAACAAAAGGTGTTTGTGGTTGGCCAAACTGAACCAGGATTTCCAGAGTAAGAATCTTGACAACATTCGTGTTGGTTTTTATAATTTCTAATCAGGTAGGTGAAATATTAGGCTAATATCTTATTTAATACTGCTTGTCTATTAACTTTAGTTTGTCAAAATATTGCGCTCTATATATGCTCTATATGATTTAGCAGCTTCCACAAGTTTTTACATAGTTTAGACAGCATATATTCAGTACAAAACGTATTCAAGTAGTACATTATCCATGCAATTAATGCTGTTGTTTACATCAGAGTATCTCCAACATGGCCGCGCATCTGGGTAACTGACCCAGACCTGTATAGTTTTTGATTTAATGTCTCCGCTAGAAACTTAAGTGACATGTAGCTGTCAGTGTCTTTGGGACAATATGAAGTGTTTTAATAAAAAAAAAAAAACATATAGTCTAAAGGGCTAAGCACTGTTTTGTGATATCTTGTGTATTATTTACATACTTTTACATTTGGTGTTGCTTAACATGCTGTGTGTTTTATATGGTTAAATATCAATTCAAGTGGGAAATATTGCCATAAAGTGTACTTAATGTGGATGAAAACCCAAAACAAACATTTCAAAACCAATAAACCTCACTTACCATTATGGGAATCCGTGTTTGAGCTATGCTCATTGGCAGGTTTGGTGCAGTGACTTTTCCGCACATTTACTAGGTATACAAGGTAAACAATGACTTTAATCTTTAGGTCAACTCGACTATATTTATGGGTATCACTCTATTATTGTGAGGCAGGCAGCCCCACATTGATTCCACAAACACAAAGGCGTTTCCAAGTCGATGGAATACTGCAATTGCGAGTTATTTCGTCGATTACAGGTCGAAATGTATCACAAACGAGCCCGGCGCGGCTCCCAAGGGAGAAAGGAAAATTAATTAAACACGACTCTACTTCGTGCTCACACTTGTCATCTTATATCTCGGGCTTTTCACCACCCTCGCTGCACACATAGCGAGAAGCCTGTTCCAATTAACAAAGAAGTTGTCAGGCCCTTCATTCTCGCTTGGTTTCTGCGCGTGGTACCCGCGCGCGAAACAACAGGCTGTCGGGAAACCTGCGCGCACCATTGCCTCACAGGCGAAAACCTGTGCTTATCTCTTCACGCAGGTTTCACCATGTACAGACACGTCTGGAAATATTAATTTTACATTAAAACGATTAAATTACCGAGGTCATTTGTCAGACTGCGAAAGTAGCAGCGACAAATTGTTTTACAGTTTTAAAGACTGGTGTTTCCGGGTTAGTATAGATCAAGAATGAAGATGGCAGCGGAATGAAGCCCACATAAGATATTTTTAATAAATCAGGAGCTAATTATTCGTTTAAATTTGCCGGTGTACATAATTAGCATGAATAAGAAAGGGAGGAAAGTAACTTACATACACAAAGTCTAGCACGACACACTAGACATGGCTAATATATGTTCTTTTATAGCAAATATATTTTTGTTTATTGTAACGAAATAAATAAATAAACTGTCATTAAACAATAATTTTAGTGCAAATGATTTGAAGATTGGGTTTTGTAAATACGCTAAGAAAAATAGAAATAGAATAGAATCTCCGGTTCTAGCCTTTTTCCAAAGTTTTATTCTCAATAAAACAATCAAATCTAAATGGTTTTCACCATTTGGCTATCTACGTTGATAAGAAAATACAGAAATTCGCGAAGTAGTAATAGAGTTTGACAACATACATTAAGTTTTTCTTAGATGTGACCCTGGACCACAAAACCAGAGTCAGTTGTTTTTTTTTTTTTTTAAATTGAGGTTTATACATAATTTAAAAGCTGAATAATCTAGGCTTTCCATTTTATGGTTGTATGGTTGTTAGGATATAGGACAACATTTGAAAATCAGGAATCTGAGGGTGCAAAAAAAAAAAGTATTTTTTGAGAAAATCCCTTTTAAAGTTGTACAAATGAAGTTCTTAGCAATGCATATTAAAAATTAAGTTTTGATATATTTACGGTAGGAAATTTACGAAATATCTTTTGGCATTTAAATCGATCATTTTGAACCATACAATGTATTGTTAACTACTGCTACAAATATGCAGTACATGTGCTACATACGACTGGTTTTGTGGCCCAGGGTCACATATATAAATGTATCAGCATGGCCAAAAAATAATACAACATAGGGCCTAAATATTCACAGAGATAAAAAAAAAAAAAGTATTTGATCTTGCATACAAGCTGCTATTTATAGGCTATACTGTATTTAAAAGGCATGATGAATTAACGATTAATTCGATTGACTATATATTCTTTATGTATTTTGCCTTGTTTTCAAATCCATCTGTCAACACTATATGCTGGGAAAATTGTCACCACATGCCCTCTACTGGTGAAAAATCAATTTTGTGGTATCTACGTCCAGCAGATATTCAATGTGTCTGTCAAATGTCCTCTAAAGCAGGGGTCCCCAAACTTTTTTCTGAGAGGGCCACATAATTTTCTTTTCTTCGGTTTATAAAAAGGAAATACCATGGGCCGGACTGACTACTAGTAGTAGTAGTAGTATTTTATTTTGATTTTACCTGTATTTATTATACCTTTTAATGCTAGAATAGTTTATTTTGTTATGCACCACACAGACAACTGATCATTTCTTTTCTAAAGATATACAGGTGCATCTCAAAAAATTAGAATGTCATGGAAAAGTTCATTTATTTGGGGACCCCTGCTCTAAAGTGAAACGTGGATATGGATTTTTAAAAATATTTGTGATTTTAAATTTTAGTGACACCTATACAGGTCTATAAAAATCTTTTGCTATAAATAAAATTTTAAGGAAAAATCGATAGTACAGTAAACACATTCACAAAAGAAAACACTCTTAATATCATACATTTTAATAATATTTACAATGCAATCAATAATCTTTCAAAATAAAACAAACATAAAAACAAATTCGATGTGTGAAAAACATGACACAAAAAGGGAGCAAAACTGCTGAGGTGGAAGTAACAAGGTCAACTCCATATGAAGCAAGTCATAAACAAGGTCAAACAATGTCAGATCAGCAGCAGCAGTAGTCAGTCACTTCGCTCATAGACCAGAATAATGATTCCAAGTTTGAGAAAGAGAGAACTTAAGCAATGGGGTAATATACAGGGCAAAGACTTTGCTTCGTGTGCTCTACACAAGAAATCTAAAAGCACCTTCCTGCCCAGGCAGAATCTTTATTGCTGCACTGGAATCATTGACAAAGCCAATACCACAACAGTTTGTATATTATTGTATTGAATAGAATGGTCTCAACAAGCTATGTTGACACTGAAACACTAATATTGACAAGTATTTGAACACACCAGTTGGTATTTTGCCTCTGGCTGGCTTACTAGGCCATAGAAGGTATAATTGAGAAATAGTGAGAGAGAGAGATGGAGCATTGGGGTGAGATTCCAGCCATTGCCGCAAGGCGTGCTTTAGGTCAGACGCGGTCCCTGTCTGTCTCTGGTCTGGTCGGAGAATTGATTCCACTGTGGGAGCTGGGCGGCAAACAGATCCCTGCATCTCTGCCCGTCTGGTCAGTGACCTCACTCTTTAGAGCTGCCAGCCACTTCATCATTATGCCCAGTACACACCAATCCCAAAATGCCCTTAAAGGATTTCTGCATGACGGCAACTTTTTGTCCCGAGCAATATTGATTTCTCTTGTGTGTAACAATGGTGATGTACTGAAACAAGATGAGTGAAAACATGCTCACGTGCCTCAATACAGTCTGTACAGTACAAAGCAGTCTTTAGGAATTAAACACATTGCTTGTATGATCAATTTTTCCTTCAAAATTGGTTGATAATACTATATAACATTCACAAGATAATAAATGATCACATTTTCAAATGCCAAGCTTAAAACCATAAAACAGAGCCATATTTATAGTACAAGGCCACAATGAGGTCTACTTTTGTGCCCTGAACACAGCTGTTATTATTATGATTATATTTATCTTATATTTTCTCCAGTGATGAATACTGCAAACCACTAATGAATGCAGTTTTAATCTGCCAAATGCCCCTTCAAAACATTAATTCAATTTAAAAAAAAATCCTTATTTAAAAAAAATATATAAATGTCTGAAGATTTATAGTCCTTATGGACAGAGTAGATTAGATGCACAGTATTTATGCTGTAGAGTGAAACTTAACAGTAGAGGGAACCAAAACACCACATTACACAACAAATTACAGCACAACATATACAACATAGGCCTACTGTAAAATGCGCAAAACATGCATACATGCACAAGTAAAACATCTCATTCCTCCTTTATGAAATCCCTCCTAATTAAAAACAACAACCTTCTTTCTCCAAAACAATTGTGCCAACAAAGCCTTTGATTCATCCATTTTTCACTGTTTTTTTTAGATTCAGTGTGAATTCAGCTTAAAAACTGGAGCGTGGGGCTTGGATTTCCCGTTCCACACTCGGCATGCTTGGTGTATCCCGACAAACCAGCCTGTGACGGAAGTGTCCACTCAGCAGAATGTAGATGAAGGGGTTTATGCTGCTGGCGGCGTAGCTCAAGCACACAGACAGGTAGTAGCAGGTGTGATATGCCAATGAGGGGCGAGGTACGCTTAGGTTAACCAGCTGCAGGACGTGGTACGGCCCAACACTGACCAGGAAAACCGCTACGAGAACCAGGACCATTTTAGTGAGGCGGACCACACGCTCCCGAGGCAGGCTGGTGTTATACCTATGAGAATGAGGGGAATGTAGGATTTGGTCATAAAGTATGTAGCTTAAACATTAAATATAAATTTAGGGTAGTTACACACTGTGTTCTAATATTTACCAGTCAAACCTTTACGTACACTTTGCAGAATATGCAAAACGTTAATTATTTTACCAAAAATAAGAGGGGATCATACAAAACGCATGTTATTTTTTATTTAGTACTGACCTGAATATGATATTTCACATGAAAGACATTTACATATAGTCCACAAGAGAAAAATAATAGTTTGATTTATAAAAATGGCCCCAATGGTTCAAAAGTTTACATACACTTGATATTTAATACTGTTTTGTTACCTGAATGATCCACAGCTGTGTTTTTTGTTTAGTGATAGTTGTTTATGAGTACCTTGTTTGTCATGAACAGTTAAACTGTTGTTTTTCTGAAAAAAAAAATAAAAATCCTTCAGGTCCCACAAATTATTTGGTTTTCTAGCATTTTTTGTGTATTTGAACTCTTTCCAACAATGACTGTATGATTTTGAGATCCATCTTTTCACACTGAGGACAACTGAGGGACTCATATGCAACTCTCACAGAAGGTTCAAATGCTCACTGATGCTCCAGAAGGAAAAACAATGCATTAGAGCCAGGGGGTGAAAACTTTTGAACATAATGAAGATTTGTATTATAATATCATATTTTTTATTTAGTACTGCCCTTCAGAAGCTACTTACATGTTTACCTGAAGACAAAATAAGTTAAATTTACCCTAATCTTCAAATTCAAAAAGTTTTCACCCCCTTTCCACCCTCTTAATGCATTGTGTTTCTTTCTGGAGCATCAGTGAGCACTTGAACTTTTTTGTAATGGTTGCATATGAGCCCCTCAGTTGTCCTCAGTGTAAAAAGATAGATCTGAAAACATACAGTCATTGTTGGAAAGGATTTAAATACACAAAAATGCTGGAAAACCCAAAGAATTTGTGGAACCTGAAGGATTTTTATGTAGTACAGTGGGCAGTTTATTTGTTCAGGACAAACAAAGGACTCATAAACAATTATCACAAAAAAAATAAAATAAAAATAAAACAGCTGTGGATCATTCAGGTCATAGGCGCTGATCCCGTGATGAATGATCAAGCACCCACGGAAAAACACAAGATATTCTCAGTTCGTTTTAAGCAGTGGATTGTAGCTTGTACGACTTTATTCTCGTTTTAATTTTTTTTTTTTTTTGATGTAGGTTTGCTGTTATTTTAATGGCAAATCTCAAGAGTGCATTATTGTAATACGAGAGGGTGCCTGCACGAATCTATCGACTTGCAGCGTATACTTGCTCTCCTATATAGAGATTGGGGCTCTGTGCTTCCTCAGATATTACGTGTGCGCCCTCAAACTGTGTCCTGTGTATGTGCAAATAAGTGCTTATTGTAAACGGGTACATATTAAACCCACCGGCAGAAACATAAATCGATGCCTATGTTTCAGGTAACAACACAGTGTTAAGAATCAAACTTTTGAACTTTTGAATGGGATCATTTTTATAAATTCAACTATTATTTTCTCTTGTGGACTATATGTAAATGTCTTTTATGTAAAATATCTTATTTAGATCAGTACATGCATTTTGCATTTTTAATGTGAGAAAGTTTGAATGTGTCTGAATAAGTTTTGGTTTGACTAATTCATTTGTGATCTTCAAGATGAACTCTTGAGTTCTTGTCATTTTTTATTACCATTTTCTAAACTATAGCAAATAAACTGAGAAATGTTGGTGTCTGAAAAAAAAAATGGTTTAACTGTATGCACTTTATAGAATTCTTAGCTTCACCATTTTTTTAAAATCCCTCTAAAATTGGCACATTTCGTTTTTTTTTAAGAAAACGTACTGAATCTAAGATATTTTTAATAGAAATGACTTATAATTCATGGTTTAGCCCATTAAATCTGCAACAGTATGTGCTGTCAATCTAAAACTAAAACATTTCATCTGTATAAGCAGGGTAATTCTCAAAAGAGATGTTACATCTGACAGCTTCATACAAGAAATTCACTTATTCACTTTGCAGTAGATATTCTCTTTATGGATAGTGAATTAAATATTAATGAACAAAACCAGTGTAGACCTACTGTAGCTAGAACAGTCAAGCCAGCGAAAGGATTCACAAGCAATTAAATTTGCAAATTTACTTGCTGTAATGAAGGTAAAGTCACCTGTGAGCCTTTTTGTTCTTGCGATACATTCTCCAGGTGTAGCAGAGAATCAGTATATAGCAGATGACAATGAGAGGTAATGGCAGGAAGAAGGAGGTCACAGTCTGGTAGAGTGTATACCTACAGATATACGAAGACACGCTGTCAATCAAGTGAAAACAGTTTTAAACCCTCACAGTATATCTCACTCCACTTATTTTAATTAAACAAGAAGGATGGAGCCATAGCCTTCTGTACATGCAGTTTTCTGGTGAAAGGGAAAAGATAATGACAGAAAAAAAAAACAGAAGCTAAGGTTTTATTGTGTCGCTTTCAAGTGACTATAAGCCTATGAGCCACTATGCTGAATGGCAGCTTTCACAGTAGATAACTGCTTTTTTCACTGTACTGAGCTGGAAAAAAATCTATATAACTTCACAGGCTTTGTAGCAGTTCTCAAAAAAAGCTGAAAATGGTACATCAAAAACAGCCATTTGTTTCTAAGCCATTTTCTTTTTCTTTTCAACAGATGATTGTGTAACAAAAGAGTAACAGAAGGACAGAATTCAGACTTCAAAGCAAGACTATGTCAATAAAAAACAAACAGGAGGTGAGATATGGAAGGATAATCAGACCTGTGCAGCAGGTTATAGCACACAAGTAAAGCAGAACCAATTACCAGAGCACTTCTTTGGGAGAGACCAGGTTAAGTGAACAGCTCTCTAGGCCGTCCCTGAAGCGGATCACTTTGGCATGAACCCAGGCAGGCAGAACCATGATGAAAGAGGCAGCCCACACAAACAGGTTAATACGGATCGTCCTGGATCTGGTCCTGAGACTCAGTAGACGAAACGGATGAACAAGAGCCAGGTATCTGGAGTGCATAAATGGAAAACAATGTAGATTTTACTCTCCATATATGTATTTTCACCCACATACTGTATGTGTTGTTTTATCATTTAATTATTTGCTGACATCTATATGAAGCAAAATGTTCCATTTAAAAATGTGAAGACACAATCTGACATTTACTGTAAAGGACGGACAATCTTGCTGCCTAAAGAAAAAGCAGCTGGGAGTGAGGTCTTAAATCATCTTGTGCCATTTAATTGAAATTATCTTCTCAAACCCAGTATCCTGCAGATGCTGCATTGTGGGAAATGTGATCAAAAGCCTAAAGATCAAAAGCCTAGATCTTTAAAGCTATATTTCTATTCCACTTGAAACAATTTAAGGCTGTTTTTTTTTTGTTAAAATTATTAATTCATCTCAATTTCCTTGTTTTTATGTCCTGTTGTTATTTATTTGTATAGATATATTTAGCTTTTCGAATTTCACAGCACTTTGGGTTAAACTGTTTGTAACTGTGCTGCATAAATGAATATTGAGTTTACTTAATTGATCTATAATTGTGGTAAGAGTGGCCTCTAGTGGTAAGAATACACTGTCGCAGCTCTAAAAGAGACAGCGATGCACTTGGTTTAAACTTTGTGCTGCATAAAAACATTTCTGCAGTAGCAGCCACAATCCGAAAACTATATGCAATTTGCAATGGAGAAGCTTTATCAAAACCTACTCAACTTTTATCAAATGCCAGTGTAGCTTTTACAATTCAGTGACTAACAACTCATCTGTGAATAAATGCATGCACAAACCTTGAAGTATTTACTACAAAATAATATATTAAACATTTACATCATTTATTACAATGTTAATTCAAAACAAAAACAAAACGGATGATGAAAATGATGATGCATCAAGTACCACTAAAATATTTACTATTTTCTGTTGCAATACATGTACCACTCTTGGAAACATATTTATATACTCTATAAATAAATATATATTCTTTATGTACACTGCCAGTCAAAAGTTTTTGAACAGTACATTTTTTTTCTTCTGCTCACCAAGCCTGCATTTATTTAATCCAAAGTACAGCAAAACAGTAAAATTATTAAAATATTTTACTATTTAAAATAACTGTTTTCTATTTAAATATATTTTAAAATGTAATTTATTCCTGTGATTTCAAAGCTGAATTTTTAGCATCGTTACTCCTGTCACATGATTCTTCAGAGATTCTAATAAAGAAATTCTAATATTCTGATTTGCAGCTCAAAAAACATTTTTCAAAAAAGATTTTTTCAGGTTTCTTTTGAATAGAAAGTTCAGAAGAACAGCATCTGATATGCAAATCTTTTGTAACATTATGAATATCTTTATCATCATCTTTAGCATCCTTGCTAAATAAAAGTATTAATTTCTACAATTTCTTTGCCCAAAATTTTTTTTACTGACACCAAGTTTTTGAATGTTATAGTGTACTTTACAAAAGCTTTTCATTTCAGATAAATTCTGATCTTTTGATCTTTTTATTCATCAATAAATCCTGAAAATTATGTATTCAGCTGTTTTAAAATATATTCAAATAGAAAACAGTTATATTTATAGTAAAAATATTTTAACATTTTTACTGTTTTTGCTATACTTTGGATCAAATAAATGCATGCTTACTGTTCAAAAACTTTTGACTGGTATTGTATTTATTTATATATTTGAATAAACATTAAGCTACTTTCCTACATTCCTACATATTTTCCTACAACATCAAAACAGATCATTTTGGGGAGAGAAAAATGTAATTATTTATTTATTTATTAAATTATATTTATTTATTCAAGTATATATCATTAATTTATTTCAAACAACCACATTTTTCTTCCCCTTTCCTTCCAGATGCAATAATTAATGTCTCAGAGGGTTAAGGACAAAATTAACACAAATTATCTTAATTTAAGATGAAAGCAACATACAATGCCACTGTAAAAGAAGCTGAGCACAGAATACATACCATGAACTGTTATTTTCAAAGGAGATTAAATTTAAATTTAACATCAATAATTCATAGAGGCCACTTTTTACAGAATATTGTTAATATTATGCATCAGGACATTCAGAATCAAAAGATGAGTCACATCCATTTCTCAACACATGAGATCCATATGAATTCACTTTTGATTTTGAGTCCAAACCAATAAAAACATTTTAATTTGATTTAAAATGATCTGTTTTTGTAAATAAAAATGACTCTTTAAATGAAGAAAAAAATGAATCACTTGTAAAATGTGTATTGTTATATTTGCTGAAAACCCCAGATCTTAATTGCAATCAGGAAATCAAATTATTTTCATCTGAGCATAATTTGAAGCACACAGCATCAATATTTCAGTGATCACACACCTGTCGAGACTCATAGCAGTCATGACTGCAGCGCACGCCACCTGGTTGCAATTATCAAGAGAGGTGATGATGGTGCAGAGGGTGCTGCCGAACACCCAGTGCCCTCCACGCGCCCACTGGTGAATCAGGAATGGCATAACGGTCACGTGGACCAGATCGGCCACAGCTAGATTCCCCACATACACATCTGGCACTGTCTTCTTGGCAGACCTGCAAAAAAGACAAGAAAGAACTTGTTGTGATCTGTGGTCCCTTGATGAGATACTGCTAAAGAAACAAGGAAATGAGTGAAAATAAAATGGCAAGTTGCAAGTTACGTAACCTCCAGTGAGTGACAGCTCCAGTACGGTTGGGTCATGGCTAATTCCTGAATGAATCCATCCACTGGAGCAGTAAAAATCCTCGGAGGAATTCCTCCACAGCTAATTAAAGAGGCTACGTATATCAGCCATTTCCAGTGCCATGGTCCACAGCTCACATCACTGTTCACATCAGCTTCAGAAATGGTTTGGTGCTGCTCTTTTGTGTCATATTTCAAAATATGGTATTATTTATGTATGTATGTAGACTATGTGTGTAATTATGTATGTATGTAGACTATGTGTGTATCTATGTATATATGTATGCATGAGTGAATGTATGCATGTAGACTATGTATGTCCAAGATCTTTTTTGAAATACTGACACAGTAACAAAAAAATTGTTGGACATTCATGTATGTATATATATATATATATATATATATATATATATATATATATATATATATATATACTTTTTTTTCTTGTGATAAAATCAATTTAATCTATTTTTTTATATGATAGAACACAATTCTGGCAAATATATTTCTTTAATTTGTGATTCAGCTAATGAAAAAAAACATTATGATATTCAAACATTTAAGAAAAAAATATGTATTTTTTTTATTTTAACATCAAATTAAACTATCTATTCTTGCCATATAAGATACGTCTTTGCATGAAAAAATAATCAGATGTTAAATGTATGGTGACTGTATCTCACTGTATGCTTGTTTTAATACAGCTATCAAATCCAATTACATATTTTCAATCATGATTTCAAAAATATTCTTGAATCTTCATAAACATATTTTATTTTTTTCTATGATTATATTATGCTTTGTTTTTCTTTGGAATTCGACATATTCTTTCTAACTAGTTATTCGTATATGTAGAAAGAGAAAATCTTTAACCACTGTTATCCCACCAGTTCAAGGGTAAGGGTATTGTAGAATTCGAGGAAAGTGTCATTATGTAAACATATGTTTTTTAATATACCAACAAATGCAAATGAAATTAATTAAAAAGAGAGTTTCCCCACAACAACCTGTAAACTCACCTTAAAATAGTCACCAAAACCAGAATATTTCCAACAAGCCCGGTGGAGCACAAAAATCCAATAAACGCCGGGAGAATTTTGGTTTCCGTAACGTGAACAATGTTATAATACTCATCTGCTGGATATCCTGCAACTGTCTCATTAGCGCGCGTTCCGTTGTCTAATTTGAACGTAAAGTTCCAAACAACAGGTTCTAACTCCACCATGGCGTTCATCACTTACGTTTCATTCTGATCGACGAGAATGCGCTGAAATGCGGTAACAGCACACGTACTTGTTTTGTCCATGGAAAGTCCTCGTGGGTTTCAGCATCCTCATCACACCACACCATGCGCACTGGCGTCTCCACTCTTACCAGCGCGCGCGCACGCACGCAGCCCCTTGTTACCACCAGTCTGACTCACTCCAACTCGATATTATCGACAGGTATTATTGACAAGAATTTTACGAGATTTTATCGCACATTCGGTCCTTCAGTCAAACGCCAATCAAACTGTATTAAAACAGTTGTGTCACTTTTAAGGTTATTGATTATAAACAACAAAGTCAGCCCTAATGCGTGAAGTCGTGGTTTGAAAAAACCTGCCTGGAACGCAGCATTATTAGTCTTCAGTGTCACATGATCCAAATTGGCGGCACTGAAGGTAAACGATGCCACTGAACGTAACAAAACTCGCATATTTTGCTGGTTATTGCTGCTGAAAATAGTAAATTATTGTCATGTTTTGGGCTGTACTAATCGGTCGGACCAGGAAAACATTTGGAGTACTATAGACTGCCAAAAGTTGTAACAAATAAAGAAGAAAAGCGCAAAAACTGTCTGAGGAAAACAAAAGGCGTTTGGTTGGCCAAACTGAACCAGGATTTTCAGGGCAATCTTGACAACATTCGTGTTTGTTCTTATAATTCCCAGTCAGGTAGGTGAAATATTAGGCTATTATCTTAATTAATACTGCTTGTGTGTATCTTCACCACCTATTAACTTTAGTTTGTCAAAATATTGTGTCCTCTCCTGCTTTCTAAGTCCTTCTCTATATGATTTAGCAGCTTCCTTTTTTTTTTTTTTTGTAGTTTAGATAGCATAAATTAGCAGAAAAAAGTACTCAGTACTACATTAAACGTGCAATCAAATTGTTGTTTACATCCGAGTATCTCCGTTATGGCCACGCATCCAGGTAACTGACCAGATACTGACTTAAATGGAGTAGTTCACTTTCAGAACAAACATTTACAGATAATGTACTTACCCCCTTGTCATCTAAGATGTTCATGTCATTCTTTCTTCAGTCGTAAGGACATTTTTTGAGGAAAAACATTTCACGATTTTTCTCCATACAATGGACTTCTATGGTGCCCCCGAGTTTGAACTTCCAAAATGCAGCTTCAAATGGCTGTAAACAATCACAGCCGAGGAAAGAAGAGTCTTATCTATCTGATTGTTTTGCTAGATAAGACCCTTCTTCCTCAGCTGGGATCATTTAGAGCCTTTTTGAAGCTGCATTTAGAAAGACAAAGAAAGACATGAACATCTTGGATGACAATGGGGTGAGTACATTTACATTTTTGTTCAGAAAGTGAACTACTCCTTTAGGTTGAAAATGTTGAAAACAGTTGTGTTGCTTCATATTTTACGTACACTGTTCAAAAGTTTGGGGTCAGTAAGGTTTTTTCTCTTTTTTTTGGAAGACAAGAATAGTTTCATTCAACAAGGATGCATTAAATTGATAAAAAAAATGACAGTAAAGATTGTATCCAACTTATTCTTTAACAACAAAGTAAGCATATGGGCGAGACTTCCGTTTCATTAGCCGCTATAGGGAAATAAGGAGAGGAATAACAACGTGTAGTAAACAGTAAAACAGTTTGAACTACAAACCAGTGTGTTCACAATTATTATTAAAACAGACAGAGCTAAAAATAGCTGGATACGAATGAGACTGGAAAATAGAGCCATAAAACTTCCAAATGGCCGTGTCCAGTTTTACAGGAAAAATATTTTTGAAAATTTGAAACTTGATAATCAACCATCAAATCTGCATACTAGAATAATTTCTGAAGAATAATGTGACACTGAAGATGAGTAATGGCTCAAATAGAACAGAGTTCTTTTAAATTGTAAATATATTTGATAATATTACTGTTTTTTCTGTATTTTTGATCGAATTAAAAACTGAAAAGTTGAGAAATTATGCTCCATTAGGACCGCTTTCATTTCACCTAGTGAATACATTGGAAAAAACATGTATTTTTTACATTTATGCATTAGTCACAATTAGGGGTGGAGCCGAACCCGAATACGGTATTCGGAAAGGCACAAATAGCGTGTTTTTTACAAATACTTATTTCGAACAAATACTTAAAAAAATATTTGTATTCGGGAACAAGAAAAACTTTATATCAAAAAGCTGTGTTTCCTCGTGAGACCGCAATCAGTGTATGCCCGCATGAGTGAGTGACATTCAGGAGCCGCGGGGGGTGGGGGTAAAACAGGTGACGGACACAGGGTGCTCCACACAGCAACAAAGAAGACTCGGCTGAGTGAAAAAAGACTTCACTGCATCACTATTTTTGTTGAATAGATTTTTGTACCTTAACTGGGTTCCGGAGGCAGCTTATAACTTTCGGGAAGCGGAGTTTGATCGGGAGATTATTCCATTAGGGGCCATTCACATGTAGCGTCTTTTGCAAGCTCAAGTTCGTTTTTTCAAATGTAGACGCACGGTATGCGCGCACATAATGGAAGCGACGCGGTCGCGACTGCGGAATGCGGGTCATGTGACAAGAACCAACTAATCAGCTTCTTCCTTTCACGAAAAACATTAAAAGCTTAGCCAAGATGGAGAAACAGCCGATCATAGCTGTTACAGAGATAACAGTTTTTAGTAGCAGAGCTACTGCAAGCAATGTTTAGTTTTGGAAATCCATTTATCCTTTTCTGAAACTTCTGCGTCTTCATGAATAGAGCAGGTCATGGTTGCTTAGCAACGGCAGACGCCATGGAAGCGCAAGCTGCAGAGCGCTTTGGAAAGAAGGAGAAAGCGGCGCACCTAGCGTTTTCCACGCGTTTTTAGGCGCAACATGTGAACGGCACTTTATATGGTACGTTTAAGTTACTCTGTCTCTTGCAGACAGCAAGATGTAGGCTATAGGCTAGTTAACCTTAGCATAGCTTCCCGTCACTCATTATTTTCATGTCTATTTTGAATTTTACTCGAATACAAATACAAATACAAATACTTTTCCCCCCTCAAGAAATACAAATACAGATACAAATACCAGCTGCTTTGCACAACCCTAGACACAATGTATTCAAAGTTGCATATACTGCATTCAAGGTTTATTTCATCAGCTCATGCATTTCATTGCAATTGAATCATGACCTTGGTGTTGCTAGTGTGACAGTTTGAGCTACATAAAAAAAAAAAACTCAAAGCTTACAATCTGATAATTTTCGTTAGGAAAATTTGCCTTTTATCAAAGTTATTGATAATTATCGTTTGGATGTGAAAAAGGTATTAAGGATATTCATTGACATAGCTGTACCACCATAAGCAAACTCCCTGATTCCTCTTGAAATGAAGAGGCCTTAATGAAAAGCAAACGGTGCTATCATGTGACATTCCTGCATAGTGTTACCTTGGTTACACTTGTGTCATGAGGGAGCCATTAAGTATACGTATACAGTCAAGTCCGAAATTATTCATACCCCTGGCAAATTCTGACTTAAAGTTACTTTTATTCAACCAGCATTTTTTTTTTGACTGGAAATGACACAGGCTTCTCCCAAAAGATAATAAGAGGCATCATTGTGGAAAAAATATTTCTCAGCTTTTATTTACATTTGAACAAAAAGTGGCCTGTCCAAAATTATTCATACCCTATACCATTCCAAATAACAGCTGTTTTAATCAATTTAACAGGTGAAAAACAAGCTCTCGGCTGTTGGTTTGTGGACAGTCATGGCTAAGACAAAGGAGCTCGCTGAGGACCTTGGTGGTGGGAACCTAATGTTTTGGGGGTGTTTTTCAGCCTGTGGACCATGAAACTTAATCACAGTAAATGGCACTTTGAAAAAAGGAGCAATACGGAAAAAATTGGCCTTAGGCACCAGTGGACATTTCAGCATGACAACGACCCAAAACACACAGCAAAAGTGGTAAAGAAATGGTCAGCAGACAAAAACGTTTTGCAGTGGCCCAGCCAGAGTCCTGACTTAAATCCAATTGAGAATTTGTGGAGGGAGCTAAAGATCAGGGTGATTGCTAGGAGACCCTCCAACCTGAAAGAGTTGGAGCTAATCGCTAAAGATGAATGGGCAAAAATAGCAGTGGTCAGCAATTATAGGAAGTGTTTGATTGCTGCAACAGCCTATCATTTTGGACATGCCACTTCTGTTCAAATGCAAATAAAAGATGAGTAATAAATGATGCTTCTTGTACATTGTCTGTGTCATTTCTAATAAAAAAAAACTTGCTGGTTGAATAAAAGTAACTTTAAGTCAGAATTTGCCAGGGGTATGAATAATTTCTTGACTTGACTGTAGGTAAAAAAATCATAAAAAGACAACTTCTGTCTTCTAACATGGAAGTTATCTCATACCACTTCAAATTTTCTTTGAAAAAATGAACACTCTAGTTTATATTAATGTACTGAAGCAATAACTGTGCATATAGTGCATATAAAATGACAGCCAGAGAAACTTGTTTTGAGTACATTAAAAATAAATCAAAGCCTTTATCTTAGAATCCATGGCAGGCAGTAGATCTTCCAGTGCGAGTTTCTTATCTTTATTTAGATTTCTTTAAACATTTATCTGCTATATATCACCTGAGCCGGCTTCTCTAAGTAAGGAAACTTCTCACTGAACATGATCAACATGCATATCACATCATTTCCCCTTGTGGCAATGACGTCAATGTGCAGCCTAAAGAATGCAGCCGTAGATTATAATTAGAGTGTCTTAAAATCCACAAATTTTGAGGGTATTCCCAAAGGATCAGCATGTTCCAGCAGCACAGATCTCAGCATTTGGTAAATGCGCAACAAATTGCAGTAATTGAGATATCCAGAGTCCCACTGAGGTAAATGCAGCGAGATGAGCTTGATTCAGTTATCTGAATCCTTTATTAATCACTGCACTGCGCAAATGAACAAATGATACATATTCCTTTATTGGAATTTTGCATTTTTCAAACATACAGTGATACCATTTGCATTAATGATAGAAAATGAATGAATATTACATAGTGTACACTGTTTGTAGTTGCATTGCTGTCTATGCAGGGTCAAAAAGCTCTCTGATTTCATCAAAAATATCTTAATTTGTGTTCTAAAGATGAACAAAGGTCTTACAGGTTTGGAATGACACAAGGGTGAGAAATTAATAATAGAATTTCCATTATTGGGTGAACTGTCCCTTTAATTCTAAATCTGTCATTTAAGATAATTCAGACAATGATGTTTCTAATTACATTGCCAGCAGTAAAACATACTAAGAACAATGGCATCACAAAAGCTGGCAGACATGACGGCTCATTAAGTTCTGCCAATGTTTTGAACACTAGCACTTCAGTATAACTGCTTCAGGATGTGTACCAGCTAATGAGTAATTTCCAATGGAAATATTTACAGCAATTAGTTATGGTGTTAAAATAATGTGCATGAGGACTCTTTATGTATCTGGTGCCAGAATTCTGCTTTTATTGAAGAGAGTGACTCATTAGGCAAGATTTAGATATGACAACTATTTTAAAGGGGCAAGGCGCTTGGTAATTAATAGCAAAATACAACACAGTTCTTTTTATGGTCTGATTAAAAAACCAACAAAAATATATATGATGATCTTCCTCAGTGCTGCATGTTCCCTTATGAATCCCATTATGGACAATTAGAAATTGTATAGAATTCCATTCAATGTACTGAATAACAGGAATCAGGAAATTACAATAAATTACATTTTATTGATGATATTTTAAAGTTTACAGCAGTGTTTAGTATTATGTTAAGAAATCACATTTAAAACAGAATTGTCGTATAAATCTCATTTTGGCCTGCGTGTGCGTTTTGTGAGCTCACAGTTTGCATGTTTGGACAGTCATGGCGTTCTCAGGCCATTTGTACGAATCCACCGCAAACTCGTCGTAGTCTGTGCTGTAGATGAGCGAACGAACAAAAGCCTCTTTATCGCGCGGCTCAGGATGCAGCGTTGCCAGTTTGTTTTTGTAGGCGTACTCCACAATCTGTCATGATGCACATAAAACGATTACGTTAAAAAACAAGCATAAAGCCTGATCTGTAAATAGCGACATGCATGATTCACGCCTGTAGCTTGAGATGTTATTTGAGTCGAGCTCACCTTCACAGCCAGCTTGATGGAAACTTCCCGGATGCTGTTGAGTGGAGGATACAGACGCCCTTCTGCAAGATCCTTCTCGGTCACCAGTTCCGCTATAGCCTGTAAACACAGGTTAAACTGATTATTACAATGTTTAGACAATGTGTTTACCTACACCATTTGTGCACACGCACAAGAGTCTGAACTCAATTATTCTTCTCTTGTTTGTTTTCCTGATTTCACTACATCAAATATTCATCCTGTTTTTCCCACTGGATATAGACGTGGATTACACAGGCAGTAGCAAGTGGGTTTTTCTTGCCTGTGACCAGCCATATTCAATAAAAAACAAGAAAGAGACCAAATTTAGAAATTGTGTCAAAAATTAACAAGAGCTTGAGGCAAAAATGCTACCAAAATGAACAAAAATGCCCCATAAATTCAAGACAAACTGGCAAAAAATGCACCTGCACAGTTAAACAATTTATAACGGCTGTTGCAATTAAAACTAAAATGTGACAATTAATGAAAAGTATCCATTCGCTGAATTACATTTAGATTCGCTCACACTGCATAAGAATGCTTTTACGTGCTGTTTTGTGCCTTATAGCCTTATATAATCAAATTAATTTCTGTTGAATTTAGGAATTCATTGGCCAATCAGGGGTGCTAATTTCATAGTTTCAGTGAATATAATGGGAGTTTTGTATAACTCGTGCTGGACTTGACTGTCATGAACTAAAATGTTTGTCTGTAAAGCCAGAATTTGACATGCCTAAAATGAAACAAAAACATTTAATATTGTTTTCTACGGTGATGCATTGCTGCCACACACATATTTTTTCCAATCAATTGTTTTCTCATAATAACACATCTTTGTTTCGTTAAAACATCTTTTCTTGTAATAATGAGATGTGATGTCGTTAAAACATAATTTTTTCTCATAATAGCGAGATGTTATGTAATTTTAACATCTTTTCTTGTTAAAACAACATCTTTTCTCGTAATAACAAGTTGTCATTAAAACTACATAATTATCTTGTTAAAACATCTTTACTCGTAATAATGAGATGTTATGTAGTTAAAATGACAATTATCTCATTAAAACATTTTTCTCGTGTTTTCGTTAAAACGATGTATTAGGTCATAAAAACAATGTTTTTCCTGTTATAGAAAATAAATTAGGGATGCACCAATCCGAATCGGCCGATAATGCTTGCGCGTTTTGTCAGTAAAGCCGGTTCTGTAATCAGCGGTAAATTCCATCAGGTGCGTGATTTCACGTTAAGCCGTATATACTACACACAGCCGTTGTTTACCGACGAGCTGCGCAAATCAATGTTCATTATCAGTGTGAATGTGCGCAGCTCGTCAGTGAACAACGGCTGTGTGTAGTATATACGGCTCAACGTGAAATCACGCACCTGATGGCATTTACCGCTGATTACAGAACTGGCTTTACTGACAAAACGCGCAAGTGATCGGCCCCTACGGATCGGTGCATCCCTAAAATAAATAGTTATGTGAGCGAGCTAAGCGATTGTCCACGCTGCTGTGGCCATCTTTTCTCATTAAAACAACAACTTTTTCTTGTTAAAATTACATCTTTTCTTGTTATAACAAGATGTTATGTCGTTAAAATGACAATTACAAAACATTACAAACCTGTATGACTTAGGTGGACTATAACTTTAAATAAAACTAAAATTTTAAATTGTAATTGTTTTGGTCAATGAAAATAAAATTCAGGGATTAAAAAAAAAACGAAAATTAGAAAGGCTGCCTTGGCAAATAAAGTGAATTCAAAATATGAATAAATTCTATAATAGTATACAAACAATGTGTGATACAGGATTAAAATGACAGGGTAACTGGTTAAATAACTCCCAGAAGGTTGTGCAGCTTTAATTAAACTAAAACCAAAGCACAGTTTTGAGCTTTATTGTGCCGCCCTCAAGATGGTTTCTTTTTGTAATACTAATAGAGTCCAAACCTTTTGTCTCCGTTACAGCAACACTGACCAGCAAGGCATAATAAATCACAACTAGGGTTTGTCATTTTCCCATTTGTACCTAATTAAGACACACAACAAAATTCTCCAGCCACCATCAGCTGTAGTCACTCATAATTCTTTCTGCTCATTATCTTATTTGGTTTATTTACATCCATTCCCCATCTCTTCTTTTACATCTATCAGTTGGTTTGCACCGCTTTGCCATATTCCTGAAACTCAATATAGTCCAGAACCATAACTTATTGAAATACACTAGGGGTAGTAGGACCGGCGGGAATAGAGAAATTAAGCATTCCCCCCTGCTGCCCGATGCTGTTTGAAGTTCAGACATCCACACTGCAGCTTTACTGGAGCGGGAGAAGTGATCCAGCTCACACTCAGAGTACATCACAACCTTCTGAGTGGCTCTTAAGAGATAAATCTCCTTTAGTGGCACATGCTGATATGATGTGAGGGCCTGTATGGCCTTGGCTAACCCTTTAGACTGCAATGGGTTGTTTTCAGCAGAACAGGACAGTGGTTCATTGAGATTCAAAGCAGTGCTCTTGTTTACCCCGTCTGATGCAACCATCCTCAGTACCTGACTACAACACTGTCTGGCTGATATCAGGTGTAGCATGGAGGGGACAGCTTGACAGATAAGTTCAGCAAAATAAGAGATGACATTGCACATAGTGCAAGATGTTTGCATATTGTAATGGGATTTTATGATTTATTTTGAGCATGTAAACGTAGAGTAGTATAAGTGCTGGAAAGAAATTGCGATTTTCTGATTACACATCAGATAAAATGTCTTCAGAAAGCAATTAGTTATAAAAATCATTTAAATTCAATCATAAAATTTGCATCGGGGTATAATTTGGAAAAATATTGTAGAATAGGCAATGGGTATTTAGCTTTGGAAAAGTTTACTTTTTTGATGCAGTAAGAAGCAGCACACATATTTATCTAATATATACTGTATATATATATATATATATATATATATATATATATATATATATATATATATATGTAATCAGATTACTTTATTCAAGTAACTAGTAAAGTAATGCATTACTTTTTCATTTACAAGAAAATATTTGAGTTAGTAAGTAATGTCAGTTACTTTTTGTATCCTTTATGTATTTAATCCAATTTTAACCAGTGTCTTTGCTGCTGACCTTTGTTGATCCAATTCAACCATACTAATAAGCAAAACTTACTTTAGATTTACTAACATTTGTGCTTAATTTTTCTTATTGCTAAAGAGTGTTGAGCTTCCTTTTTCATACAGTTCTACCGTACAGATGTGAATTTACTTTTCCTTCAACCTTAGGCTTATTCATTTCACTTTTTGGTGTGAAAGGGCTTTTACATTTGCTAAAAATCAGTCCTGCCCAGATTTAAAAAGCAATGCAAAAGTAATGTAACACTTTACTTTCAATAAAAAGCAACTAAGTAATGCAATAAGTTACTTTCTTTAGGGAGTATCGCAATATTGTTATGCATTATTATTAAAAGTAACTTTCCCCAACACTGGTTATTGCACAATAAGTCAAAAATCTCGACTCAATGTGTAAACGTGATTGACACAACATGAGGTCTTATTTATTTTTTAACGTGCAAACATTTCGGATGAAAATTTCGGTGCAATGACTTTAATTTTTTTTACTATTCCATGAAAAGGATCTACTGTGTCAGAATAATAGAAAAAAGTAATAACTAAAACTAAAACTGATGAATTTCAGACTTTCAGCTACTGTTAGGCACAGTTGTTAATTTTTAATACTGTTTTTGTGATGTACAAATGTTTCTTCTGTTATTTAAATCAATAGTTTATTGACAATTTCGTTCATTTAAGTATTATGAACTCTGTGACAAAAATAAACCCGAACAAATTAAAATTGAAACTGATATCAAATCCAATCGAATCAGAAGACAGTGAATCTGTATCGAATCAAATCAGAAAATGTGTATTAATATGCAGCCCTAAGAAAGACTGAGCAAAATATGGAGATGTCAGATTAAAAATAAATTAAAGGGTTAGAGGGAAAGTTTTCAAAAGCAGTTTATGAAGACAAACTTTTTGGAAGGTAATTGTTTCTCATGGGGATGTACGGTTTTTCAACATTTGCAGAAGCTTGTCTGTGATTTCATAGCTATCCAATTCCAGAATGTGGTGTTTTTCTCCCTCCATCCATGCAAAAGTTTTCACCCAAATTACATACACCAATTTTATTAAAATCTATGTGACATCTGTGATTCAACCTTAATGTTATGAAGCTACGAGAATACTTTTTGTGCACAAAGAAAAAAAAACAATTCTTCTCTTCCATGTCAACCTTTGACATGTTCATGAGAGTACCGCAACACATTCATGTGTTGTTTTATCACCGAGGAGCCATTCAGTTCCCATGAGTAACACTTAGAATAAGGCTTTAGAGACCGACAGAAAAAAATAATTGAGATTCGATCACCTCAGCCGAAACGAGGAAAATATCCTCAGGGATGTGTCTCATTGCACAAGCGGTGACCCCCAACCCCACTCCAGGAAACACATAAGCGTTGTTGCCCTGACCAGGGTAGAACTTGCGCCCATCGGGAAGGGTTACCGGATCAAAGGGACTCCCGCTTGCAAATATGCCCCGTCCCTGCAATAAAAAACACAGAGAAGTGAAAATTAAACCTAATGTTTCACTCTCATAAATGTACACATGTACACTACTCCATCTAAAAGCACCTCAGTGAGTGTGTAGCACTGCTCAGCAGTGCACTCTGCCTTGCTGGTGGGGTTGCTTAGAGCAAAGATAATAGGTCTCTTATTGAAGGATGCCATAGCTTTGATTATCTCCTCCGTGAAAGCGCCAGTGATAGCTGCCACCCCTGAGGAGAAGAAGAGAGGGATTTGAGTACAATAGTCATCATAGGAAATCTTGGCACAACAGCAGTGTATATTTATGTATATATGTACCAATTATAGCAGTGGGTTTCAGCTCCTTTACTACATCCTCAAGCCTCTTCATTTGTGCATGCTCATGTGCAAATCTCTCTTTCTCATGAGTGAGGTGATCCCGACCCTGAATAGGAGACAGAGAGATGACAATACACAGAGAAAAAGACAGATGATTAAAGCATATAGGAAACATACCACAGCGCACATTGCCACACATCATAATGAACACAGATTCTCTCCACAGGAAACAAAGAGCATACAATCCACCATATGTAACACTTAGAAACGCATAAATGTCACTGCATTGGATGAAAACTGACACACTTATCTATATATCTGGCATCTATATTTACACACGTATTAATTAGTAAACTCTCTGGTTGTCAAACACATCCATAGCTGATGTGATGAACTACACCTTCATGACAGGAACTGCCACTAATATAGTAACTACCTCAAGACCAGTGGGTTAAAAAATAATCATAGAAATGGCACAAAAAGTGACAAAATGTCCAGCATCAAAAGATCATTAAGAAGGTCTAGCACATGCTATTTGGTTTGATATTTGATCTAAAGAAATTAAACAGACTTTCAGGGGTGGGTTAATTGTCCAAGGCACTTTTCTTAAAAAACTAAAAATAAAACAATTAAAAATGAAAGCAGTTAAATATAATATACATCATTCGCTTTTTTTCTTGTGCAGTGTTCTGCGAAAGTATTCATACTTTTGATCAATTCATATTCATCATATTTTTTCACATTTTATGTTGCTGCCTTATGTTAAACTTTAAATTACTTTTTTTTCCCACCATATCAATCTACACTTTACAATTTACAATTTACAAAAAAATGTAAATGATTTCATTCCATAAGTATTCATACCCTAATCTGGTACAGTTAGAATATAGCTCAAGAGCATTCATATTGCTTGTAGTCACTTCTAGTCACACAAAATATTGAGATAGCCTTAGTGAAAACCTAGTCCAGAGCATTCAGAACCTTAGGCTGGGCAGAAAGTTAACCCATCCAACAGGACAATAACCCTAAGCACCCTATAGGAGCCTGGACTTAAACACAATCAAACATTTCTGGAGAAAGCTGAAAATGTCTGCCAGATCTTTGAGAGGTGAAGAGGTGAGGCGAAAAATGGCAGATAATTGCCAAATGTTGATGTGCAAATCTTGTTGCATCATACCCAAAAATACTTGAGGCTGTAAAGGTGTTGAGGGTGTGAATATTTATGCAATGTACTTATTTCAGTTTTTTATTTTTAATAAATTTATGAAGTTGTGACAAATCTGTTTTTACTTTGTCCTTGTGGTGCATGGGGTGTAGATTGATGTGGGGGAAAAGTCATTTAAAATAATTTAACATAAGGCAGCAACATAAAATGTGAAAAAAATGAAGGGGTATGAATACTTTTGCAAGGCACTGTATATTTAAATGCATATATTTTTATGCTCCGTTCATGGGACGTGCTCTAAATACTTTCGGTCATTTCACGCTTTGCAGCATCTGAGAAAAATGTTGAGGACAGAGTTGCAGGGGAGCAGAAAGGAAGACATATGAAAACTGCTGAGATCACAGAGTTTCTTCAACATCATCTTGCCCTAAAGCAAGATTATTACTCCAAGGAGTTCCTGGGAAGTAGACTGGTGTAGAACAGACTGCCTAGATAAAAGTGTCATTATCAAAAACTCTCTGATGTCTTTGTCTTTAAAAGGGATAGTTCACCCAAAAATTCTGTCATTATTACTTGTCATTATTGTTCATCAGCAGAACACAAATTAAGATATTTTTAATGAAATCTGAAAGCTTTCTGACCCTGCATAGACAGCAATGCAAGTATCTACGAGAATTTTTTTTTTTTGTAGTACTGTCGTTAATGTGCATCGAAGACTGACAGAAGAGAAAAAATAGTTAAATAAAGTCTTTATGGACTGTTAACAATGTCCTTTCTGGTCCTTGAACGTGGTAGTTGTGTTGCTATCTATGCAGAGTCAAAACTTGCTTTTAATAACTCACCTTAACAATAAGTCCTTTAGAGTCCACCATCCAGATTTTCTTTATACACTCCTCATGAGGAAGCCCCTCTTTCTCCATCGCCATAATGATAAGCTCAGCTATTCCCATTGCAGCCTGAAAACATAAAAATGCTGTTACAGATTTACATTTCACATACACTCGAGCACTTCAAAAGAGATGTGTGAACTCTAAGAACACACACAGCTTGACCCAAATAATGAATCTTTAATGAATTCACTCTATACATCTTAAAAAACACAAGAATCATTTGGTCACTCATTATGGATTAAAAAAACATCAAAATACCTAATAATTGGTGTTTAAAACTGTTACTTGTGGATCTGTACAGCCAACACACTCACCTCCCCTGCACCCTGAAATACAATAGTATGGTCAGCCATTTTGCTCTTGGTAATACAAAGGGCAGCCAGCAGTCCTGCTACAGCCACAGCAGCAGTACCTATAGGACAGGAAACACAAATATCTTTAATACCGGAGTTAATATTATCTCTGAGGTAAACAGAAAAGCTATTCACAAAAGGATGAGCTGAGGCTAGAGACTCAACTCTGGAAGCTCATTAATTGTAGACATAAAAGTGAAGTCAATACAGAGGTGGATTTGAGGAATTGTCAAAGGAGTGAGATAAGCAGCTATTTATATATTCTGTTGAAATCCGCTCTAAATGCTAGGGATCTGCTGATTTGAGTCTATTAAAGATACAGCAGTGTGGCCATCTTCAGAGAAGTCTAGCTTGCTTTATAATACAGGGTCAATAATTGGCGAATTGCAAACTTTATTTCTTTTTTATGGTGTTTTTGTGGAACTCAACCAGGGCACCTCAGCAAAAAAAAAAGTATTTGAATAAATAAATCATATACAAAAGTTTACTTACACCTTCCAGAATATGCAAAATAAGAGGGATCATACAAAATACATGTTATTTTTTATTTAGTACTGACCTGAATAAGATATTTCACATAAAAGATGTTTACATATAGTCCACAAGAGAAAATAATAGTTGAATTTATAAAAAATTACCCTTTTCAAAAGTTTACATACACTTGATTCCTAATAAAGTATTGTTACCTGAATGATCCACAGCTGTTTTTTTATTTATTTTTTTTATTTTGTAGCACAAATTCTTTGGTTTTTCAGCATAGATGCATTAAGAGCCGGGGAGTGAAAACTTTTTGAATATGAAGATCAGGGTAGATTTGACTTTTCTGAAGGGCAGTACTAAATTAAAATTATGATATTTAGGCAAACTAAGAAATTCGGTTCAAAAGTTTACACCCCTGGCTCTTAAGGCATCGTTTTTCTTTCTGGAGCACCAGCATTCTTTAATAGTTGCATGTGAGTCCCTCAGTAGTCCTCAGTGTGAAAAGATGGATCTCAGAATCATTCAGGTCGGTACTAAATAAAAATTAACATGCATTTTATATGATCCCTCTTATTTTGGTAAAATAATTAACATTTTGCAGATTCTGCAAAGTATGTGAAAACTTTTGACTAACTGTACGTATATGTATGAATCATAAAATCATATTTGCAAAGTATAAACTGAAAACTCTAATATCTGACAGCTCCCATATACTGTAGAATAAATTGAAAATGCCCGTTTAGCTCCACTCGCTCCACTCCAGTGGACACATATAGTCAACTCTGTGAGCGGTGAGATTAACGTGCTCCACCTAAACGTTTGATCGAAAATCAATTTCTAACAGTGTGATTGTGTTCAAACTGTTGAATGGAATGTGTCTGCAAAAAAAGGATAAAGACTGAGAGGAGAAAATAGAAGAAAAATGCACTCAAGATAACCACCTAGTCTTGCTATTGAACTATAAATACAAGAGGGATTTAGCAAAGAAAATCAGTGAGCGATATGGTCTGAATGACTAACTTGCAATCATTGATTTCTAGACTACATTACAGACTGAAAACCAGCCTAATCATAAGATAACAACTTTTTAAATTAAGCTAAAATATAATTTAAACTGTATGTGTTCTCTGTGCTTGAATAATTTTGTGTAGGTGAAACTTAAAACCAGTGTGGGACTAAAGTCTTTTTTGTGCCTGTACCTTGGATGTCGTCATTGAATGTGAGGTACTTGTTGCGGTATTTGCTCAACAGACGAAAGGCATTGACGTTGGCAAAATCCTCAAACTGGATAAGGCAGTTCACCCCATACCTGTGCATAACAGAAACATCTTTAGAACTCAAAAACACAACAGAACAAAAGATATACTCAACTCTATTTAAGTACAAAGAATCTTTACAAAATGGTCCAAATCTTCACAGGCTGGTCTAAAAACTCAAATAACCATGTAGCATTGCATATTAAGTGGCTAGTAAAATGCACTCCACTTCAGCCTGCAGAGGGGGCCATCTAACTGCTCCATAAGCCTATCACAGATGGGGTGTTTCTGGGTGTTCAATTCTGAAGGATTTTTTCCATCTCACTGTGAGCCTGCGACCGTTAATGCTGCTTCGTAGTCATTTCCACAGCCAACTCTCAAGGCTCAGAAAAACAAATAATGACTCTGTATCATCAGTTAGCAAGTGATGTGGATGTCTAACACCATGGCCATGAATTCTCTCAATGAAATACAGAGAAAAACCTGTGAAAATGACTATTCAAAATCAATATCCAATGAGCTGCACACCCACAATCATGTCTCTCTTAAGAACAGAACTTTATTAGAAAAACTGTGGAGTTTTAAATGGACTACAGTGGTTATTCAGTGGTTTCTCAGGTTATTTATCCAGTCAGCAGAACAGCTGAAAGGACAGTATAGAGCAACCAACTTGATTCCCCAATGGAATATAGAGGGCAGATTCAGGTCCATCAGATTTTGATGCAATATTTGAGGTCCCAGACACCTAGACATCGGAAACAGGATGGGTAAACACTGCAATGTGGCACCGCCAAGAGCTGGTCTGTCACTCAACGCAATGCAAGAGGAACAGAGATCTGTATTGCTGCCTAGAGCTGTCACATATACATATCACTCAAGCACACACAGGGGAAAATAGCTCACTGTATTCATAATGACAGTCGTCTCTTGAAGCATCCAACCGTTTCTCTATTTCTATTAACAACATCATAAAGAAAAAAGAAGACAAAAACAACAATCTATCTATATATGACATGTGTGAAGTTGTTATTTGGTGGTAATCTTCCCCTCTGATAGTGTGTTATGCTCATCCAGTCAGTGAGTTGAATTTGGAAATTGAATCAGTCTGATTCATGAATGAATCATTCAGGGGCAAGTTTGTCACACAGCAATGTAACTCACTGCTTCACTACAATGCACTGTTGTAGAAAATAAGCAGCTACTGTTTCCTACAACCATACATACAAAAAACTTTTGTTAAAGGGATAGTTCATCCAAAAATTAAAACTACCCCATGATTTACTCAACCTCTGTATAAGTGTACTGTATAAGACTTTCTTATCTCAGATTAATAAAATCAGAGTTAAAAAAACATCAAAATCAGAGTTAGCCAAGCTCTATAATAGCAGTGAATGGCTACTGAAGTCCAATAAAGTGCATCCATTCATCATAAAAAGTACTCCACATTAAAGGGTTAATAAAGGCATTCTGAAGCAAATCAATGTATCTGAGTAAGAAAAATATCCATATTCAAAACTTTATAAGCCTTAATCTCTAGCTTCCGCAAAGTGTCATATGCACATTACGAGAGAGTGGTTGTTCAGGATGTTCAGGGCTCATGAATCCACCTGAGAGCGCCTCATCTTGGACCAGATCTTCTGGAATTTACCGCTGGCTCTGATGTCTCTATAGACGTTTTTCCTAAACGCGAAACTCACGCCTGACTCTTAACCCGAAGAATACTTTGCATTTCCGGGCGCAATTTCAATAGGTTTCTACTGTATGGAGACCGGAACAGAAGAGAATTCAATCTGAAGTTAGAATTTGTAATGGCGGCGCTCATCATTTACTCAGGAGAAAGGTTCATGGTAGTGTTGTCACGATACTGTAATTTCTATCTTCGATACGATACCTTGACAAATATCGATATTCGATACCATTTTCGATACCACAGAGAAAAAAACTGCCACAATATTAAAGGGGTAAATATAACAAGATAACATGACAATGAGGAATGTGCAAATGTACATTGCTACAGCCCTGTTCAGCTTCTTAGCTTCATTTGAGTTTGTTTCATTTCTTTATCTGCTGTTCAATTACAAAAACAGCTGGTAGTGTAGGTTGTGAGTGTGTTGTTTTTGTTGTTTAACAATTTTTTTTTCTTTTTAGACCACACTTTTAAAATGAACTGAACTATAACTAATCTTAGAACTTAAGTTAATGGTAATAGATATTTGTTAACATTAGTTAACATGACTAAACAATGAAAAATGCTTCCAAAAAATTAATTAATCTTAGTTAAAAGTTAATTTAAACTAACATTTACTAATACATGAACTAATTAAAATAGTTTTATTGGACCAGAGCTTACATGATCAGTTTTAATTTTATTACCTACCGTTATCAAAAATATATACTGTAACAAATGCATTGCTCATCGTTCATAAATGCTGGTTACTACATTAACATTATTTGATGAATGGATTTTAATGCCAGATTCACATATAATCACCGATCCATGCATGCAAACGTGCATGCATCACACGCGAAAACAATGCTCAGTTGCTCACAAGATCGACATTAAGACAAATTGCATTATTTAATTATTATTATTATTTTAAATAAAGTTAAATAAGCACACGTTAATTTACATTTGACCAGTTGATGTATTTACTTGTCTAAGATTCCTCAATGAGATTATATTAACGAATTACGGTGAAAAAACGAGACAGCACTCATTTCAGCTAGGCTATCTTATTTAATGATTCAGTAATGTTAAAATGAGAAGTTACCAACCTCTCGAAATTCTTTATATAGATCCAGGGCTGTATCCGAAATCGCCCCCTATACCCTCATTCACTATTCCCTACATTAGTCCACTCATACAGTCCACTTGAAGGAGTGAGTGAAAACGAGTGAGTGAATTCGGACACTGAGTGCACTGGAAAGACTGCTGCTTTTTCATAGTTTGCTTGCTGTTTAATAATCATTTGAAACGGGCAGTTCCAGTAGTAAGATTAAAGGATTTATCTTAAACTCTGTCACGGAAATTATGTATAAACCCTAGTTAAACAATTTAATAATCAATTTACAACAAATTTGTACCTGTGTTGTATTAGGGGCCGTTCACATGTCGCGCCTAAAACCTCGTGGAAAACGCTAGGCGCGCCGCTTTCTTCCTTTATCAACAAAGCGCTCGGGCGCTTGCGCTCCGGAAGCGTCTGCCGTTTCTAAGCAACCATCAGCTGCGCTCTAGCTCCAAGCCTATGCGTCTCCATGCATTGTTTTCTTCTATTAGCGTCAAAATAATGGGGGCTTGACAAATCATAAAGTTCAGGAAATCCCTGGACCACAATGATGAGCTGTTCCTCCATGTTTCTGCTGAGGTTTCAATGTAACGGAAAAACGTGAGGAAGCTGATTGGTTGGTTCATGTCACATGACCTGCGGTGTGCTTGCGGCATTCTGAAAAGTTGAGATGTTTTTATCTTGATGCGGAGCTTACGCGCCTGGAAAAACGAGCGCGTCGCACCGTATGCGCGTCGCGACCGCGTCGCTTCCATTATGTGCGCGCAAGCCGCGCGTCTACATTTGAAATAACGAACTTGAGCGCGCAAAAGACGCTACATGTGAACGGCCCCTTATGCTGCACCGTGGACGAGCGCGTTGTAAAATGAACAGATGGATGAGCTGCGGGTGCCATCCTCTGTCGAGACGCGGGGATTCATTCAGCTCGCGACTCTCACAGTGCATTGTGGGTTATCTCTAGACGTTGAGTGTACATCGATTGTGTTGTACACTCGTTTTTGCGGTGCATTGTGGGATTGAATGAGTGCACTCGAGAACGTCCACTATGGTTTCGGACACCACTAAAAATGGCTGTCCCCTCAAATAGTGCCCTATTTGAGGGTATAGGGGGCGATTTCGGATACAGCCCAGGTGTCTGTCTTTCAGGTGCTTTGCGAAATTAGTAGTGTTAGCGTCTTTTGTTAGCACTGCTCGGTAGCAACTCTTTACTTTTACATATTGGCTTGCTTGTGTACTTCGGCTTTCCGTGTTCATTTGCTTTATATCCAAAATTTTCCAGATAGCACTGCTGCTGTGTTCTTTATCAGCCAAAGCCGGTGGCGGGGTCGCCGCACTCGCCTTTCTATTCGCTTCACTTATGCTATTTAACCAGAGGAACGAGACGAGACAGGCACTGCGGTCACATGTGGTGTTTGTCGCGCCTTTTGGAGAGAAGTGAAAGTGACAGCTCGGCTAGTATCGATACTTTGGGAAATTAGTATTGGTACCGTTCAGATATTTCAGTATCGATTTTATTGAAATATCAATATTTTTGACAACACTAGTTTATAGTGGTTAAAAATGAGATATAATTAATTTGGGGTAAATCTAACGGGCAAGTCTTTGGTCTCATTAAACTATTATTTGTTCCAGAGAAGACAGTTTTGGCAAAATCTCATCACGTTTTTGTAAATTTAATGCTGTATATATCAGAGTGCGCTGCCTGTGTAAGTTTGACTGAATTGCCTAGCAACTTTAATGATGGCTGCTGTTTATTAAATATATTATTAAATAAATAATATTTTATATAAAAATAGTATTTAATACTGTATTTTATATAAATAATAGTAGTATGTAAAAGTGCTTAGCATTGAGAAATGGCGTTTGTGTTCATGGTGGTGATTTAAGTCCCACTATTTGATGGTGAAAAGAGACTGTTTTTAACAGCAGTAAAGACTTTTATACTGAAAAATAAATGCAATTAGAAATGAAAGATATTTTTAGTTTCAACAACAGCTTGACACTGCTAACAAATGCACTGAGCAGTGCTGTCTTTACAAATCATCCTTAACATACGAAAGGATATTAATGTTACGACAAAGATAGCGTTTTTGCTCAGCGGACATTTAAACTAATGCTTCATCGTAAATATGAACAATGAATGCTGTATCAGATGCAGGTAATCATGATTGTTCAGTCCATCTCTCTCTCATAATACTCTACCACACATAATACAGTGAGCTTTTAATGCAGTAATACAATAAATTGTGGTCTCGTGCCTATATGGCCGAATCACAGCAGTGCCGATATACGTCTACTCGTGTGATATTGTTCATTTAAATATGGATATTTTTCTTACACAAACGCATCGATTTGCTTCAGGAAGGCATTTGTTAACCCCCTGGAGTCATGTGGAGTACTTTTTATGAATGGATGCACTTTATTGGACTTCAAAATCTCAACAGCTGTTCACTGCTATTATAAAGCTTAGAAGAGCCACAACATTTTTAATAACTTCGATTTAATTCGTCCGAAAGAAGAAAGTCGTGTACACCTAGGATAGTAAATAATGGGGTCTTTTTGGGTGAACTATCCATTTAATGACAACACTGTCATTAATAATGAACCAGTTTAAAATCACATAAATGTCAAATTTTTTGCTGTAAATAATGAACATGGTATTTGATGATCACTTCACTATTTTTTAATCCAGTTTTGATTTATTTACACATGATTTATTCAGTTGCCATTCCCTCTTGTGTCACAGAACACATTCACGCTCATAAAAAATGTTGTTTTCATTTTCTTGACAAACTTTAACACATTTGTAATATATGGAATGAGAGATACTGGTTGTACTGCTTGTTAGCTTGTTTATTTTAATCGGAGCATGATCTAGTTCACATCATACTAACTAGAAAGTACACTTCAAACCACAGGTCGAGAGGTCCAGCCACAGGACTTTGCAATGCTGTTTGTGAATGCTGATTAAAATTATGGTTTTGAAAAAACACAGAATCATTAAATTATGCTGCTAAGAATAAAACTTGCAACCATAATTGGCTAGAGCTGCCTTTGGGAAACACGGTTCTGTAAATTGGATCAATTTACTGAAAGTTTTAGGAGTTATACTTTCGAAAATCATACACTGCTACTTCTCTAATGTATTCACAAAGCAGAGCTTGGGTGGATATTGAGATTTTCAGTGAACAGAACTCACAAAGCCATTGTATAACTTTAGAAGACTTGGAATACATCATATGTAACATTTTTATTATACTTAAATGGTGCTTATATGTCATTCTGACATTTAAAGGGTAGTCATTATATTATTAAAAAACTTCATTTCTAGTCATACAGGTTTAGAATCACAAGCGGTTGAGGAAATGCAGAGAAATTTCATTTATAGTTAACTAATCCTTTAAGTTATATAAAATTGTCAGTGTTGCGTGTTCAGACATGCTACAAAAACAGGAAAACGCAATAAAGTTTTCATTGTCTCCAGAGAATTTCCAGCACCAAAGCAATCTAGGTAAACAGAGCTTTAAGAAAGTTTTAAGAAACCCCGTCCCGAGACCCGTCCTCAGATAGGTCTTTCCTAATCAAACTGCAGTCTAAACTCTGACATATCCACAGGAGGAGGCAGGATAGCAGTCAAGAGAGACTGACAGAGTAATTGCTCATGGATTTGGAGAAGAACTTTGGCAGATATAAATAGGACGTAGAGAAAGTGAGTCATAATCCCAGCATGCTCTCCGATCTATTGAAGTGCATCATCTGAGAAGGAAGATGAAAAATGAGATCATAACCTTCTGATCTAGCTCAGCAGTGGTTGTAAAAGATGTTGATATTAGCATAAGAACAAGAAATAATGCTGTCAACTAAATGCCATTTGAGGTGATACAGAGTTAACAACAGCTTTCAGGGGTTTATTTTGAATAAATGTGCCTTAGTGAGAGACCGAAAAAGACAGAAACAACTAGCCCGACACAACAAAACACTCATTCGGTGGATTGTGGTCTCGTTCTCACCAAAGCTTGTTGTCTTTTTCTGGCGCCTCGTTCATTGAGATCCATAATGCACCTCTGTGCCTGTTGTAAAACTTAAACAAAGAGCTGGCTGGGGATCAGCTCTACTGGTCCTCTTCACCAAAATTCAGGCCAGACAATGACAGACACACTCAAGCACACTGAGCTGCAGGGATCTCTCCTCATTTGCCTTTACCTCCAGACAGGAGCAGAAAGCGTTGGGAGTGTTGAGAGGAGCTCTTCAAGCCAATGTTAAATTAACTCAGTGCTCTAGGACAGCTGTGCTATGCTTTTAGGAACAGAGAAGCATGAAAAAAATCACATTTTACAAATAGGCTACTTGCTTGGATTCTGTAAGAGCTCTCTAGGTCAACAGATCAGCATCTGAGAATGAAGAAACTTCCAAGGCTAGAATAACAATTTCTCTCAATTTTCCTCCAAGCCCTCTAGTTACTGCACTTCATTTGACCATTTTGGCATTCTGTTCTTTAGAAAAAGGTGGTTAATACACACCTGCTAGACTGCTGCCAAGAGTCTACATTCCAAGAAAAACGTCTCAGGTTACGTATGTAACCCTGGTTCCCTGAGGGAACGAGACACTGCGTCCTGAAACGCTGTGGGGAACGCCATTGGCGGGCCGCACTCTGAGTCATGTCCAACGTCCAATGAGAAACGGGAGTGACGTCACAGGCGCGGTGACGTCATCGACCAGGAAGTATAAAAGCACGTGCGTTTGAAGCTGGCGTCAGCTCATAGGCATGAAGCGAGCGCAGCAGGGATGCGGGAATTATGGTCCGAGACGCAGTGTCTCGTTCCCTCAGGGAACCAGGGTTACATACGTAACCTGAGACGTTCCCTTCCGGGAACTCTACACTGCGTCCTGAAACGCTGTGGGGAACGAGGTATCAACGTCCCCATAATTTCCGCACCCTGCCTAGTGTCTGCTAGAACAAGGGGGAAAAAACAGCGTTATAATACAATACAAACCTCAGCCTGGGAATCTGCCAGGACATGGGTGGTAGTACATCTCTGACTGTGGAGCCCACCAGATCAGAGGGAAAGGAGACCTCGGCCCTCGAGCCCACGAGGTCCTGTCATCCTTCGTCTGGTCTCGCAAGACCGAGAAGGGACAGTGTCTAAAAATACTTACCTGATGAGACACTGTGGTGACTCCGCCTGGTGGTCTTGCCAGGACGAGAGTGGTAATACATCTCTGTCTGTGATCCATCACCAGACAAGAGGGAAAATGAGCCTCGGCCCTCAGGCACTCGAGGAGAAGTGGCGATCCATTGTCTGCATTACAGCCAGTACAAGAGGGACGCAAGAAGTGCCTGGTGACCTTGCCAGGGCACTGGAATTCATCTCTGTCTGTGATCAGCCACCAGACAAGAGGGATAGAGTAGGCCTCGGCCTTCGGCACGCGAGGCTAGTGTTCTCAACCGCTGCCTGTCATCAGACCAGTGCAGGGGGAGAAAAAGAGCTCCTCGGCCCTCGGGCGTACGAGGAGAGATGATGGTCCTTTGTCTGCATTACAGCCAGTACAAGAGGGACACGAGAAGTGCCTGGTGACCCTGCCAGGGCACTGGAATTCATCTCTGTCTGTGATCCACCACCAGACAAGAGGGATAAGAGACCTCGGCCTTCAGGCACACGAGGCTAGGGTTCTCAACCTCTGCCTGTCACACGACCAGTGCAGAGGGAGAAATGCTCCTCGGCCCTCGGGCACTCGAGGAGAAGTGGCGATCCATTGTCTGCGTTACAGCCAGTACAAGAGGGACGCAAGAAGTGCCTGGTGACCTTGCCAGGGCACTGGAATTCATCTCTGTCTGTGACCAGCCACCAGACAAGAGGGATAGAATAGGCCTCGGCCTTCAGGCACACGAGGCTAGGGTTCTCAACCGCTGCCTGTCACCAGACCAGCGCAGGGGGAGAAAGTGTTCCTCGGCCCTTGGGCACGCGAGGAAAGATAGTGGTCCTTTGTCTGCATTACAGCCAGCACAAGAGGGACACAAGAAGTGCCTGGTGATTTTGCCAGGGCACTGGAATTCATCTCTGTCTGTGATCCACCACCAGACGAGAGGGATAAAAGACCTCGGCCCTCAGGCACACGAGGATAAGGTTCTCAACCGCTGCCTGTCACACGACCAGTGCAGGGGGAGAAATGCTCCTCGGCCCTCAGGCACACGAGGAGAAATAGTAGTCCGTTGTCTGCGTACAGCCAGTACAAGAGGGACATAGGAAGTGCCTGGTGATCCTGCCAGGACACTGGAACTCATCTCTGTCTGTGACCAACCACCAGACACGAGGAATACAGGCCTCGGCCCTCGGGCACACGAGGCTGGAAGAAATATAGAGGAGAGTCATACGCCTTTGTCTGGGGAACTTGCCAGAACAAAAGGGGTAAAAACTCTTTTCCTTACTTGAAGGAAAGCGCCTTTTTGACCTCTTGAGCCTAGCCTTTGTGCTAAGGCTGAAAGATGACTGAGCCCGGAGTGGCTCTGAGGTCTAGTTCGTAGAATCTGACGAACGTAAGAGGTGAGGACCAACCCGCCGCACTGCAGATGTCCTGGATCGGGACACCTGCCATCAGAGCTCTGGAGGCTGCGACGCCTCGAGTTGAATGAGCCTTGACTCCCACCGGAGATGGGAGACCAGAGGACTCGTATGCAGTAGAGATGGCATCAACGATCCACTTACTGATAGTAGGCTTGGAAGCCGGGCACCCCCTCTTAGGGGGGCCGTAACAGACAAACAATTGCTCTGATTTACGCCACAGGGCAGCTCTGTGGACATAAGTGTCTAGTGCTCTTACTGGACACATTAAGTTATACTTCCTCTGGTCGTGCTCCACGAATGGAGGAGGATAAAACGCTAGCAGCGTTATTGGCTGTGGTGTTACTGAGGGGACCTTGGGTGTGTACCCAGCTCTTGGGTAGAGGAATGCTTTGGCCAACCCTGGGGCAAAGTCAATATAGGAAGGGGCCACTGAAAGGGCCTGCAGGTCACCGACTCTCTTAAGAGATGTTAGCGCCAACAGCAGTGCTGTTTTTAGGGTAAGCACCCGATCGGAGGCCTCCTCCAGAGGCTCGAAGGGAGGCTTACACAGCGCTTCTAGTACCACAGCCAAGTCCCATGTAGGGACTCTCGGTCTTGCACGAGGCCTCAGCCTGAGTGCACCACGGAGGAAACGTGAGACCAGGGGGTTTCTGCCCACTGAAAGGCCGCCCTGAGGGGCGTGGTAAGCCGATATAGCTGCCACGTACACCTTCAGGGTGGAGTGAGCTAACCCAGCGGACAAACGAGTTTGCAGGAACTCCAGCACTGTACCAATCGGGCAGTGGACTGGGTTTGAGTGGCGTTCATGACACCATGACGCAAACAGGTTCCACTTTAGGCTATAAAGTTTCCTCGTAGAGGGAGCTCTGGATTGAAGGATGGTCTCAACAACCTCGGTTGAGAGACCAGCTTCTATGAGTTGTGCCCCCTCAGGGGCCACACCCATAACTTCCACTTCTCTGGGTGGGGGTGGCATATTGCGCCCCCAGCCTGAGAAAGAAGGTCGCTCCTGACAGGAATCTCCCATGGAGAGCCGTCGAGGAGGGCGATTATATCCGAGAACCATACTCGGGCCGGCCAGTACGGGGCTACTAGCAGCAGCCGTACTCCGTACCGGCGCACTCTTTCCAGAACTCCCGGGAGCAGAGCGATCGGGGGAAAAGCGTACAGACGAAGCCTCGGCCACGTCTGTACCATGGCATCCAGTCCGAGAGGAGCTGGAGGAACTAGAGAGTACCAAAGGGGACATTGCGATGTCTCCTGAGTCGCAAAGAGGTCCACCTGGGCTTGACCAAAGACTCTCCATATCTGCTTCACCACCTGAGGGTGAAGCATCCATTCCCCGGGCCTCAGCCCCTGCCTCGACAGGACGTCTGCTCCCACATTGAGACGTCCAGGAATGTGAACTGCTCTCAATGAGAGAAGCTTCCCTTGTGACCACAGGATGATCTGGCACGCCAGCTTGTATAAGGGGCGTGAACGCAGACCTCCCTGGTGGTTTATATAGTAGACCACCGCCGTGTTGTCTGTGCGGACCAGCACGTGACGGTTTCTCAGGTCTGGAAGGAAATGCTTCAGAGCCAGGAACACTGCCAACATTTCTAGGCAATTTATGTGCCAGGAGTGATGCTGGTCGTTCCATAGGCCTTGGGCGGAGCGGCCACTCATGACCGCTCCCCACCCGGTGAGGGATGCATCTGTCGCTAGCGTGACGCGGCGGCAAGGAGCTCCCAGCGCTGGACCTTGTAATAGGAACCAGGGCTTTTTCCACATGACTAAGGCACGTAGGCAGCGCCGCGTGACCTTGATCTTGCGGAATGGGTTCCCCCTCGGGGAAAACCCTTTGGTTTTGAGCCACCACTGCAGTGGTCTCATGTGCAGCAGTCCAAGAGGTATCACGTTGGATGCAGCTGCCATAAGACCTAACAGTACTTGAAACTGTTTGACAGTGAGTAGCAGGCCTAGCTTGACCGCATTTGCTGCAGTAAGGATCGACTCTATCCGAGCAGGTGACAATCGTGCCTGCATCGTGGTCGAATCCCAGATTACACCTAGATAAGTGGTTCTCTGTAATGGAGACAGCACACTTTTCTTGGCGTTGAGTCTCAACCCCAGCTTTTCCATGTGAGCAAGAACAACATCTCGATGTTGAGCCACTAACTGTTCTGAACTGGTTAGAATGAGCCAGTCGTCTATGTAGTTGAGTATGCGGATGCCCTGGAGTCGCAGTGGAGCCAGAGCAGCATCCACACACTTCGTGAAAGTTCGGGGAGAGAGCGCTAGGCCGAACGGAAGAACTCTGTATTGGTAAGCTTTGCCCCTGAAAGCGAACCTGAGAAACTTCCGGTGTTGAGGAAGGATGGAGACGTGAAAGTATGCGTCTTTCAGATCTATCGTGACAAACCAGTCCTCGGACCTGATTTGAGACACGACCTGTCTGACAGTCAACATTTTGAACTTCAGTTTTCTTACTGAGAGGTTTAGCTGTCTGAGATCTAAAATGGGCCGCAGGCCCCCATCCTTCTTGGGAACAATGAAGTACCGGCTGTAGAACCCGGATTCTCTGTGTTGAGGAGGGACCACCTCGATGGCCTCCTTCCTCAGGAGAGTATTCACTTCCTGTTCCAATACCAGAGCCTGCTCGGGGCCTACCAGAGTAGGAAATACCCCGCTGAAAGGTGGCGGCTTGGCGCCGAATTGAATGGAATAACCTTTCTCTACAGTACGCAGGACCCACATAGAAATATTTGGCAGTAGTTTCCACGCTGCCAGAAATTCTACTAAGGGAACCAGCCTCTCGAGACTGGTCTCTGGATTTATTAGAGGAGCTAACTTGGTGACCTGTAGCAGCGAACTGGCAGGATGCACCTGAAGTGAGCGCTCTAGAGACCCCCGTGGGGGTGGCGAACTCCCTGGTTCCGCTACGTTTCCGGGCGGAAGGACCAGAGAATGATGTTCGCGGGAGACTGCCGCGCCCTGTAACACCGGCAGGGTTAGCTGACGAATCTCCTGAGGGCCCCGAAGAGAGGTGGTCACCGTACTCCTCAGAGGCGGTGAGGCACCTGACTCTTCGAGAGGGGCTGCCCTCATTGGCCCTGGGCCACGACCATCAGGGCCGTTTAGCCGCGGCCCTCTTAGACTGTAGGACGACCCTCAGGTCGGGCCTAGTCTTCGAGGGCCCCGGCTTGGAGCGTTGCTGAGCCCGCCCTCTAGGCCGCGCCGGAGGGGCACGGGTAGCAACGCTCCTTTTCTGGGTCTCCCTGTGTGAGGAGCTGGAGTGCGGCTGGGGCTGCTCCCGTCCAGCAGCCCCAGAGGAGAAAGTGCGGCGAGGGAGGTAACGCTGGAACGCCGCTGCCTGCCTACGAGCCTCCTGGTGCCTGTTGACAACTGTGTCAACAGAGTCACCAAAGAGGCCGGAGGGGTGCAGGGGGGCGTCCAGGAGCGTGACCCTGTCCTTCTCTTTCATGTCGGACAGGGTCAGCCAGAGATGCCTCTCCGCGGCCACCAAGGCTGCCATAGACCGCCCAACAGCGCGGGCGGTCTCCTTGGTGGCCCGGAGCGCCAGATCAGCGGTCCTGCGCATCTCTGACACGCTCACCTCCTCGCCGTCACTAAGCTCCTTCAGCAGGTCGGCTTGGTACGCCTGGAGCACAGACATGGTGTGTAAACATGCACCAGCCTGACCTGCTGCCGCATAAGCCTTGCCCATCAAGCCTGATGTTACCTTTAATGGCTTGGTGGGCAAGGACGGAGCCTTCAGGGACGATGCCAGGCCGGGAGACAGATAGCTTGCTAGTGTCTGCTCGACCTGAGGCATCGCCCTGTAGCCGTATTCCTCCATCCCCCCCACATTACCGTAGTAATCTGAGGCGGGGGAGTAGAGACGTGAGGAATACGGCCTATCCCACGACCTCGCGATCTCTTTATGGAGGTCGGGAAAAAAGGGAAGGCTCCATTTGGGAGGTGCTGATTTAGCCCGCAGGAAGCGCTCATCAAGCCTGCTTGCCTGGGGCTCTGGATCTGGAGCGGGTGACCAGCTGATGTTGAGCTTGGCCACCGCGCTCGTCAGCACCTCCACCAGCTCCTCATACTGGGGTGAACGGGGGGGCGGTTGTGGGAGGTCAACGCTCTCGATGTCAACCTCCTCGGAGGAAGACAGGAGAAGCGTTGACTCCTCCTCTCGGAGGGAAGGAACCGCAGTGCGGGCTTCCTCATCCAAGAGGAGGTCATACGATCCGCTGGGTGAGGAGAGAGATAGGGGATCACCCGTCTCAACTCCCTCCAGCAGATCTAGCTGCGAACCCCACGAGTGCAGCTGCCGCTCCGCTCCGCCTCGACGGAAGCGGGGCCAGACCCGCGGGGAACGCTAATGAAAGCCCCCTCCTCAAAGAGGGCTTTCCGGGAACGGAGCAACCGCAGCGGCATCCGCTCGCACTGCGGGCAGCCAGCCCCCTCAAGGGCTGACCTAGCGTGCTCCGCTCCCAAGCAGACCACACATAGATCGTGTGTATCCCCACCAACAATGAAGCGTTGGCAGGGAGGGACACACCGTCTATGTGGCTGCTGAACCGCCTTAGAACGTTCGTTCTTAAAAGAACGTTTTCCCCCTGGCATTTCTGCTCAAATAAAAGTAGTGCAATTGGCACTGAAAAACAGCAGAATGCAAATCAGACAGACAATAACACAGAGCGCTCTCGCTGAATGACAAAAGCTGACGCCAGCTTCAAACGCACGTGCTTTTATACTTCCTGGTCGATGACGTCACCGCGCCTGTGACGTCACTCCCGTTTCTCATTGGACGTTGGACATGACTCAGAGTGCGGCCCGCCAATGGCGTTCCCCACAGCGTTTCAGGACGCAGTGTAGAGTTCCCGGAAGGGAACTGATGTTTTCCATTGATTTATGTCTTGTTAGGATAGGACAATATTTGGTCGAGATACAACTTTTTGAAAATCTGGAATCTGAGGCTGCAAAAAAATTTAAATACTGAAAGAAATCAAAGAAATAAAAGAAGAATCAATCATTTTGACCTATACAATGTATTTTTGGCTATTGCTACAAATATATCCATGCTACTGTCACAGTTCTGTCTGTCTTGTCATTGGTTTTGCCCATTTGTCTTCCCCCCCGTTGATCTGTCATTTGGTTTAGCCCTTCGTCATTGTGATTCCCTGCACCTGTCCTTGTAATTATTAGTCATCTGTGTCACCTGTGTTTGTTAATTAGTCTGTCTTTAAAAGTCTGTCTTTGATTTCAGTTCCCTGTCGGTCCTTTTGCAAAATAGATGTGTGTGAATGTTCCTGCCTTGTTCCAGTCGGAGATTTATATTAAATATATTGTACTTTGGAAATATTGTCTATTGTCTCGTCTACTCCTGCACGCACCCCATGACATAAGGACCGACCTACAACAGTTTACCCGGCACCTCTCCCTGCGTTTATTTTCCGTTTTTTAGTATCAGTGTTTTATTTTTTTTCCTTCATGGATGACCCTGCTGTTTTCATCATCCTCCTGAAGCAGGGGAAACGCTCTCTCGAGGACCACATCAGAGACTTTCTGTTCCTCGTCCCATCTACTCATTACCCGGACAGCTGCTTGTGCACGTTCTTCCGCAATGGATTAAATGAAAACATCAAGACGCAGCTGTCCGGGGAGGGTCCTCGAGAGAGCCTTGCCGGATACATCGAGTGGGTGCTGGCGTCCAGTGGATCTTCCTGGACTGTCGGCGTTGTCACGGAGGACGTCAGCCCCGCTCATGACCCAGAGTGCAGCCAATCATCGCCCCGACATGCAGAGCGGGAACCCGAGCGCACCGCGGATGAGGGACTAGAGCCGCGAGCGACAGAGCCAGAGCCCTCTCCGGCTGACCAGGTGCGTGAGCCGGATTCTATATCTGTGACGGTGGATTGCGACGTGGAGCAAGTGAGGGAAATGGAGAGCCCTGCCCACTGCAACTCCGCTGGGGGTGAGATGGAACACTCTGGGGACCTGATCGACTTCTTTTCCGAAGTCGAGGATATAAAATCATATGACTTAATAGACTTTTTCTCTGAGCCACTGACCTGCATAGACTTCCCTCCCACCCGCCCTCGTCTGTCTGAATCTGCCTGGTCCCCGCTGGTTCCTCCCAGCCGTCCTGAGTCCCCGCTGGTTCCGCCCAGCCGTCCTGAGTCCCCGCTGGTTCCGTCCAAAGTTTCCCAGGTCATCGGTCAGTCCCCTTGCTCACCCTCAGCCCACCATCCATGCAGTGGGCTCGCCGCAGGGATGCCAATCAACATCGGTGGCATGGCTGGAGGATCCCTCAGCTCCGCCTCCAGCCTCACAGCCCAGATCTCCACCTCGGCCCTCCGACGCTGCGGCTCCACCACGGCTCTCAACGCCCTCAGCTCCACCGTCGCCCGTCGGCCCACCAGCTCCACCGGGCTCCATCGTCCCTCCGGCTCCGCCTTGGTCAGTCGTCGACCATCCGCCGCCTCGGGACTCCACTCCTCTGGCTTCGCCTCGTCCCTCTGTCCCTCCGGCTCTGTCAGGCTCCTCCTTCCTGTCAGCGTCGCCTTCGTCCTCTGTCGCTCCGGCTCCGCCGCGGACCTCCGGATCTCCGCCTCGGTCGCCAGAGCCTCCTGTTCCACCTTGGCCCTCCGGTTCCGCGGTGTCGCCCTGGTCCGTCGGCTCTCCAACTCCGCCTCGGGTTCCTCTGCCAGCTGCTCTGCCTCTGTCGGTCGGACCCCTGGAGTCGGCGGTCCTCCCTCCACCATGGCTCCTCCCTCCGTCGGCTCCTCCGTGGGCTGTCATCCTGGCTGCGATCTGGGTCCTGCTCTCCTGCTTCAGGTCCCTCCTGTGTCTTCCCTGGCTCCTCCCTCCGTCGTCGCCCCCATGGACTGTCTTTTTTGCCCTTTGGACTTTTGTTCTGGTCCTCCTCCGGGGGCTGCGTCCTCCGCCGGAACCCCCTCCTTCATTGACTCTGGTTTCCTGGTTTTTCCGCCCCTCTCGTTTTTTCTTTTTTCCATGGCGCGAGGACGCGCCTTTCCGGAGGGGGGCGTAATGTCACAGTTCTGTCTGTCTTGTCATTGGTTTTGCCCATTTGTCTTCCCCCCCCGTTGATCTGTCATTTGGTTTAGCCCTTCGTCATTGTAATTCCCTGCACCTGTCCTTGTAATTATTAGTCATCTGTGTCACCTGTGTTTGTTAATTAGTCTGTCTTTGATTTCAGTTCCCTGTCGGTCCTTTTGCAAAATAGATGTGTGTGTGAATGTTCCTGCCTTGTTCCAGTCGGAGATTTATATTAAATATATTGTACTTTGGAAATATTGTCTATCGTCTCGTCTACTCCTGCACGCACCTCATGACAGCTACTTGTGATCCAGGGTCACATTTCATGACTATAATACGATTATACATTAAAATTACATTTAATCTTTCAACAGACCCATTTTATCCAAATGAGGACAATAGAAGCAATCCAACCAACTATAAATTAACAATTATATATTTATTTTAATTTTTGTTTGAATATTTGGATATGCATATTTTGTATTAAAATTTTTATAAAAGAAATATAATTATTTATAATTTTTTAAAAATACATTTATAGTAATATATAATAATACACACACATACACATACACACAAATACATTTACTGCCATTCAAATGTTTGGGATCAGTTAGATTTTTTATCTAGTTTCTTATGCTCATTAAGGTTGCATTTAATTGATCAAAAATACAGAAAAAAATACAGTACTATTATGAAATATTATTTCTATTAAAATAATGGTTTCCTATTTTTATATACTTTAAAATATAATATATTTCTGTGATCTAGTGTCACATGATTCTACAAAAATCATTCTATTAATAATAATATACTGATTTATTATTAATATTGGAAATAGTTGTGATGCTTTTTTGGAACCTATGATACCTTTTTCAGACATATATCATTAGAAAAGATGTTTATTTAAAATAAATGATGTACTTTTAAACTTTTTATTCATCAAAGAATACTGGAAAAAAAACTGAAAAAATTAAGCAGCAAAGCTGTTTCCAACATTGATAATAAATCAGCATATTAGAGTGATTTCTGAAGGATCATGTGATAATGAAGACTAAAGTAATGATGATGCATCACAGAAGTAAATTATATTTTAAAGTAATTTTAAAATAAAAAAAACATTATTTTAAATTGTTATAATATTTCACAATTTTACAGTTTTTTCTGTATTGATAACATAAATGCAGCCTTGATGAGCATACAAAACTTCTTTAAAAAACATTCAAAATCTTACTGATCCCAAACATTTGCACAGCAGTGCACATACATATAAAATTAATAATACATTATATTCATCATTTTTATTTTTACACACTTCAGATGATTTAGGGCTTTACTTTTTAGCCAGGCCATTTTGGTCTCTTCAATATAGGCAAAAACTGATCCTCCCAAACAAACACGCACACACGCACACACACACACACACACACACACACACACACACACACACACACACACACACACACACACACACACACACACACACACACACACACACACAGATGTTGTGTTTACATGTTTTATGGGGACATTCCACAGCCGTAATGGTTTTCATACTGTACAAACCATATTTTCTATTGCCTTAAACCTACCCTACACCTAAACCTAGCCCTCACAGGAGATTGTGCACACTTTTACTTCCTCAAAAAAACTCATTGTGCATGATTTATAAGCCTGTTTCCTCATGGGGACCTAAGAAATGTCCCATAACGTGATGAATACCAGGTGCACACACACATATACAAACACACATAAACTGCAACATTCAGAATGTCCTCTCAAACAAACAGAGCATGTGGCACGTGTAAACTGCAACTCCTAATCTTACAAACGGATGACTAAATTCCCAGATCAACACCTGTACTGTACATTTAGAGCCCTCATTTATTATTTTCAAAATTCTACCATGCACCACATCTCACAATTTCCAAATCTATTTGTCAGCCATATAGAAGCTGAAGACTGTAGCAGTGAATTCTATACAAACCATAACACTTCAGTCTCTGTCCACATGATCTTAGCAAGGAAGCCAGAGTCCATGAGAGACTGCTAAACCCATCTCCACGCCACTGCTAACAAAACACAACAAGGCCCTTTGTCTCCTTGTATCATTTAGTGATGATTTACTACGTATTTCTTTCAAAGATAAACGATTTGCCACAGACAAAAGTGCATACTAACTCGATTTTGATAAAGCACTGAGATTTGACGTTAACCGGCCAAACCTCACTGCAGCACTTCAGTGTTCACACACTAACAGGAACACAACATGGCTGTTGGGAATTAAGCATTTCTCATTAAGTGGTTTACCCAGCGGAGTAGAGAAGAAAGAGATGAAAAATATAGCCACTAGGTTTAGGTTTAGCATAATCCTGCTGGGCCACACAGGCTCAGAACTTTTGCTGAGATTGGGTCTAAGGATTCTGGCAGAGCGTCATGCTCCCAAAGATAATCTTTTGCCCGCATGCCTACCATGCAGCCCACGGGCCTCCCTCCACGTTAAAGGTCATGGTAAGAATCCCATCCAAACACAGCTGTTCAACCAAAGTCTCGGATACGTGTACACACACACAAACACAAGCCATATAAACACAATTTCTAGTATTCCAGACAGGTTTGCCCACATGATCGGGTTTAAAGTCAAACTGGTATATCCACATTTACAGACCATTCTTCCTTATTCGCCAAGGGTGAATATCTCTAACACCTTGTGTAAAATTTTGCATATTTTTCATCCTAAAAGTATGTGTATGCACAAACTGCACAAAGGTTTTTTTTTACCTTTTTAAAGTGAACCTCTGGGATTAAGACTTGTATAGAGTAATATAACATAAATGTTGTCTCCGACTGAAATATGTACAGTTGAAGTCAAAAGTTTACACACCCTTCAGAATCTGCAAAATAAAAGGGATTATACAAAATGCATGTTATTGTTTATTTAGTGCTGACCTGAATGATTGCATAAAAGACGTTTACATATAGTCCACAAGAGAAAATATTAGTTGAATTTAAAAAAAAAGAAAAAAAAATTTTTTTTGTTTAGTTAAAGTTGTTCAT